>NC_060149.1:282825836-283133336 GCF_021461385.2 Schistocerca piceifrons
TTTTTGTGCTGTATTGCATAAATAAGACAGTAATGTCTTTGACTAATGTACCTTATCAAAATTTTGGTTCTGCTTTAATAACATTCAGTCTCTGAATTATAAATGTCTGTGCTACCTGGAGAGATGATGACATGCACACTACTAATGAGCATATGTGAATCTGAGAACCTTGACTTAGAACTCTGTCAGTGGGAACAGGATGCTTTTGACTCATTCACTGCACCTTTGCACCTATATACACTATATTTATGGGACACTTATTATAAACTTGACTGTTTTATTTATATATGCTCACTTCATATGTGAAAAAACATTACTGAAATGCAAAAGTTATAAAATTGGTGTGTGTCTAACTTAAATTTGTTTATTTGCAGGTATCAGTATACTCTATCGCAAACCAATAAAACAGCCACCAAATTTGTTTTCATTTTTGTCTCCATTATCTCTGGATGTGTGGATATACATGGCAACTGCTTACCTAGGAGTTTCAGTCCTGTTATTTATACTTGCCAGGTAATTACTTTTATTATTTATTAGTGTACTAATTTAAATATTTTTCTAAGAAACTGTAATTTAAATAAAATTCATTATGATATTCATTCTTAGTGATACACCCAAGGTGTTCATTGCTGCTAGTGTGTTTGTGATTTAGGCAAAAGAGTCATCCTTAAAAAATCAGGTTTCATGATCCTATCAAAATGGTGTTTGCTTGCATTTCTCTGATCTGCTGATTGGCTTATACATATTTTCCTGTGAGGATATGTGAATTCATTGAGATTAAACATTTTTTCATACACAGAAGTTTGAAGAATGTTGAGCTCCAGAAGGATGTCCTAAAAACTATATGCAATTCAACAATAATTCTTTCTAACTGGCCCATTAAACCTGATTATTTTCATAAGTAAATATAAATACATGTACATGTACATTAACCAAGAATGTGCAGTAGTAACATTGATGTTGAGCACCATAAAGCTAGTCTATCCACCCCACCCCATTTTAACAAACAAAATGAGTTAAAAATTATATAAATCATACATTAGTAATGCACTGAAATAAAATTCAGGATTAGGTATCTTCTTCAGCTTTCCAGAAGAGTACAAGCATTCTTTCTGTGTGGATCAATCATAAAGTACAAGAACAATGATCCAAAGGTTGGGAGTTTGATTCCTAGACAGCCATAGGAAATTCATCTCTCACTTATCAGAACTTTCATCTCTGGCAAGGTATGTTAATGTG
This sequence comes from Schistocerca piceifrons, assembly GCF_021461385.2. Lineage (NCBI taxonomy): Eukaryota > Metazoa > Arthropoda > Insecta > Orthoptera > Acrididae > Schistocerca > Schistocerca piceifrons. Next base: position 282,827,076 of record NC_060149.1, read on the forward strand.
AAAAATGCCAAGTTGCACCAAGGTCAGAGTTCATATTAAATTGTACTCCCCCCAATAACTGGCTGAATAAGTTAATTCAGATGTCAGAGGAAAGCATAGCATACCACCTGTAATAGGACAATACCTAGTAAAGCACTATGGTTTTCAAACCAAACTTTTTACGGTATTCATGGCTACAGATGCAGAAACCAGGTATGGTCACATATGAATTTTACTTACAAGTGTTTTGGGATTTTTCATGAAGTTGGCTTGTTTTCTGGATTTTTATAAATCATATTTTTTTTATTTGTGAGTAGTAGAGACTCCAGCTACTGTCCATTATATTTGCACTATTCCAATGAATGACAGAATGTAGGTCAATGAAGTGCCTAACACAGATTGTTCTCAAACTTACAGAGCTTTAAACAAACTGTTACTTGAATAAAATGCAGAATTATGAACACTTTTTGAACTAATAATTGCACTAAAACCAGTAAATGCAATACAATGCTGAAGCAGATGCATAGCAAGGCTTTTTATTGGAACTATTGATAGCAGTAAAGCACATCAGTTAGTGAAGATTAGTTAATAGTGTTTAAATAAAGCTGATTAAAGGTAAGAGGCAGATGTCTGTATTTAATTTGTCATAAATTGATATTTCATCACTGAATAAAATATAATATTACATTTAAAAACAAGTTGCTCTGGGAAGTGATAATTGGAAAATTTTCATGCATACTCAGTATCCAGTCAGCCTGAAAACATCTGCATCAGAAAGTATTTTGATATGCCACTGCAGTAGAATATCATGTTCAGAAATAGGTTATCTTTGACAACAGAATGAAATTTTCATTGTTTTGTGTTTAGGTTTTCAAACAAGGGTTCCAATTTAGTACAAGGCTATGCCAGGAAGGTTTATGTTGCCGTGGAACACTGTAGAACAACCCAAGGAATCTGACTAAACCATTGTCTACTATACAAGGTGTTCAGAAATTCCCATTGCAGGCTTCTAGGACTTGTAGAGGGGAGTGAGTACATAATACACTATGTGATCAGAAGTATCCGGACACCCCCAAAAACATATGTTCTTCCATATTAGGTGCATTGTGCGGTCACCTACTGCCAGGTACTCCATATCACTGACCACAGTAGTCATTACACATTGTGAGAGAGCAGAATGGGGTGCTCCTTGGAACTCACAGACTTCGAACGTGGTCTGTACGTGAGATTTCCACACTCCTAAACATCCCTAGGTCCACTGTTTCCGATGTGAAATACTATTTTCATCTGGTTGGTGGTATTCAAGATAACAGCGCAAAAGAGAAATAATTTCCAAATGCACCCAGAATTCTGTATAGGATGGAAAGTGAGTATTTTGTTCTTAACAAAATATTTTAACCAATTCTGCACAGGTATGAAGCAGGTGTGTAGGCATCTTTGGAAATGCAAAACATTATTTGAAGTGAATTTTGTCAGTCACTTTTTCTATCCAGATATTTGGACTGTGAGTGGAAATCTCCAGCAACACTGCAAGAAAGAGTGTCCATTTTAAAACGTGCTCCATCCATACAGTAGACAATAACCATTACCACTCAATAGTTGTCAGTATACATATGTAGTTGAAATAGGTGAAAAATATGCTGAAAACTACAGATTTTTTTTCAAGTAGATACTCTCTTACTAATTAAAGCACTTATTAAAAGTCTTTTAACTATAAACAAAATATGACTATTCCATAAACATGTGACATATGTGATATATTGTTAACTCTAGTTTATAATTAGCATATATTATCAGAGCAAATGTTATACTACATCTGTAAGTATGTAAATATCTGTTATGTTTTCATCCTTAACCTGTAATGTGACGGTCTATCTGATATCTTGGTAAATGTGTTCCATGGATGAAGAAACCTGCTAATAATAGACTTTTCTTTTCATTAATTTATACCTCCACTCAGTCAATCTGCTTTTCAGGATTCTCCCCCTCCCCCAATTAGGTATGTGGAACATCTTTTACAAAATGAGTAAAGGGAAATATTACTGACTGTGATATTTTACAAAATGAGTAAAGGGAAATATTTTTGACTGTGATCTTTTACAAAATGAGTAAAGGGAAATATTTCTGACTGTGATATTTTAAAAAATGAGTAAAGGGAAATATTTTTGACTGTGATCTCATACAAGACGAGTAAAGGGAAATAAAGCTGGGTGTGGTGGCAGTGACAGAAAGTAAGCAAGCAAGCAAGTAAGTAAGAGAGGACAAATGCCTCACTAGGGATTATGAATAACATATCTTCAATGTGTAACACCTGTTGCTTCCTACATGTTCTCTTTTTTTTCCCCCCTTAGCTTCTGATAAGGTAATAGTTGTTTTTTGAAACTAAATTTCTGCAGATCTAAATCTTTTTTATTACTGCTAGGTGTAGCAAATATTTCTATTTTCTTTCAATGTTAATTATAATCTTTTCATCTTTCTGAGTGTACATCATGTTTAAACAATGTTTTTTTTTATTATTATATGGGTATGTGTCTGTATTACACAACCAAATGAATATGAAGAAACACAGATATTTAAAAGGAATGAAATTTATTTATTCTCGAATCAGAAACATACAAATTTACAGTAGCCATACACATCAATAAATATGTACATATACACTCCTGGAAATGGAAAAAAGAACACATTGACACCGGTGTGTCAGACCCACCATACTTGCTCCGGACACTGCGAGAGGGCTGTACAAGCAATGATCACACGCACGGCACAGCGGACACACCAGGAACCGCGGTGTTGGCCGTCGAATGGCGCTAGCTGCGCAGCATTTGTGCACCGCCGCCGTCAGTGTCAGCCAGTTTGCCGTGGCATACGGAGCTCCATCACAGTCTTTAACACTGATAGCATGCCGCGACAGCGTGGACGTGAACCGTATGTGCAGTTGACGGACTTTGAGCGAGGGCGTATAGTGGGCATGCGGGAGGCCGGGTGGACGTACCGCCGAATTGCTCAACACGTGGAGCGTGAGGTCTCCACAGTACATCGATGTTGTCGCCAGTGGTCGGCGGAAGGTGCACGTGCCCGTCGACCTGGGACCGGACCGCAGCGACGCACAGATGCACGCCAAGACCGTAGGATCCTACGCAGTGCCGTAGGGGACCGCACCGCCACTTCCCAGCAAATTAGGGACACTGTTGCTCCTGGGGTATCGGCGAGGACCATTCGCAACCGTCTCCATGAAGCTGGGCTACGGTCCCGCACACCGTTAGGCCGTCTTCCGCTCACGCCCCAACATTGTGCAGCCCGCCTCCAGTGGTGTCGCGACAGGCGTGAATGGAGGGACGAATGGAGACGTGTCGTGTTCAGCGATGAGAGTCGCTTCTGCCTTGGTGCCAGTGATGGTCGTATGCGTGTTTGGCGCCGTGCAGGTGAGCGCCACAATCCGGACTGCATACGACCGAGGCACACAGGGCCAACACCCGGCATCATGGTGTGGGGAGCGATCTCCTACACTGGCCGTACACCACTGGTGATCGTCGAGGGGACACTGAATAGTGCACGGTACATCCAAACCATCATCGAACCCATCGTTCTACCATTCCTAGACCGGCAAGGGAACTTGCTGTTCCAACAGGACAATGCACGTCCGCATGTATCTCGTGCCACCCAACGTGCTCTAGAAGGTGTAAGTCAACTACCCTGGCCAGCAAGATCTCCGGATATGTCCCCCATTGAGCATGTTTGGGACTGGATGAAGCGTCGTCTCACACGGTCTGCACGTCCAGCACGAACGCTGGTCCAACTGAGGCGCCAGGTGGAAATGGCATGGCAAGCCGTTCCACAGGACTACATCCAGCATCTCTACGATCGTCTCCATGGGAGAATAGCAGCCTGCATTGCTGCGAAAGGTGGATATACACTGTACTAGTGCCGACATTGTGCATGCTCTGTTGCCTGTGTCTATGTGCCTGTGGTTCTGTCAGTGTGATCATGTGATGTATCTGACCCAAGGAATGTGTCAATAAAGTTTCCCCTTCCTGGGACAATGAATTCACGGTGTTCTTATTTCAATTTCCAGGAGTGTATATACACAAATTGTATTTATATTACATGTTCCCAGTACTTTGCAACCTCCAAGGTGGTTGGAGTGGCTTGCAGGAGATCAGTCTTCATGCAGGATGTAGGGCACAAAAGGCACTGGAGCATGTGGCTTGTGGTTTGTTCTTGTCCACAATCAGGACGTATCTTCTGTTATGAAGCCCCATCTCTTCAGGTTGTCTCTGGATCGTCCAAATCTTGATCGTAATCTGTTTAAAGATTTCCACACCAGCCAGCTCTTGTTGTGTCCAGGTGGTAGTTCTTCCACTTCTGGTGTCTGCAGGTGAGGCATCAACTTCTTCCATAACTCCAGCCTTGCCTTCTCTGGTGAAATGATGAGCTTCTCGGATGTTCTCAGGAAGCTCTTTCGTGATCTCAGCCGTTGCTGTAGTGGATTATGTCCGTGCAGTGGATGGGCACTGTCCAGTTCCACTTTCAGTCTCTCCTTGTTGGCAGCCACTGTTCTGCGTATCCATGGTGGCGCTTTTCCAGCCAGGCAGTAGAGCTTTTCAGTTGGGGTAGGTCTTAAGCAACCTGTGATCAACCTGCAGGTTTCGTTGAGAGCAATGTCTACTTGTCTGGCATGAGATGACCTGTACCAGACTGGAGAAGCATATTCAGCAGTAGAAAAGCACAGTGCCATTGCAGAACAGTGAATTGTTTGTGGATGTGATCCCCACTGTTCCCCTGCTAGTTTGCGAATTAGGTTGCTTTGAGCGGAGATTTTCATTTTGGTGTTCTTGCAGTGAGTTTTGAATGTCAGAGTTCTGTCGAGAGTGACTCCCAAGTATTTAGGTGCGTGATGATGCTGGAGTTGGATGCCTGACCATGCAATATGTAGCTCACGATTAGCTTCCCTGTTCCTTAAATGAAAGGCACACACTTGTGTCTTCGAAGGGTTTGGTCTGAGTTGGTTCCTATTGTAGTAGCTTGACAGTGTTCTAAGTGATGTTGTCAGGCTTCTTTCCACTCTTTCAAAGCATGAGCTCTGCGTAGCAAGGGCTAGGTCATCTGCATATAAGAACCTCCTTGTGCCTGGGGTCAATGGCTGGTCATTGGTATAGATGTTGAAGAGAAGTGGAGCCAAGACGCTTCCTTGAGGTAGACCATTTTTCTGCGCTCTCCAGCGACTGCATTGTCCTTGAAATTCAACAAAAAACCTGCGGTTTTGGAGGAGGGTGCTGAACAGTCTAATGAGGTGGGCGTTCTTGATCATATTGTATAGTTTTGCATGGAGTAACTGATGATGGACCGTATCATATGCTGCTGTGAGATCCACGAAGACCACGCCGTTACTTGACGAGTTTCAAAACCATCCTCTATAAACTGAGTGAGATTCAAAAGCTGCCCTGTGCAGCTTCTGTTTGGTCGAAATCCTGCTTGTTCGGGTATGAGAAGAGGGCCTATTACTGGTAGGATTCTATTCAGAATCATACGTTTGAACAGTTTATAAAGGTGACTCAAAAGGCTAACTGGTCTGAAATTCTTGGGATGATTTGCTTCCTTTCCAGGTTTCAGAAGAGCTATCACCCTGCTCTTTCACCAGATCTTTGGTATTTGGCACTGGTTCATGCAGTTGTTGAAAAGCTGCAGGATCCACTTTCTTGTTTATGGGCCGAACTTCTTGATTTGCTCCATACGGATGTTATCTAGACCGGATGCTTTGCCAGTTTTGCTCTCCTTAATAGCCTTGTTTAATTCAGATATCTCGAATGGGAGAGTCAGATCCTTCGTTTGTTCTTGGGCCTCTTGCTGTACTTTTGGAACTTTGATTCTATGGCTTCCTTTCCCATTCATGAGCAGTTGGTGTGCTATCTGATCTGCAGTAATGTTGCAGTGTGCTGTGGATCTGGTTGGGTCATTATTGAGGCGTCTCAGTAATCTCCACACTTTGTGACTGTTTCTGATGAGATCAAGTTCTTCCATAGTTTTAACCCAAGAATTCCTTTTGGATTCTTTCAGAGATGCACTAAGTTTATTCCCAGCCAATAGTGTTGTCTCGCCGAATGGATCTTCTTCGAATAGTACCTTATACTCTGTAAATTGAGCACTGAGTTCTGAAGTTAGACCAGGAATGTATGATGTTCGACAACCCCGAGGAATTGCAATTCTGGAGCACCTCTTTACAGCCCTCACGAAAGTATCATACGAGTCAGGTGAAGGTTCAATATTGAGAACTGCAGCGTACAGCATTTCTGTAAACTTCGGCCAGTTGGCTTTCCTGAAGTTAAATCTCCTTCTGAACGGAACTGTCTGTGGTCTAACTGCTGCGTAAATTTCGCACATGATCGGTCTGTGCTGTGTATTTGGAATAGGGTTGCAGACAGTTTTTATGCACTGTTGTGAGATGTTCTCGCTGCAAAATATCAGTTCAGGGTTGTAACCGCGTTTCCATCTGCCAATGTTGAAAGGTGCAGGTTGCTTAGGGTCATGTATAAGGCTCAGATGATTGCCTTCCGTCCATTCTTGTAATGCTGTACCATTCTCATCATCATGCTCATAGCCCCACGTGGTGCTGTGACAGTTGAAGTCACCAGTCACTATTTGTGTGTGTTGACTACAAAAGTTATCAGGTAGATCGATTTTGAGATCAACGTCTGGTGGTTTGTATACAGATGTGACTGAACAGCCTTTGATTTCCAAATTTAAGATTTCAATATCATTTGCTTCAGTAAAGGCTGATGATATTATCTGTATATCTGGTTGGACAAATATAGCACTTCCGTATTTTGGGTGTGGTCTTTCCGTAGTCAGTCGCATTCCGTTTATTTTTGGTCTGTGCATTTCACAGCTTCTGTGGGTCTCCTGTATGCAGAGTACATCGCACTTGGTTTGTCTGCACAGCTCTTGTAACATTTCTTCTTTTGGTGATGATATACCTTCTATATTCATCGATATGATGGTCAACTGTGGTCCTGAAAAGGACCAAGATGATGTACATGAAAGGAGCCTCCACGAAGATTGCAATGATTTCCGACCAAGATAAGACTTGCAATTGGGCGTACCCTGGGCATCAGGTTTCTCTGGCGGCTGATCCTTTCACACCAGAAACATCATCTAGGAATGAAATAAATTCAGCAGATGACATGTGAGCAGTGAGGTGTGAAGTTGCTGTTAATGAAAGAACAGTGTTGTGCTAATCATCTTCATCACCATTGTCATCATTATCTGCTGTTGAATGAAGGCCTCTTCCAGGGCTCACCATGAATTCTTCTGATTTAATCTTCCAGTCACATTCATTATCTATCATCCATTAGGTCAATTTCTACATAATTTCTTATTAGAAGGAACACAGCAGTATCATTCTAGTGCTTGAGCAAATGGACTAATATAAAAAAGTCATTTTATGCCTTCAGCATCAGATAATTTGTGATGTACTTTTGTTAAAAACTGAGCAGAAAGTACTGTATAGAGACACTCCAGCACTTCATTCAAAATCCACAGTAACTCTACCATTTTGAGTTGCAGAAAAAGTCAAGTTCAGTACATTCAGTACATATCGCATCTAAGTGAAATGCAGTGTGTCATTGGCCTCTGAAAATACTACTGAAATGTAGGAATTCAAAATGTATGCACTATTGTAGTGGTTTAGTGACAGGACTAACGTATGAACTACATCTGTTTTTTTCCTTTATATGTGTTTTCTGCAGCACACAAAGAATGGCTTTCCACTCTGTGAGTTATGTATATTGCCACATTTGAAAATCACAATTGAAAAGTATATCTGCCTGCCATCGACAATAGGTAAAGTTAAAATTTTTAAAGATTACTTTTTATATGAGCACTGTTCAACCACATTTCATAGCTTTTGTGGCTTTATTTCTTACTACCTCATGGGCATATTAACAAAGATATTCAGTAGATTGAAGCTATGCATTTTTATGCTCATGGTATTTTCTTATTAATCTCATTAGAGTACACATACAGTATTATTAATGATTATTGTCAAGGGATATATACCTTCATTTTGAAAGCAGAGAAAGGAGACTAGTAAATTTTTCATATTTTGAAGGGAAAGCTAGATGAGTAATCTTAAATAAGAAGGCACCTTCACCATATATCCAACATAATTGTGACAAAATACGAAAATAGCGAAGTAATGTTTTCTTTATAAATAATGTAATTCAGGTGAAGTTTATTTGTACCTCACAATAGCACATAGAGATCTTTTGCAGTTAATATTTTATTACTTTGTTGTTTATTGTTTAATTGTTCCCTTGAAGAGTGTTGAGCTGAATCTAATAAATAAAGTATTACTGTAGAAGGTAACTATAGTGCTGTGTATAGCACAAAGTAATTTTTCAGGTTCACTCCATATGAATGGCAGAATCCCCATCCTTGCAACCCTGATCCAGATCACCTGGAGAATCAGTTCACTCTACTCAACTGCATGTGGTTCGCCATTGGCTCATTAATGCAACAGGGTTGTGACTTCTTGCCCAAGTAAGCTCTAGAATGCACGTCCTTCGTAAGCAACACAAAAAGTTCCACAACTTCACAAATCTCTACAACATTGGTGCCATTTATTACATTACATTTACTTAGACTAATAGGAACCTTTGTCACACAAAGAGATTTCTGTGCATTCAAAAATACCATGGTTATACGTGAAAGGGAATATTATCCTGAATCACAATTTAATTGTTAATTAATGAACTCACTCAGTGGGGCGAAGTGGAACTTTGTATGCTGTTGCTCCGAAGGTCGTGCTTACTCTGCATTTTTGCATGATATTTTATTATTTTTCCTTGCAGATTCAGTCCTTATGAGTGGGACAATCCTCACCCTTGCAATGATGAGCCTGATGTATTGGAGAACCAGTTCAGTCTGTTGAATTCACTATGGTTCACGATTGGTAGCCTGATGCAGCAAGGTTCTGATATAGCTCCCAAGTAAGGTTATGCTACATCCTTTGATGTGGCTTCACAACAGACTTGATAAGCAAAGATTTTAAATAGAGACACTCCCACAGAATTGAGTTCATGAAACTGCATATATTACCCATGCTTTATTAATTCCATGATACTTTTAACAACTCGTTTTATTAAAAGAATTATGGTTATATTGTCAAGGAAAAGTGTCTAGAACCATTTCAGGATCATATTATTCATGTGACAATGTAAAATAATTTGATCAGTAGAATGTAACTGATCGTAAGCTGTATCCATGGCAACAACTTCACATTTAATAATAATAATGTTTACAAGTACCTTTATAAAATAACCAACCAGTATTTTTCGCATTCTTACAGTTCTACCCCTTTTAATTTTTATTTCTGTAGAACATTGTAGCATGTTTCACACATTTTTACTCACAATGTAAAAGCTATAATTGTACTAGGTAATTTTCCTATTTACTATAAAACACTGATATAATATATACAGTATTGATATAACTTATCATTTCTATTCTTGAGAAATATCATAAAAGTTATAGAAAAAATTGATCAGTTAGCATATATTGCCCACACAAGCTATTATCGCATGTGAATCTTCCATTTCATGTTATAATTTTATGAAAATAAATATTTCATGATTACAGAGATAAGTTATAATAATAATAATAAATAGATTAAAATTATGAACATCTGGAGTATATTTCCACACTTCATAATCTATTTTAAGCTTTCTTGAAAGTCTGCTTATCATTTTAAATTAATACTCCTTTGTTCCTTTCTGTTTGTAACAAAAGGAAGACAGTGTTGGCAGACAAATAGTCTCATAGGTGATTTCTGCACCACAGTTTCGTGTTGCCTAAAACCATACCAGAAGTTTAGTAATGCATAATGATGATAATACAATATTTAAATGTAGTACAACCTTTTAAAACATCTTATTTTAACTGATTCCTTCTGTTGATTTTATTTTCTTTGAAAGACTCTTTGCAACTTTGACTTACTGATGAGCAATTGAATTAGAGACACCTATCTAGTAACATGTAGCACCTCATTTCTCCTTAGTGAGACTTGTTAACACCTTCATGTCTGAAGGGGAGTTCTTCAACCTACTCTGAAACAAGTTAGGAATAATACAGTGCTGAGTTGTGTTACTGTAAGCACAAGCCACATTTGGTGGAGGGTAGAAGGGGGAGAGGGACAGGAAAGAGCTATAGACAAACAAATGGTGCACATGATTGCACTGTTGATTTTCGTATCATTCATTGGTCAAGGACAATCTTGGATATATTTGGTCCCATGTAAATGACCAACACATGAGAACAACTTAATCAAAAACCTGAATGTTACCATTCTGCCAAAGTGAGTTTTAATATGCTTATACTCTGTCATTAGTTTGTACCAACATGTAACATGACCTTTCTCTATGATTGGCAGTCTTCCAGTGCTCATGCTTATCTTTGTGTCCTGTGATGTATGGTGAGCAGCTGTAAATATGTTGCACAGTACCCTGTGTCTATGGAGTACCATGCAGAAACCAAAGATGTAACTACTCATAGACTGGGTGAGTAACTTTCCACACTCTCACCCATCTATCTTCTGATAAAATCAATGATATGTGCTGGAAATTCCTATCATCAGGACATTGTAGCCCATGACAGCAGACACTAGTGGCACTAATTTTTCTCTGAATCGGTAACCCTCAATATGAGGCCACATGAAAAGCTTAGTGCTGCATAGCTTTAGAAATAGTGTCCTATGCACTGAGCATTTAAAATCTGTGGTAAATGCACCAATAGCATGTATCTTTCTCATCTTGTGCTCAGATGAAACACCAATTGGCAGGACAAGTTACAATGACATTCCAGTCCAGTCACAGTGTGCCATGGTGGGAGGAGCCCTCTAGCAATGAAAGTAACTCTAATTCAGTTGCTCCTGAGTGTGTATCTAACTTTTAGGTTCATTCATTACGCTGTTGTACCAGTGACTGTATTGTATATTTTTAGGGCAGTTTCAACACGGATGGTTGCTGGAATGTGGTGGTTTTTTACCTTAATTATGATATCATCCTACACAGCCAACTTAGCAGCTTTCCTTACTGTTGAGCGAATGGATTCTCCAATTGAGAGTGCGGAAGACTTAGCAAAACAAACAAAAATAAAATATGGTGCTCTCAGAGGTGGATCAACAGCAGCATTTTTTAGGGTGAGTTATTTCAGTTCATAGCAAAAAAATATTGAATTATTAATCTTTAGGTTACATAAATACTTACCATTTTAAGCTCACTACAATTTTTTCCTCTTTGATCATAAGGCTGGTAAAAAGTTAAATGGTGCAGTTGAATTAAGATAGAAAAGTGTATAATCAAAGTAAAGAAAGATTTAAAATGTGGATTTTGTATAATGTGGCTATCTATTCAATCTGTGAATAAGTAAAATACCAATTCTGCATAATGACAATAATATTTCAAGAAGTTCAGTTGCTGGTTTGGATAGCTGACATGTCTTTGACACAAATATTTTGCAAAGGAAAAATCTTTGAAGGAGATTTTGAGTATTCCATGATCAAAACTGGCATCACACAAAGAAATGCCTAATCCCCAATATCCTTCAATCTAATACCAGGAAAGCCCAACAGAGAATTCTAAAATCGTCAACCAAGATTAATAAAAGTAGGTGCTGTCCATGCAGATAATGGGTCAGCGAAAACACTCAAAGCTTTATTGACATACCTTACTGATATGGACAAGTGTTTACAGCACTGGACTTTCATTATAGAGCAGTGGGGTTCAAATTTCTTGTGGTTTTTCTAAATTGATTAATTCCGAATGCCAAAATACTTCCTTTGAAAATACTGCAGCTACTTCTCTTCCCTCTTCTTCGGCTTGACTTCCTTAGCTAGTGATGACATTTTTGACAATTTGTTACACCTAAATCATCCTTTCATTTTCCTTCATTGATGCAGTTTGCATTTACAGCAAATGGGACAAAAACAGTATAGCAAATCAATGAGAAAGAAAAAGAGTTTATGGTCACCAGTAGTTAGTAAAATTGAATGGCACCTTTAATAGCCATTAATTTGATATTCTAAGGAATGGACATCTTTAAATACTTGTAAAACATCTCTTGTGAATACCATAGCTTTTACATCAACATTAAGGCAAAATAATCAGCAGCTAACAGAGCATACTTCAGTTTTACTTCACGTGCAAAAAATTCAAAATTAGACTCCATCATTCTTCTTTACAACTAGCAATCCTCTGTGGATGTAAACCTGATATGAATGCACAGAATAGAAGTGATGCATGAATTGTATTCACAGTTGCAAATACGGCTGACCTTCAGCTGCATAGTGGAATGACCAAATTGAAAATTTGTGTTGGACCATTCCATAATACAGCTGAAGTTTTCCTATTCCATAATGCAGCTGAAGGTTTCCCATATTCACAATTGTGAATACATTTCATCTGTTTCAGAACAGCTGTAGTTGCCACAGTGCCTGTTCGTTTGGACATGCATGCACTGCAGTATCGGAATATATTTGAGCATATATTATATATGTACCATACTGTACAATTCCTGTTTTTATTTGTTCTATGGAGCAAGTGTGTACATAGCTCATAAATGAGCTGCTCTGGAACAGGTTGAGTAAGGTGCCTTATTGAAGTGTGGGTGTAGCTTACACACGTTGAGTTCTTAGCTGGCCGACACAATCATTATCTGCATCTGGCTGAAATAGGAACCCAGCATCAGCATCATTATCATCATCACCATCACCATCATTTGCTTCACCACCAAACAATAAAAACAGTAACACTGCGTTGTTAAGTGCCATAACCAGAAGACGTGCTTTCTCAGTGCTCCACAATTTTCACAATTTTGACTGTGTACACTGAGTTTGACACACTAGTTTAGAGGGTGCCACAAACTTAGCTAAGTAAAACAGATCTGTACATTTCACCCATTTATTTAAATAGATAAGCCAACTTTTGGCTTTCCTTTTGTGTATGATCATATGTGGCAGAAAAGTCCAGTTCAAAATTTTATAGTCTACTGTTCTGCTGTTCATGCCATTTTCATGTAATATTTTATCTGTTGTGCCATACTTTGTGTATATTTTGACATATTGTGTGTTTTTGAACAGCTGTGGGTGCCATGAAAAATTTGTTTTATCGTTAATAGTAAACTTAATTTGTGCTTTTTAAAATCTTGAGATGAGAGTACCCTCATTCAAAAACAGTTGTTCCCAAATGTTATATATGTATTTTTGAGAATTTTTTGAAATAATGTGTGTCGGGTGTAAGGTATTTGGTAGTAAATGAGTGGTGCTGATTTAAAGTTACTGTAGCATATATTATTACTAACATATCATGTTCTATTTAGTTTTTTTTTTCTTTTGACAGAAGTGTACATCATCCCATATTAATTTTATTTTCAAGTTTGTTAGTGAACATAACCTAATTACTAATTACTAATTTTATTGAGGTTTTCCAGTTGTCACAATAGATATCTCTTTTCAGCTATTAATCACTCCAGTTTTTAAAGACAATTGATAAAACATATAGCACACCAGAGCCGTAAATGAAAAGAGGATCTGCAAGCTTTGTTTACTGTTCTGTAAAATATTGCACCAGCCACAGTGCAGCACCATTGTGTATGCAGTTCTCAGGTGCAGAAAGAGTTAGCTGATGTTCATAAGCAGCTGGAAATCCCCCTGACTACCATCAACAAATTGGAAGCTGCTGCAAATAGGTGTGTTGGGAGGGCTACCAAGAGTCACGTATCGGGGACACCAGAGGTATCTCAAGTACTATCTTCTCTCATTGATTTTATCTCCTCTACAGAAAGTAAAGAATCTATCACTAGCCATCCACTTGATTGTGAGTGCCATGCCGATGGCAGGTCCAGGGCCCCGTACAGGAGAGACAGGGACCAGGGAGAAATCAAGGTGTTAACCCTTCCTCCATGTCAACAAGTTCAAGGCTCTGTCTTCCACTGAGACCAAAACTAGGCCAGTGAGACTCAATTCACTTGTTAGAAAACTTAGTTATCCTGTGTTAAGGGAAGGCAAATGGAAGAGGGTATTGGGCTATTAATCACCGGCACTTAAAACATCAGGTGAATAATGAGAAATTGCAGCGAGGGGTGGGAAGGAACATCTTGTGCACTCAGTCTGTGTGTCTGGGACTTCATTGACATGCTGAAGAAACTGTTTTGACAGTCATTGAGGGAACAATATGCAACCAATTGCAGATTAAGGCACATGTTGGAACAAAAAATGCCTGGCACCTAGGCTCTGAGGTCATACTTGGATCATTCTTCTGTATAGCAGAGAAGGTCAAGAGTACCAGGATGGCTAACAGTTTCAACAAAGCTCACAGTCTGTAGCACTGTCCCCAGAACTGATCATCACCACCATGTTCATAGCTGAGTAGAAGACCTTTGAAGGTCCTGTGACAAGCTAAGCTGTGACTTCCTAGACATATGCCATAGGGTTGAAAACTCTATGATTCCCCTAAATGGCTCAAATGTGAACTATACATCAGAGACTACTACCCAGGTAGCTGACCATGTGTTGGGTGCTTATTTAGGTTTTTTAGATTAGGTGACTCTCCATCCAGCCCAGAAAACAACACTTGTAGGAGGTCCAGAAGTGTTAGTGTATGATGAAAGGAGTGTCCTACCCACTCTCTCCACAGGCAAGAGTATTAAAATCCTTGTGGTAGATTGCAAAAGCATTGCATCAAAGTTCCAGAATTTGAAGTACTCCTGAAAAGCTTTGTAGGTCACATAATACTATGTACAAAAAACTGGCTAAAACTAAACTAAACCCTACCCGAACAGGCCATGAAGGCCTAACAGTACCAATCAACCACCATGCCATCATCAGTCCACAGGCATCACTGGATGCAGATATGGAGGGGAACATGGTCAGCACATCACTCTCCCGGCCATGTCTCAGTTTACGAGACCAGAGCCAGTGCTGCTCAGTCAAGTAGCTCCTCATTTTGCCTCACAAGGGCTGAGTGCACCCCACTTGCCAACAGCGCTCAGTAGACAGGATAGTCACCCATCCAAGTGCTAGCCCAGGCCAGCAGTGCTTAACTTCGGTGATCTGGCAGGAGCCGGTGTTACTACTGTGGTAAAGTTGTTGGCACAGAAAGCTGGTTAAAGCCTGGAATTGATATCAGTGATATTTAGAAAATTGATGTGGTATAGACAAGAAACCCAAATCTACTGAGAAAGAAACTGAAGCTGCATGTGAGACTGTTTGGGGCAGACTGGGTAGCAGGGAGAGCATAAACTTATAACTGGATCCTTGCATCGGCCACCATGCACATTCCAAGATGTAACAAAAAGCTGTAGAGAAACTCCAGTTTGCTACTTCATAAGTTCCCCGATCGTACTGCAATCATCAGAGGAGACATTAATCATCCAACTGTTTGTTAGGGAAATTGTAGTTTTGTTAGTGGTGGATGTGACAAGACACTCTGTGAAACATTACTAGCTGCCGTTTCTGAAGACTACCTATAACAGGTAGTTTGAAACCCCACTCATGATGGAATGTAAGCATGCCAGACAAAAAATTGTTCAGCCACAGGAGACATCCTGCAAATACCATATAACACCACCTCTAGCTGTGGTAATGGTCTGTGTTTTGTGAGAAAGAGTGTCCACTAGTTCCTTCCGTTATGCCATGTTCAAATGAAGTTGCTCTGATGTTTGGATCCCATAGAGCTATCAAATAGTGAAGATGTTGGTTACTAGGTTTTGTCACACATTCCCAATAGTTCCAGCCATTTCATCTGGGATTAAAATTAGGTAAACTGGTGGACGATTCAAGCTACAATAGGTTACCTAAGTGTTCATCAGACAAGGAATGGGTGCATTGAGGACATAACTGTTGTCATCTTGGAAGATGGGAAACTCCAGAGCATGCTCATCATGAAGATGGAGGAGGAAGGGCAACACTTCAGCACCAAGAATATTGAAATAAACCTATCAGATTATGCCCATGGTAAATTGAGTGAGTGGGCCTAGGTGTAGCTACAAGAAACAACCTCAAAAATCACAGAACCACCTCTGGCATGAACTTCCTCCCCCACACACTGTGGGTTAAATGTCTTATTGGATGGTCAGTGCACTCAGAGCCTTACAGTAATTGAAATAAGCCAAGATTCAAACTTGTCAGACCTCCCTACATGATTCCAGTCAGCTACTGTCCAGTTTTTATATTTTTTGGCCCACTGAAGATGAAATTCCATACGTGATACTGTGAGAAATGGCCTTTTGCAAAGTACTTGATTCCAAATGACCACTGCATGCAGTTCGCATCATCACAACTTTCACTCAGAAAGTGGTTGACGTGGATATAAAATAACTGGCACCAACAGTTCCTCTTACACCTGAAACCACTTCTGATTGACAGTGTGTGACACTCACCTCCAGACACTCACAGGCCTGTTTTTCCAGTATTAATCTATCTTTTTATATATATAGTGTCACTATTTCAGTATTTAATGCCTCAATGTCCTTTTGCAGCAACTTTATAATTTCGTTTTTTGAGTCCACTGTACTTACAAGATAGGCTGTTCCAACTCATAAACAAATGTAGCATGTCCATGGAACATCATCACTGATGAATTTTAGGTTCACTTTTGCACACTTTTCGTGCAACCAGTAATTGCACTTGACACACAAAATACCCATCACCACTCATTTTTCACATTCCCGACATGAAAAACTGTTTGTTTTTTTTTTTTTTTTTTTTTTTTTTTTTTTTTTTTTTTTTTTTGACAAGATCAAAACGTTCCTACACTTTCCTATCAGCACCTTCTTGACTAATGTTCATCTCTGGCTCAGTTAATGTTATATTTATGTTGCTGGCAGACACTACATTTCTCATGGCTAATGGTGCATAACAATTTTTAGTGGTTCTTACATAGCTGAGGACAGATACTGCATCAACTCGTATAGTATTGTGCCAGTCTCTTCTAACACCCATACATTCCATTATATTTGCAAAGTTTTCAACATCAGAAGAAAATACAATTGGAATCACTGAAGTGAATTTCTAATAACTGATCAACTGCCATTGAATTCAATGATTTAATCTCCTTCAGGCTCTTTTCAGATGTATCTTTGTCGCATTTTGGGTGCATATTCATGTTCACTGTGGGTAACTGTCTTTAAATAACTGGCATATTGAGGGTTTTGTAATCGCTTACTTCACTTATCTAGCAGCATTATTGACAGTGTGGCCATTTGACACATCCATTCATAACGTAATTACACACAGCAACACTGTATGTCAATTTTCAGTATAGTTTGTCTGTTAAATTTATTCTTATTTAAGTGTTTTGGTAGTGAGTGCATGATGGTACATCAAAACTTTCATAATTTCAGGAACATTTTGAACATATTTACCACTTTACACTTGTGTTCAAGGATATCTACATCTTGTTTTAGGATTCCAATTTTTCAACGTACCAGAGGATGTGGTCATTCATGGAGTCTGCTCGTCCAAGCGTTTTTACAAGCTCAAATGTTGAAGGAGTGGACCGTGTTGTGAAAGGAAAGGGCAGTTATGCTTTTCTAATGGAATCGACATCAATAGAGTATGTTATTGAACGGAACTGTGAGCTGACCCAAGTAGGAGGACTTTTGGATTCAAAAGGCTACGGAATTGCCATGCCACCAAGTAAGTCCAACAGTGTGTGAGTAATAATCAAAACTTTACCTTAACCCATTTTGCACAATTTTAATTTTTTCTTTCATTTTTAATTGTACCTCTAAAAATTTTTCTTTGGTGTCACTGTACTTTTGAAGCAAAGTGTCAGAGAGAATTATAAATAGACAAATCAGTAGGACTGAAACAGAAAGCCACCCTCTTGTTACTAAATAAGGGCTGAAGACGCTCAGAAAGCCTCACTGTACTGAGTAAAGGCACTGCAAAGTCCAAATACATCTTGTTCCATAGAGGCCAGGTTGCTGGCCATTTGGAAGATATCTTTTCAGGAGCCAGTTGATGTTTGGCACATTGGGTACATACATCTGTTGCTCCATGTCCTCATCAACCTCATCCAGTACACATGTCACCACAGAGTGGTTTTTGTAAAGGGCATTTTCCAGTTACTTTGATGTAGGAGATGGAGAACTTGCATTTGCAAATGGAAGAGAGTCCACAACAGGGAGTTGATGGAGGCTTGCAGGGAGATGGGTAGCATTGTGCTACCTTGGTAGCTGTTGTGGGAAAGTTTTGCATGAAATTCAGTACTGTTAATCTGTAAGGAAACAAACCCCTCCCCTCTGTCAAACACTAGAGAAATAGCCAAGAGGAGATGAAATGCATCAGAATTGCCACAATAACTGATGGGCTATCAATAGATTTAGTGGCAGTAATTACTGAGTAACAAACTATCAGTGCTGTGATTCCTGCTCTGATAGCGCTACAGTCTGGAACCGCGCGACCGCTACGGTCGCAGGTTCGAATCCTGCCTCGGGCATGGATGTGTGTGATGTTCTTAGGTTAGTTAGGTTTAAGTAGTTCTAAGTTCTAGGGGACTGATGACCTCAGAAGTTAAGTCCCATAGTGCTCAGAGCCATTTGAACCTGCTCTGATAACCTATTGTGCATACTGAATTATCCCTATATAGGACTGCTCCTTTAACTTGACTACTAAGAGATCTGTTGATGAATTCATTACTTTGCTGCTGAGGCACTGTTCAGCATATACTAAATAGCAACTGGCCAACCATATATAAAAACAGTATTAAAGTTGTTAAATGTAGACCACAAAATACTGAAAATATGGTATGCTATGACAGTGAATACAATAATAATGCTGCTTCTCATAGCTAAAGAAAGGTCTGTGAATAGTGGTGAAGTTTAGAAAATTGACACAAAACTCAAACATGTCTACAAAACTGAAATTAAAACAGCCAAGTGTAAAAGAAATGATAGCTATATTTTGAAATCTAAAAATAGTACTAATGCAGAATGGAATATAATTAAAAGTGAAATAAATCAATCCAAGAAAGATAATACCATTGTCATAGACTCCAATGTATTGGATGAATACTTTGTAAACTGTACAAGCTGTCATCATTCAAGCTGCAACAACAGCTCAATTGCTGAGACACTTGTACCCCAAACAAAAAATATAACTACATTCTCATGGTCTAAAATTACTCCTTACAATATTAGCAAAGCAATTAACAAGCTTGGATATTCTAAAACAGGGCACTATGACGGAATGAGCAGCTCTGTCATAGAGAGCATAGCAGATGAAATTAAAATGCCATTGCTTTTTCTAGCCAACAGAATTGTGGCAGATAGTATTTTCCCTGTAGCGCTTAAAATCACTGTTAGACTGTCAGTGTTTAAGAAAGGAGAAATATGCCTCCCTAGTGACCATAGGACAATCTCAGTCTCAGTTGTATGAAAAATAATAGAAATCTGTATACATAAATATGTGACTCTTTTGAAAATAACAGGTTATTGACTGCAAACCAGTTTGGCTTTAGATCAGATCTGTCAACAGTGAAAGCAACAGGAAATATGTTAGATATGATTTGTGATGCTGTTGGAAAAAGAGACAAGCTACATGTGCTACACTTATAGACTTGAGGAAAGTCTTTGACATGGTGTCACACAGAAAGTATAAGCAAATAATCAGGCATCATAGATGCTTAAAATAAAATGTGGAATCCCACAGGGGTTGGCTCTCGGACCCTTTCTCTTGATTGTTTATACAAATTTTTTCTCAAGTCATATACCAAGTGAGAACATGATCTATGCTGCTGATATCATATTGGTAACAACAGGTGTAAACTTATAAATCGATATGACTAATCACTGGTGTCTGGCCAACCAGCTGTCCATAAGCAAAACAAAATGAGAAGAACTGTATTTCAGTCCCTTAGCAATGAAGTCTGAGAATAAAAATGTGGAATTACTTGGGCTTTTGATCAGTAAGTGACTACATTCTTTCACTCAAAGCTGCAATATGGAATACTGTTGTGGGGAAATGCAACAGAGTCGACTTGCAGAAGAAAGCCGTTAGATGTATTCTAGGTTTGCCTCTAAGAGATACTTGCAGAAGTCATTTTAGATGACATAATATTATTACAGTCCCCACCTTTTACATCTATAGTTTACTAATTTATGCCAAAGAAAATTTAGACTAAGAAAAATGTTCATTTGCATAATACCAGAAGTAGCCACGTGATAGATTTACCATACTGAAGACTTTCTCACACATGCAATAGCCATAAACACATGAGCCTGAAATTCTTCAACAAATTGCCAAAAACAGCTCATTTGACTGCCTTACACAATTTTAAAAAAGTTTTAGAAATGTTATTAAAAGAGCAAGAATATTACACACTTGATGAACTCATGGACAGTGATTTTCAAGACTTGCGCATTGAGTAGCTGTACTTTTCAGTAAAATATATCTAATGATTATAAAAGAATTCTGTATTTACACACCTGTAAATAAATCTACTAGTATCATTGTTTCAAGTAGTCATACGTAATTGTAAACTAAGTGTTGGTAATTAATATTGACAAGGGCCACAGTATCAAAATATACTGAATGGCTTACAATGAACATTCTAATTCTAGTAAACATTATAGTTTATTGTAGGCCCCTTCACAGACTGTTGTCCACTTTAACTGTTTCTCCATCTTTCCTAGCTAGTTTAGCACATAGGCAGTGGTAGCCGTAAGGGGAATAAATTTCACATAACCATTTTTTACCCATGAAAGGTTGTAACTCATTTTATATTCTTAGGTATTTGGATCTTTCCATTTGCTTCTAAATGTTGTTCCATAGGACAGATACCATCTTTATTGAGCATGGTGACCAAGATATTCTACTTCTGTTTGGAAAAATATGCTTTTTGCAACCTGCACTTGACACCAGTTGTCTACAGTTTCCTGAATTAGAGATACAGATTTGATAACTATTCTTTTTGACTGGACCCAAGAACAACACTTAGAAGGTGCAACAGGCCTACTAAAAAGACTGTGCTTACACCATGCTTGTCTGCCCTATTCTGGAGTACTGCTGTGCGGTGTGGGATCCACATCAGGTGGGACTGACAGGTGACATCGAAAAAGTTCAAAGAAGGGTGGCTCATTTCATACTATCATGAAATATGGAAGATTGTGCCACCGACATGATACATAAATTGGAGTGGCAATAATTAAAACAAATGCGTTTGTCATTGCAACAGGATCTTCTCATGAAATTTCAATCACCAGTTTTCTCCTCTGATAGCAAAAACATTCTGTTGCCACTCACCTACATAGGGAGAAATGATCATCACGATAGAACAAGAGAAACCAGGGCTTCCACAGAAAAATTTAAGTGCTCATTTTTCCCATGCACCATTCAAGAGTGGAACGGTAGAGACACAGCTTGAAGGTGGTCCATTGAACCCTCTGCCAGGCACTTTATTGTGAATAGCAGAGTAATCATATAAATTTAGACGTATGATAGTACTTACATCATCAAGTTTTCCAAATGTCATTGGATCAGTACTGGTGCACTTGCATTGCAAAAGGGCAGTTCTTTATGCTGGTATAGGCCAGGAAAGGTAGGTGCAAGGGGCGTTTGAAAAGTCCATGCAAAGTCCGAGAGATTGCACCACCAGCACGTATCGAGGTCGTGTATAATTAATAGCATCTTTGGAAAGAACGCACACCAAGTTTCAGCCATATTGGTCTATTTCTTTGTGCTTGGCATTCGTGTGCATCAAGGAAGTTGAGTGATTGTCAAAAAATGGACGAAAAAAGATTATGCAAGGCAAAAAGCCGCAGGGGACTAAAGAGAAGATTGATCAACATTACGGTGATTCTGCACCTTCAATTCAAACAGTTTCTAAGTGGTTTCAAAATTTTCGGAGTGGCCATATGGGCACAAGTGATGCTGAACGTTCTGGATGCCCTGTGGAGGTTACGACTCCAGAAATCATTGATAAAATCCATGATATGGTGATGGATGACAAAAGTGTTAAGGTGCGTGAGATTGCTAGTGCTGTGGGCATCTCGAATGAAAGGGTACATAATATTTTGCATAAACATTTGGACATGGAAAAGCTATCCACAAGGTGGGTTCCGCGATTGCTCATGCTTGACCCAAAACGGAATCGTGTGAAGTGTTGCAAGGATTGTTTGGAGCTGTTCAGGAAGAATCCGCAGCCGGCCACACTGCCCGAGCAGTTCTAGGTGCTTCAGTCCGGAACCGCGCGACTGCTACGGTCGCAGGTTCGAATCCTGCGTCGGGCATGGATGTGTGTTATGTCCTTCGGTTAGTTAGGTTTGAGTAGTTCTAAGTTCTAAGGAACTGATGCCCTCAGATGTTAAGTCCCATAGTGCTCAGAACCATTTGAACCATTTGAAGAATCTGCAGGACTTTAAGCGTTGTTTTGTCACTGTGGATGAAACATGGGTACATTACGATAGTCCTGAGACCAAACAACAATCTAAACAACAGGTTACTAAGTGAGAGTCTGCACCAAAAAAGGTGAAGACCATTCCTTTGGCTTGATAGGTTATGGCGACTGTCTGTTGGAATTCACAAGGGATGATCTGGAAAAGGGTAAAACTATAACAGGTGCAATTTATTCATTGTTATTGGACAGTCTGAAAACCGAGCTGCAAGAAAAACTCCAGCGATTGGACTGCAAATAAGTCCTTTTCCATCACGACAATGCACCGGCACACACCTCAGCAGTTGTGGTCGCAAAATTATTGGAAATAAGATTCCAGTTCGTTTCACATCCCCCCCTAGTCTCCAGAATTGTGTCGCTCGAACTACTATTTGTTCCCCGATTTGAAGAAATGGCTGGTGGGACAAAGATTTTATTCAAATGAGGAGGTGATTGCAGCAACTAATAGCTATTTTCCAGACTTGGACAATTCCTATTATTTGGAAGGGATCAACAAACTAGAACAGCGTTGGACAAAGTGTATAAGTCTAAAAGGAGACTGTTGTTGTTGTGGTCTTCAGTCCTGAGACTGGTTTGATGCAGCTCTCCATGCTACTCTATCCTGTGCAAGCTTCTTCATCTCCCAGTACCTACTGCAGCCTACATCCTTCTGAATCTCCTTAGTGTATTCATCTCTTGGTCTCCCTCTATCATTTTTACCCTCCACACTGCCCTCCAATACTAAATTTGTGATCCCTCGATGTCTTAGAACATGTACTACCAACCGATCCCTTCTTCTAGTCAAGTTGTGCCACAAGCTCCTCTTCTCCCAACTTCTATTCAATACCTCCTCATTATTTATGTGATCTACCCATGTAATCTTCAGCATTCTTCTGTAGCACCACATTTCGAAAGCTTCTGTTCTCTTCTTGTCTAAACTATTTATGGTCCACGTTTCACTTCCATACATGGCTACACTCCATACAAGTACTTTAAGAAATGGCTTCCTGACATTTAAATCTATACTCAATGTTAAGAAATTTTTCTTCTCCAGAAACACTTTCCTTGCCATTGCCAGTCTACATTTTATATCCTCTCTACTTCGGCCATCATCAGTTATTTTGCTCCCCAAATAGCAAAACTCCTTTACTACTTTAAGTGTCTCATTTCCTAATCTAATTCCCTCAGCATCACCCGACTTAAATAGACTACATTCCATTATCCTCGTTTTGCTTTTGTTGATGTTCATCTTATATCCTCCTTTCAAGACACTGTCCATTCCATTCAACTGCTCTTGCAAGTCCCTTGCTGTCTCTGACAGAATTACAATGTCATCAGTGAACCTCAAAGTTTTTATTTCTTCTCCGTGGATTTTAATACCTACTCCGAATTTTTCTTTTGTGTCCTTTATTGCCTGCTCAATATACTGATTGAATAACATCGGGGATAGGCTACAACCGTGTCTCACTCCCTTCCCAACCACTGCTTCCCTTTCGTGTCCCTCAACTCTTATAACTGCCATCTGCTTTCTGTACAAATTGTAAATAGCCTTTCACTCCCTGTATTTTACCCCTGCCATCTTCAGAATTTGAAAGAGAGTATTCCAATCAACATTGTCAAAAGCTTTCTGTGAGTCTACAAATGCGAGAAACGTAGGTTTGCCTTTCCTTAATCTTTCTTCTAAGATAAGTCGTAGGGTCAGTATTGCCTCACATGTTCCAACATTTCTACGGAATCCAAACTGATCTTCCCAGAGGTTGGCTTCTACCAGTTTTTCCATTCGTCTGTAAAGAATTCGCGTTAGTATTTTGCAGCTGTGACTTATTAAACTGATAGTTCGGTAATTTTCACGTCTGTCAACACCTGCTTTCTTTGGGATTGGAATTGTTATATTCTTCTTGAAGTCTGAGGGTATTTCGCCTGTCTCATACATCTTGCTCACCAGACGGTAGAGTTTTGTCAGGACTGGCTCTCCCAAGGCTGTCAGTAGTTCTAATGGAATGTTGTGTACTCCGGGGCCTTGTTTCGACTCAGGTCTGTCAATGCTCTGTGAAACTCTTCACGCAGTATCATATCTCCCATTTCATCTTCATCTACATCCTCTTCCATTTCCGTAATATTGTCCTCAAGTACATCGCCCTTGTACAGACCCTCTATATACTCCTTCCACCTTTCTGCTTTCCCTTCTTTGCTTATAACTGGGTTTCCATCTGAGCTCTTGATATTCATACAAGTGGTTCTTTTTTCTCCAAAGGTCTCTTTAATTTTCCTGTAGGCAGTATCTATCTTACCCCTAGTGAGATAAGCCTCTGCATCTGTACATTTGTCCTCTAGCCATCCCTGCTTAGCCATTTTGCACATCCTGTTGATATCATTTTTGAGACGTTTGTACTCCTTTTTGCCTGCTTCATTTACTGCATTTTTATATTGAATTCAGTATTTCTTCTGTTACCCAAGGGTTTCTACTAGCCCTCGTCTTTTTACCTACTTGATCCTCTGCTGCCTTCACTATTTCATCCCTCAACGCTACCCATTCTTCTTCTACTGTATTTCTTTCCCCCATTCCTGTCAATTGTTCCCTTATGGTCTCCCTGAAACTCTGTACAACCTCTGGTTCTTTTAGTTTATGCAGGTCCCATCTCCTTAAATTCCCACCTTTTTGCAGTTTCTTCAGTTGTAATCTACAGTTCATAACCAATAGATTGTGGTCTGAGTACACATCTGCTCCTGGAAATGTCTTACAATTTAAAACCTGGTTCCTAAATCTCTGTCTTAGCATTATATAATCTATCTGATACCTTTTAGTATCTCCAGGGTTCTTCCATGTATACAACCTTCTTTCATGGTTCTTGAACCAGTTGTTAGCTATGATTAAGTTATGCTCTGCACAAAATTCTACCAGGCGGCTTCCTCTTTCATTTCTTACCCCCAATCCATATTCACCTACTATGTTTCCTTCTCTCTGTTTTCCTACTCTCGAATTCCAGTCACCCATGACTATTAAATTTTCATCTCCCTTCACTACCTGAATAATTTCTTTTATCTCATCATACACTTCATCAATTTCTTCATCATCTGCAGATCTAGTTGACATATAAACTTGTACTACTGTCGTAGGCGTGGGCCTCGAGTATATCTCGGCCACAATAATGCGTTCACTATGCTGTTTGTAGTAGCTTACCCGCACTATGTCAAAAAATAAAAAATGTTTACCCCAAACACGTAAGTAGTTTTTATTTTTGCACAGACTGTTCAAATGCCCCTCATACCATAAACCATTAGTTTACTTCTAGATTGCAACAAAACTGGGAACCTAGGCACCAGACATACCCAGAGGGATTAGTGTAGCTGATTTGCATGTGTTGCGTCCGTCAGCTCCTTGTGGTTCTTCTAACACTGTTCCTGTTGCTTCTGATGTTGCTATTGCTTCTTCTGTTGTTCCAGTTGCTTCTTCTGTTGTTACAATAGCTTGTGTCAATGCTGTTATTGCTGTTCCGCATCTTTTCTTGATGCCATTTGATCTCATCACCAATTTTCTAACTATGCAGAATGTATTTACTGGAACACTTTCAAGCAAGTACATGTGGTGATCGCTACCTCCCAGTTCAAATGCAAGCACAGCTGTTGTTGTAGTAACATAGCTAAACAGTCTGAAGGGAAGCTCATGCAAAAACCAGTAATTCGATAAAATTTGTAATGACATTATAACCACAGGAGTTCAAAATAAGTCCAAGGAAAGTCTTGATCAAAGTGTTGTCATCTAAAATAAATGATACTCGAAACAGGTAAAGGGTGGTGGTGATTGGACACAAAGTGCCTGTAACTGTTTTCAGTCACATTTCTGCATGTGCCTGCCCCCCCCCCCCCCCTACACACACACACACACACACACACACACATGCATGCGTATACAGAGGGAGAGGGGGAGAGAGAGAGAGAGAGAGAGAGAGAGAGAGAGAGAGAGAGAGAGATCCTTTTGGTGTTCATGTTGTTGGTAGTAATTAAGGACTGGAGAGAGAAAGGCTATGGGAGATTGCAAAGAGTAGGAAGGAGAAGGTAGCAGAACAACAGTACAGAAATACAGAGAGGGTTCTTATAGACAGGATAGATAGATGTTATTCGTACACACGATTAAGAAGAAGAGAACAAGCAGTTACCCGAGATAAGCCAGAAAATGAACAGTTAGTAAGAAAGCAAGAAATGGAAAAAAGAACTCAGGAAAACCAAATGACATAAAATATTAAAAATAGTAACAAGAAATAAATATAAATGGGAAAATTGTGAATACCAGGAGACAACAAGAGAAAGCAATGAAACCATAACAGAAAAAAAGAAGACTGTAAGAGCAGTCTGTACTTAAAGCACAGAAGTGCTGATGTAGTTGGGAAGAGGATGTATCCCACAGGACACAATTTGAGAGCGAGACATGAATTCGTAATTGCAGCAGATATCACTGGATGGATAATTTTGGTGTGATAGAAGAGCATACACAAAATTACAAGCATATTGAAGTGACAATGGCTTGAGGATTGAGGAGATGACTGTGGAGGTGTTGTTGGCTTAATTTGAGGAGGTAGGCTGCATGCAGTAGCCTGAATGTGCTAGTCTATAAAGACAATCTTTCCAGTGGGAGCTCCATGTGCAGCCATGTTAAGACTCCTCGGGGAGTCGGAATTATGCATTCTCATAAACATGACTAATACATGTCTGAAGATGAATGTCCAGAATGTACTGGATTTCTGGTTTGGGATGACAGTGAGTACATTTCATAGGTAGCCTGCTTGGTATCTGTTGAATGCTATCATGAGTGTAAAGATTACATTAAATCATTTTACTATGTGATTAAAATATCTGATATATGTGTACCTGTTATATGTATACATATAAATTTAAATTGTCCTTTGTCTTGTCAGTGAAGTCAGTAAAGAGATCTAGTGAAATCTTCTTAAAGGAAGGCACAGTTAATGTGATAATAGCTGCTGTTCCTTATTGTACAATAACATATCCTATGTTTGTTATCAGAAGACTACCTGTATGCAGAGAAATGATAAGAATGCATTCCAGTTTAATACTGCAGTGCTGTGTTGCATCTCTGCAGCTCGCGGTCCAGTGACTACCACTGCTACCTCTGGATCACGGGGTCCCGGGTTTGATTCCCAGCTGGGTTGGGGATTTTCCCTGCCCAGGGACTGGGTGTTTGTGTTGTCCTCATCATTTCATCATCACCATTTGTGAGAGTGGCTAGATTGGACTGTGTTAAAAATTGCACGGTGTAAAAATTGGGCCTTCTATGGGTGCTGATGAGCGCGCAGTTGGGCACCCCATAAACATCATCACAACTGCAATGCTGTGTTGTACGTTGGCAACCGTAATGCCCTTGTCGCTAATGACAAATGTGTGGAAGGTGGCAAAGAATCTATTGCCATAGGAATCTGGACAGGCAAGCAAAAGATTATTTGACACAAATGCAGTTTGAATAAATGTAATGCACTCAACTTATTCTGAAGAACTGCTATATTGTTGACAACTTGTTAGTGACTAACAATAAGCAGAAGTCTGACACTGGGCATGCATCTATATGCACTGAATGTTTGCCAGTAGAGCTAACTGTCAACAACATGGAGTAATGTTCGGCACCAACTAGCAACACAGAACTCTCACTAGAAGCACAGAACTACATGTAGAAGTAGAAGTAGCAGTAGAGACTGACACCCAGGTGATCGCCACTTATAACACCATCCTGGCACTCCCCATTGGTCAGCAGTCCAAAGATTCTTCACTGGTGGCAATGTTCAAAGCCACAGCACCCACAAGAAGCTATGAGGCCCCAGCTCTGGCAATACTGATAACCTATGATACTACAAACAACTTACATCCTTCCTTACTGGTGCCCTTTATCCAGCCAATGTTGGGATGAGACTTCTCCTATTTCGCAGAGAACCACACCCGTGTATATGATGGTATTATGATGGGGTTGCCGTTCCCAGCGGCATTTTTAAAAGCCACTACCCAGCTCCATCCCCCTTCCCATCCCCCCACCCCACCCCACCCCACCCCACCCCCCCTTACTGGGGAAGAATCTGTGTACCCCTTTTGTCTGCATGTAATGTAATGGCATGGTCAAATGTGACATCATTCTTCAAATAGCTTGTGCATCATTTATCTGAGGTGGGATGTGGGAACACAACATATTTGGCACAGATTCATTTATACACAACAAGACATTGTAGAATGTATGATGAAGGGTACTGCATATGAATATTATCAATTTACTGTCCTGTTACATATGCATATGGAGTGGGAGAAAGACGACTGTATGCAACAGTATGTTTCCTAATCTCTCTTACTTTACTCCTGTGGCACTTATGCAGCATACATAACAGAAGCAACAGAACTGTTGGCTAGACTTCGTTGAATAATCCCATTCTTTCAAAGATTCTCTTTTAAATTCCCTGAGCATTTAAATTATTCCATGATATGAAATATACAAACCTTTTATGATCCTAACAGTTCTTGAATACCTTTGATGTTTGCTGTCATACCTAGTAGATAGGAATTCCAAACACTGATGGGGTACTTTAGAATATGTCATATTAATATCTTGTATGCATTTTGATTACTGATATATCACACTTTTTGAGAATCCTCTCTCCAAATCAGAGTATTCTAGTGGCCCTACCAATCACTTATTTAACTTGCTTGTACCATGTTTTATTTTTTCATAGCCCTTAGATATTAAAATGATTTGGCAGGCTCTGGAAGTATACTACTAATCTTATAGTGTAATACCATCAGTTTCTTTCACTTTTTTATAGGCACAGCATACTGTCATCACCCTTTTATTTAACTGGGTAGATAAAAAATCTATTAACCAAGCAGCAGCAGAACAATAACATAAAAGACGATTGTTATTGGCAAGCTTTCGGAGCCAGTGGCCCCTTCTTCAGGCAGAAGGGTTGAAGGGGAAGGAAGAGGGGTGAAGGGAAAGGACTAGAGAGATTAGGAAATGGGGTAGATTTGGGAAAGTCACCCAGAACCGCAGGTCAGGGGAGACCTACCATACAGGATGAGAAGGAGAGGCTGATTGCTGGGGACTGCATTGAACAAGATTTGAAAACCTGAGAGCTTAAGGGTGGAAGACAGCATAACATGCAGACAGAGATTACTGCTTAAACATCATGCATGAGTTAATAATAGTGAAAAGCTAAGTACATTGTACGTAACAGAGGTGGAAGGGGGTCGGTGAAAAATAGATTGGTGAGACAATGAAAGATGTAGAAAACTAAAACGGAGTGAAGCAAAGAGTAGTTACAGTGAGGAAATGCTGAGACAGATGAAATTAATGTAAATTAAGGCCAGGTGGGTGGCAAGAACAAAGGACGTGTTGTAGAGCTAGTTCCCACCTGCCTACTTCTGAGAAACTGGTGTCTTGGGGAAGAATCCAGATGGCGTGTGTGATGAAACGGGCACCAAGATCACGATTGTCGTATTGTAGAGCATGCTCTGCAACAGGATATTGTGAGTTGCCAGTATACACCCTCTGCCTATGCCCGTTCATCCTAATTGATAATTTGGTGGTAGTCATGCTGATGTAAAAGGCCGTACAGTGTTGTATAACAGCAGGTATATTACATGTGTCATTTCTCAGGTGGCTCTCTCTTTGATAATATATGTTTTACCAGTTAAAGGGCTGTTACAGGGGTTGGTAGGAGGGTGCATAGGGCATGTCTTGCAGTGGGTATGGTCCCAGGGGTTGTAGCCGTAGGGTAGGGAAATGGGTGCAGAAGGAGCATAGGGTCTGACAAGAATATTTGTGGAGATTGGGAGGGTGATGGAAAGCTATTCTAGGTGTGGTGGTCAAAATTTCAGACAGAATGGATCTCATTTCACGCCATGATTGTAGGAAGTCATGGCCCTGTCGATAATGCTGATTAACACATTCCAGACCAGGAATGTCAGCAGTGGTGTGCTCCAAAGTTGTTTTTTGGGGGGATCGGCAGTATCAGGATCGGATGTGGTGGCCCAGGAAATCTGCTTTTTAATTGGGCTGGTGGGGTAATTATGTGCAGTGAAGATTGAAGTGAGAATGATGGTGTATTGCTGTAATGAGTCTGCGTCCAAACAAACGTGTTTCCCTCGGATGCCAAGGTTGTATGTGAGGGAAAGGATGGCAACTTACATTTTGACACCTAGAATAGCTTTCTGTTGCCCTCCCAATCTCAATATTCTTGTCAGTTCCTATGCTCCTTTTGCACCCATCTCCCTACCCTGTGCCTACTACCCCTGTGACCGCCCCCACTGCAAGACTTTCCCTATGCACCACCTATAACAGCCCTGTAACTGGCAAAACGTATACCGTCAATGATTTTGGACACCGGGGCGAATTCGCACAGTATGGCTTATTTGCTCTTTGCCACTGCATAGAAACAAAGAGTTATTTATTTTAACATCCGTGCACCAGTTATTTTAAGCACAAGATTGCATTTATCGCTTTTGACAACTTTTATTTTGCGTCAATTGTTTCCCTAGGTGAATAACTGACGAACAGTAAAGTGGAAACTTTCTATTGTTGCGCCAAGCATGAAGTTATTGTAACTGTAATTGTCAACACATTCAGTAGCTAACAGCATTGACATAATTTCTGTAAAAGTTTGTTGAGTTTCTCGGGCAAGGTTATAAAATAATGACAGTTTTTGTAAAACTGTGTACTGTGTGGGGTGATTTCAGACAATGCCAAGAATGTATAAGAGCAGGAGAGGTGCTACAGTATGGTGTAATTATGACCCGGAACTTTTAGATAAAGCTGTTTGTGATATCCAGAGTGGTAAATTATCATACAGAAAAGCGTGTGATTTGTATGGTATACCTAAATCAACCCTACAAAATAAAGTGCAGAAAGCACATCCAAAAAAAATGGGAGGACAGCCAGTACTAAATAAAGAAGAAGAAGAAATGTTGAAGCAAGGTATCTTGACGGCTGCACATTGGGGATTTCCCTTCACTAAACTGGATATTAGATATTTAGTTAAAGTCTACCTTGATAAATCTGCCGAAAAGAGAAGAGATTTCATAATAATTTGCCAGGAGAAAAATGGGTGCATTTATTCCTTAAAGGACAGTCAGAAAATCTTTCTGTTCGCTTAAGCGAAAATATTAAACGAGCTCATGCAGAACTTATCTGTAATGTATAAAATTCATTATATCATTCCATATCACTTATTTGTAACAAAGGGCTACCTTAAAATGTGTAAAATGTCACCAAAATCAAATAAAAAGCACATAAAATTTTAAAAAATGCAGTAACTGTCCGAATTCGCCCTCTATATACTGTAACTTCGGACAGAGATTTAAAAAACACATATGTCTGAAGTCACCCCAATCCATGGGGTGACTTCGGACACTTTATTTAACTGCCTCAGATAACTCTACCTACACATACACTTTCTAGTTCTGGGATATTTTATTCGTTACACATATACCCTACCACTTGCATAACAATCAATTTAATCTAACAATATATACGAAAGTTACAATCAAAATAATAACAAAACCGTTCAAAATCACCCCGTTTGACGGTACTGTCAAAGGGAGAGCCACTTGCAAAAAGACACATGTCATATACCAGCTGTTAAATAAACATGACTACCACCAAATTATCAATTAGGATGAATGGGCATAGGCAGAGGGTGTATACTGGCAACTCACAATATCCTGTTGCAGAGCATGCTCTACAACATGACAATCGTGACCTTGGTGCCTGTTTCACCACAAATGCCATCTGGATTCTTCCCCAAGACACCAGTTTCTCAGAAGTCCCCAGGTGGGAACTAGTACTACAACACGTCCTTTGTTCTCACCACCAACCTGGCCTTAATTTACATTGATTTCTTCCATCTCAGTGTTTCTTCACTGTAACTACTCTTTCCTTCACTCTGTTTTAGTTTTCTACATCTTTCATTGTCCTACCAGTCTATTTTTCACCACCACCCCCTTCCATCTCTGTTATGTACAATGCACTTAGCATTTCACTCTTATTAACTCATGCATGATGTTTAAGCAGTAATCTCTGTCTGCATGTTATGCTGTCTTCCACCCTTAAGCTCTCAGGTTTTCAAATCTCGTCCGATGCAGTCCCCAACAATCAGTCGTTCCTTCTCATCCCTTATGGTAAGTCTCCCCTGCCCCGCAGTTCTTTGTGACTTTCCTGAAAACTACCCCTTTTCCTACACCTCTCCCGTCCTTTTCCTTCACATCTCTTCCTTCCCCATCAACCCTTCTCCCTGAAGAAGGAGCCACTGGTTCCAAAAGCTTGCCAGATACAACTGCCATTTATGTGTGTGTTCTGCCACCGCTTGGTGAATAGGTTTGTTATCTACCCAATTAAATAATTTTGTCAATAATTGATTATTTTCATTGCCATCACTCTTTGTTAAAATAGAGAATTCAAAACATATAATTTCAATTTAATTGCAGATTCTCCATATCGCACTGCTATAAGCGGAGCTATTTTGAAGTTGCAAGAAGAAGGAAAGTTGCACATACTGAAAACACGCTGGTGGAAAGAAAAACGTGGTGGTGGGACATGTCGAGTATGTAATAGCAAAAATTTACACTGTAATTTGTTGCACAGTCATTATAATAAATTGAATATCTATGGTATAACTGCAAACTTATTATTAATTTTATGAACGTTTCTAGCTCTTGAACTTTAGTTTATGCCATCTCCTTCTTGACATTAACTATAAAAGATTAATTGAACATGCTATTGGAAATAAAAAACTGCTGAAAGGAATAAGAAAGCCCACAATGTTACCTCAAAATTGTGACCATAAAACACCAAATATTTCCTTAAGTGCTATATAATCAGAATCATTGTCTGATGAATTCAAGTAGTGTAAAAATAATGAAACTGGGAAAATGTCACAAATGTAATCTTATTTTAAGATTAAGATAAGCTTCAAGTATTTAAAAATGGAATTTTTATGATATCAAATGCTGATGAATGAAAGAAGTAGTAAAATCTGAAACAAAATAATTATCTCAGAAGTGTCAATCATACCATGCAATTTCACTGTTCAATGTACACTCCTGGAAATTGAAATAAGAACACCGTGAATTCATTGTCCCAGGAAGGGGAAACTTTATTGACACATTCCTGGGGTCAGATATTTTGATACATCACATGATCACACTGACAGAACCACAGGCACATAGACACAGGCAACAGAGCATGCACAATGTCGGCACTAGTACAGTGTATATCCACCTTTCGCAGCAATGCAGGCTGCTATTCTCCCATGGAGACGATCGTAAAGATGCTGGATGTAGTCCTGTGGAATGGCTTGCCATGCCATTTCCACCTGGCGCCTCAGTTGGACCAGCGTTCGTGCTGGACGTGCAGACCGCGTGAGACGACGCTTCATCCAGTCCCAAACATGCTCAATGGGGGACAGATCCGGAGATCTTGCTGGCCAGGGTAGTTGACTTACACCTTCTAGAGCACGTTGGGTGGCACGGGATACATGCGGACGTGCATTGTCCTGTTGGAACAGCAAGTTCCCTTGCCGGTCTAGGAATGGTAGAACGATGGGTTCGATGACAGTTTGGATGTACCGTGCACTATTCAGTGTCCCCTCGACGATCACCAGTGGTGTACGGCCAGTGTAGGAGATCGCTCCCCACACCATGATGCCGGGTGTTGGCCCTGTGTGCCTCGGTCGTATGCAGTCCTGATTGTGGCGCTCACCTGCACGGCGCCAAACACGCATACGACTATCATTGGCACCAAGGCAGAAGGGACTCTCATCGCTGAAGACGACACGTCTCCAATCGTCCCTCCATTCACGCCTGTCGCGACACCACTGGAGGCGGGCTGCACGATGTTGGGGCGTGAGCGGAAGACGGCCTAACGGTGTGCGGGACCGTAGCCCAGCTTCATGGAGACGGTTGCGAATGGTCCTCGCCGATACCCCAGGAGCAACAGTGTCCCTAATTTGCTGGGAAGTGGCGGTGCGGTCCCCTACGGCACTGCGTAGGATCCTATGGTCTTGGCGTGCATCCGTGCGTCGCTGCGGTCCGGTCCCAGGTCGACGGGCACGTGCACCTTCCGCCGACCACTGGCGACAACATCGATGTACTGTGGAAACCTCACGCCCCACGTGTTGAGCAATTCGGCGGTACGTCCACCCGGCCTCCCGCATGCCCACTATACGCCCTCGCTCAAAGTCCGTCAACTGCACATACGGTTCACGTCCACGCTGTCGCGGCATGCTACCAGTGTTAAAGACTGCGATGGAGCTCCGTATGCCACGGCAAACTGGCTGACACTGACGGCGGCGGTGCACAAATGCTGCGCAGCTAGCGCCATTCGACGGCCAACACCGCGGTTCCTGGTGTGTCCGCTGTGCCGTGCATGTGATCGTTGCTTGTACAGCCCTCTCGCAGTGTCTGGAGCAAGTATGGTGGGTCTGACACACCGGTGTCAATGTGTTCTTTTTTCCATTTCCAGGAGTGTATTTATTTATTTATTTATTTATTTTTTTTGGTTACGTAGGTCTTCCAATTTTTTTTTAAATCCCAAATGGACAAAAATGCTGCTTAGACCCTATCTAAATTGCTGTCCTTGTTTTCCAACTTCCCCAGCCAGTCTCTCTTTCCTCTCTGAAGGGATGTTTAGTTCTCAGACCCGTTGTTTTCTTTTCAAATGATTTTATTATTATGCGAACACTTGAACATAGCAACTTGAGGTGGGGTTGTTTTGAACTATGGTTGTGTATGATACTGGTCTGGGTTCAGCCCTGTTCAGCCTCATTTAGGACACAACCCAATTTCAACAAACAATTGCTTGACACCATTTACTGGATGCTTTGTGTACTCCACTTTGCCATTCATTCATTGTTGTTTTCGTATTTTGAACTGAGTGAAGAACTAGTCCTCATTCATCACAGAATTGGAGTATGACTCCCACAACAACAGAAAGGATTGGCAATTGCTTTGACCTCACACCAGTGCTTTCACAGCAGCACAAATCACTTGTATAAAACTTCCAGCCCTATGAGGGGAAAGTGGGACTTGTTCCCCCTCAACTCTTTCCTCCTCATGACAGTATAATTTCTCATTTGTTTATTCTCTTGGCCAAATCCCACATTAAAGTGTCTGCATTATACCCGCACCTTGAGTTTCACCTCCTGAAGATAAGTGACGTCAACATTTTTCTCAATTGAGTTATAAAATTTTCTTGATGAATATGATGCATTAACTGTTACATCATATGAAAGTTCACTTTATCATATTACAAAAAAATGTACACGTGAAGTTCCAGCTGTCCTACTATGTGTAATTTTTCCCTGTCAGAAAATCATTAAATGTGAAGACCCAAATTTATACACTGTTTAATATCCTCATTTATCCAAAATTATGAGTTCTATTATATCAGTTTTTATGTTGTTCCTTAGGATGACACCTCCAAGAGCAGCAGCACAGCAAACGAGCTTGGACTGGCCAATGTTGGAGGTGTTTTTGTTGTGCTGATGGGTGGCATGGGTGTTGCTTGTGTGATTGCTGTTTGCGAGTTTGTCTGGAAGTCACGAAAAGTAGCTGTTGAAGAAAGGGTGAGGAACATTCTGCAAGATACATAAAAGAAAGGTCTTTTTCCTTAAAAAATCATTAGCATTTGTTAATAATGTATGAATAAATGTGTTGGTATAAATAAAAATAATATGTAACTTGTGTGAATTACGATATTAATTGGTTGAGAGAAGTATACATGTCATGATGAAAAACAGACAAACATATATTTTTCTTTGATAACTGAGAGGCCACACAAAGCAGTATAAAGCAATGACAGTAGGAAATGGTATAAATGTGTGCTAATCAACATTAATAATGAGAAAATCAGGAACATTTAAGAGATTTAGCAGGGTACAAAGGTTCTAAATTATCTGGAAATTCTGTAGTAGATACACACATGAAACTTATTTTACTCCAGTTAATGATGGTTTTACACATTGAGTGGGATGTAACGAAGTCTGTAACAGAGATATCTCACATAGATTTAGATTTGCAAAGGATTTAATACAGACTGAAATGTGCCTGAAGCACCACTATTTATGACAGAATAAAAATATGGGAGGGGAGAAATTATGTACGTTTTCAGTTTACAAGTAAGAAGAAGACACAAAATGAATTCCAGAATGACATATACACTCATATGGATAGCTAAAGAGTAAATAGGTGGCACTGCAATATAGGGAGGACTTATTTCAAATTCATACGACCATTATTTAAACTATTTGGTGGTTGCCTTTCTTCTATCAGATAACCACATAGTGTTTGGTATTAAATTATTCAGCATTATAAAATACACTGGAAAAGTGGCTTATCTCTTTTATGGAAGTATTTGGTAAGTCTTAGATGTGCCATGTCTTTGTTGCAACCTGCCTGTTGAGTGACTGGGGAATGGAAAGTGAGTATTTGACCAGTAAATTCAGCAGTACTTCTGGAAGAGCAATATGTGAAGTTTTAAAATTAGATTAATATATCCATAACTGTGGATATTTTGATGAATTGCACCCTTTTTATAGCTGATTTTGTAATACATCTAAAACATTGTATTGTAGCAAGTATGCATGTTTTGCAGATAGTTTCTTTGCACTGTCTCGGGTATAAAGTTGTTATCACAAGGATATTTTGCTGTTGCTAGTGAATGCAAATGTCAAAAAAATATTACTGTTAGATTTAGCAAGAGGATAACCATACCAGAAAACTGTTACATGAAAGAAACAGTAGTGAGATGGCAATAAGTGAAGTTCTTTTTTAGAGTAAGACTGGCAGCTTATATTTGATATTGTGTTGAGAAATGAAAAGAGAATAGAATCTTTGTATAATATGCTAGGAATCTCAATAATGCAGATTTGCAAATGCATAGCAATAGTACAGTAGTACATCATGATTACTGTTATTTCTCTGCTTTCAATAGATTCAAAGCCAATTTTTATCTGCATGAATTTGTCTTGTAACCAGTGAATTATTTTCGATTTTTGACTCATGGTAAGAGGCAACTATGGAAATTTGCAACTGTCCTTGTATTCATTTTTCACTTAGCAGGCCGCTTCAGTACATATATCTAACTGATGACCTCGCTGTTAAGTTCCTTAACTTCCAACCAACCAGATCAATACATTATTTTTATTCCCTAGCAAAAAAAAAGTTACTTTAACATCAAGTCTTTAGAATACCACTAGACAATTATCCCATTGAGCCTTGTTTTTGTGAACTTTCAGATGTAAAGAAATTCAGTATTTTGTAGTACTTTGTTGTGCACTGACAAAGAAGTCTTGTAACATTGTCTTTTATTTGTAGTTTATATGTCCCCAAAAATGGAATCCCCACATTTCATGGAAAATTTAACAACATTAAAAATATCTTGTACTATTTCATTGCTGATTTTTTTAAAATGTATCTAATACAGTGGTTGCATTTTCTGTCAACAAAGGCATATGGTTTTTCCACATAGTATTATCTCAACTTGTCAAAGTAATTTGCTTGCTAATCATCCATCATTGCCAATGTTAATAACTGTACGTACATGATTTATTAGGGACTCATGACCTTAGCTGTTAAGTCCCATATCATTTCACACACACACGATTTATGTTTTGTATTTAGGATTAACAAGTTTGTTGAATATCATACTGCTTTGTGTAAGTTATAAACATTCTGAAAATTATTACTGGTGCAGTCAAAAAAACTTATGTAAATATTTTCCTTCAGTATTGTACAGCAGCTTTCTTCATTGAAAGTTGAAAGTGAGTGTCTGAGAGTTGTGCACCAGTTGCCCCTTCATTGTTGTATGTTTAAATGGAGATTCTTTTTCCTGCATGGTGTGTCATTTAAATTTCATTCATCACAGTCATAAATGTGCAACTCAGTTCTTTTCTTTTGCATATCAAATTAATGAATTCTTATTACATGTGAGTAGAGAGGAGTATACAAACAGCTTGTAGAAAATGCTTATTTTTAAGGAAAAAATAAAATGCATATAATTTAAACAATTTAAATTCAGACAGCATGAAAGGAAATACATGTAAATTAATATATTTTCCTTCACTTACAGTACCTGGACTCTCACTTTGTACTAAGAAAGAGTATAAAATGTGAAGATATCTTGTCTAATTCCAGTGTAAATGTTTTTCCTCATTTCTTTACAATTAGTTTGGTCTAATAGGGTATCAGATCACACAAATTGTACAAGCCATCATACAAAGGCTATTGATTGCTATATACCTTCTTGATGTTATTCTCTGCTTCAGTATTATGACTTGTTGCCCATTTTAAAAATAAGGATGAATGTAATAAATAGAAAACTAAACTTAAAGTAATCTCTCTCTCTCTCTCTCTCTCTCTCTCTCTCTCTCTCTCTCACACACACACACACACACACACACACACACAGAGTGATTTCGTATGTTGCAAAGTTGGCGTGCAAATCCTGATTTGATTGCTTTTGTTGGAATTTAATTCCAGTCCATACATTTCAGATTTTTTAGGCATTTTAATGCTAACCACTTCATGACAGGATACATGAGTAAATTTATATTCTTTGGAAGTGTGCTGCATTCTGTTGTTAACGACTCTGTCAAATATTGTTTTGTATTTGCTTACATATATGAGAAACTTCACGCAATAGTTGTTCTTCGTTTCCATGTACAATTCCATGTTTGTAATTCTTGATGCCTTTAGCTGTCCGAGAGTTTGTTCTACTGTATTTGGAGGAGAAACATTTGTTGAATATACTCATTAATTCTCATACAAAAGTGCTGTAGTTGGACCAAACACTGCTTGCTGAATGACCAAGATGTTTCATTCATTTTGGAATAAATGTATTCATATTTTGTTGACAGTGTTCCTGGCACTTTTCACAGTATAGGTTTTATTTAAATTTGGCCATGAGACAAAATGGCTGCTCAGATATCCCCAAGTCTAAAATGAACTTTTCTGTGCCAACATAACTGATACAGCTTACAACATTGTCTATACTTTTTGTAGCAGTTTCTGTTACTCTACTGTGTTTGCTAAAATTTAATGCTAGGCTGCTTGTAGATACCAATTCCTTCAAAGAAATGGCAAGTCTGGCATCATCTCTTATACTTATGTTGGAGTGAGCACAAATAGTCTTTTTATACAACTTTTCTGTCTGAAGCCTACTCAACGATGTTTCGATTTGTCAACAAAGTTTCAAATTTGTCTGGAAATGCACATGCAACTGAACAGCCAGTGCTACAGTATAAGCTAATAATTAACATTCCATATTCCACAAATGTTATGCAGCATCTTTGAAATAACAGTTGTTCATTCAAGCCATTAAAATTTTGGCTATAATTTTTATTCTACACAGTTTAAAAGTAGCATACAAAATTTTTGCTGACTGGAAACATTTGTAACATTTCTAGTCACAGATTTCATTAGTTGGCATGGGGTTTCTGACAACATAAGAGCTGAAAAGTTTTCACCCTACTAACTTTACTATTATAAGATGAGAGAAATTCATATTGTTCTATTAATTTGCAAGACCATGATAGCAATAAGTTGATCTTGTAAACATCAATATAACAGTAAACACAGTACTGTGTTAGTAACAGAACAAACAATGCTGCCTCAACAAATCATTTTCACAAAATGAGACATCCGAGCATACTTAACAAGTAAAGTTCCAGGTGACACGTGGGACAAAATTATCATTTACAATTAAGTAATTCCAGATCAGCCAAAGAAATATTATCCAAAAATAATTAAATATATGAATTTGACATATATATATTCAATGTCTATCTAATTACTCACACTATTTGGTTGCAGTTAAACAAAAGTATAGATACCAGATATTTTCTAATTTATTTACCAGAAAGATGCTTTGATCATTATGTAAAATGTGTGACTGGATCAACATTTAGCAATAGTCATAAATTAACTTTGAATATATTTTTAAAAAATTGCACTTATATGAAAACCACATTAGTGACTTCTAATCTGCTTTACCCTTCAAGATTTTTTAAAATTATTTTATTTACCTATTTAAAAAATTAGACCTCTTTTTTAGCATCTTGTTACTTATTTGATAAATAT
Source organism: Schistocerca piceifrons (assembly GCF_021461385.2). Lineage (NCBI taxonomy): Eukaryota > Metazoa > Arthropoda > Insecta > Orthoptera > Acrididae > Schistocerca > Schistocerca piceifrons. The sequence goes on from NC_060149.1 coordinate 282,867,605, forward strand.
CTATTAACAAATAAAACGGCTCAGTTATATAAGTTTGACACTGTACAGCATGTAAAAGTAAAGAAAAGGAAGCAAGAAACTTTTGTTGACATATAATCTGTCTAACTATAAATAAGTTGTAAGATGCACATGATAATGTAGTTCTGTATTATGTGCATGCAGTTAACTAGAAAAATCATTCCTTATGTATGACACACACAGGAACTGATGAATTAGCTAGTAAAAAATTCATTACGGTTGGTACAGTAACTCCATAGCTTGGTGATGTTATGACAGGAATAAAAATAAGTCATACTTACCATCATTATTTTGTTGTAGCATAATTTCTATTTGATTTTGCTTATACCCAGTATTGTTCTAGCCACCTTTCCACTAAATTAAACCCGTTAAATGACTGTTAAGTTCACCTGGTCTTAAATGATTGAACTACTGCTTACAGATCCAACAGAAGAAGCCTAGTCCAAAATATACCTCACGGATTTATACAACTCAGTAATACTCTGTAGAAGATCTTAAATGAAGCCCACAGGTACTTCCTTCCAAACAAATATTCTCTCTAATCAAAGGCTTTCTTAACAAATGAAGTTAAGGAAATCTTCTACAGTTCTTGTCTATTTTTATTTTCTCCTAATAACCTGTTACCCATCATCCTATTACATTAGACCCATTAGATTACTGTTAAGCTGAACATTTTATGAAATTGTCACTAGTGGATCTAATAGGTGAATTATACCTCAGTGTAAAAAATAAAGTTTGTTTTTCAGTAAAGCAGTGCACATAATTGTAAATAAAACCAGTGAGTATTTCATCTGAAAGTGAAATGTTCAGAAGTTTATAAATGTTATGCTGAACTGATATCAGCTTATTTTACATATCCAAGAACACAAGAAGATTTCCTTAAACTGTGTCTCAGTTGTAGCATGACCTGCTATCTCTGTAAAGTCATTAATAATATTTTGGTTACCAGATTTACTTATCAGGTAGAACGGAAAAAGTTTGATTAAAAGGATACATACTTATGGCTAAACTACAGGTACACATTATGTGCATGAAATTCACACCTGAAAACATTGCAAACCTTTATATATGTTTCTTCAGGGACATCACTATCCAGTATCCAACCCATATACATAATAAGAAGAGATAGTATTTCCTCTAAATTAGTACAACTGCATTCAAGTTGTAATGGGAAATAAAAACTGCTCTTAGACAGATGATCTTATACAGTTTTATTAAAATTGTAAATACAACTGTTGAGGTCAAATTAGTATGCAAATAGTAATTCTGTTGAAGAATTAATGCAAGAAAAAAAGAAATTAAATTTAGCTCTGATGAAGGAAGATAGATTTAAGAAGAATCACAGGTGTTTCAGTACCAAACAGTATGTGTAATTCCAAATACAACACTGAAGCCAAAGATATTAAATCTTATACCATGAGCAGAATGTTCATTTCTTAAGTATTCTTAAAAACAGAATCCAAGATTCTGACACCTCCCAATTTAGCGAGTGCTTTTGCATGGTGTTATTGCCCAATTCTGGTTTCTGTTACTGGTTGTAATGAACAGCATAATTTATCATTCTTCATGTTTGCATTTTCTATTGTAAAAAAGGATACTTAGCTGCTCACTATTTTCAAGCAAAACATGTTTTTGTAATCAAACTTTGAAATATCTTCCTGTGTGTGTTGTACAAAGGAATAACCATTACAGTAAGGTAGGTACCACATACCTGTCAACTTCAAGTAGCTTTGTTTCTGTTTTGCAATAAAATTTTAATACAGTAAAAGCAGAATAAATATTTTTATCGATTGTAAGTAAGCTTGTGTGTACAACGTAATATTCAAACTTCCCTCTTTGTTGGAATCTACCCCTGCCACCTCATCCTTTACTACCTTTCACTTACATTCATAACAAGGCACAGTTGAAATTTCATGAGTCATTTTTAAAGTTGAAAGGAGTAAATAATTTCATTTTACATTTCACAGGAAATATTTTCAATTTTTTGTTTGCTGTATTTGTGAAATTGTAAGTAATGTATAGGTGCAGAGATAATGAAATATGTCTATAATGTAGGCATTAAATCACTCACACAGAGATGCTTCACTTCTACAGTAGGCATACTGTTTTTATCATAAGGTGCTCCATGGGACTTTGTCTTTAATTGTGATGATTTCCCATGTATTTCACAGAAAAGGCTATAGTTAATCATCAATGAGTGAATGTTTAGCTTGATAGCAGAATTTCAGATACAGATGAATTTGCATTTATATATCATGATGAAGCTTATATGAGCAAATATTATTAACTATGAAACTGCTTTGTTGGTATTTTGTGTTTTGTGCTCTATGTTGTCCACTCATTCATTTCTGCCTACTGAATATCGAGTCTAAAATCTGCACATGAGTGAAGACAATTTTCAGTGAAAGATTATTTATTCCCTCTCTCTCTCTCTCTCTCTCTCTCTCTCTCTCTCTCTCTCCTCTCCCTACCCCCCCCCCCCCCCCAAGACCTCCCTCTTGTCACAGAAGAAGAGTGGTGGTAGTTAGGTGAAAAATTTTTTCTTAAAAATATGTTTAAATGATTTATTGACCTTCTTTTTAGAACTCATCTTTTGTAATCATCAACTTCATTGTCATCAGCCCCAAAATAGCAACAACAGTAACAGCAATTATAATTTCAGTTATCATGCAAGTAGTCATATTTTAGTTGCTACCCTACTACAATCATATTTCTATAGCATCTTGGTATAAAAACTGTCAGTCTTTTTGTCATGAAAGTTGTTCCATTGGCTGTAAGAAGCATTTCACTGATGCAGCATATTATGTCTACTGAACAAAGTCATGTTCTGCTTTAAGGACATATGCATGTTGCAGTTCCTCTATTGGCTGTAGGATGGAAAATGTTTCTGCTCAAGCCCCAATATTATTCATGAAATTTCTTCTGTGTAACAGTATTTTTCTCATATAATGGACAAACCACATAGTGTGAGACTGGAACCAGCTGTCTACAGAGAGATGTTATGCTGGCAGTAGTGCACAGAGATTATTGCATAGGACTGAGGCTTGTTTTGACTGTCTTTAAATATCTCATAATTTTTATTTTTATTGCCATTACTGTTAGATTTGAGCTTAATATTATTATGGCATTGTTGAACCTCAGTTATTCTATGGAAGCAAAATGCATTTTGTGTGTAGTTAAAAAAATCCAGCTTGTAGTTGAAAGAAGGATAGTTTGCAAGAACTTAACATTGTAGAAAAATACTTCTTTACTTTTTAGTACTACTTCATTAATTTTCACCAAAGTAGAGTTCACCTAATTTTTTTTTTTTTTTTTTTTTGACCTGCAAGAACTGCAAATCACACATAAAGATATGGAAAGATGTCAAACAAAAGGTGAGATGTACTTTTCTGATAAATTGATGGCAAAGACAATGATACATTCGTTAAACCATTTTTCCAGTACTGAGAAAAAAATTTAACTGGCAATTGGAGATTAAATTTCAGTCATTTTCTTATGCTGTTAGTGGACAAAGTGTATGTGGTGGTTCTATATTGTGTGCCTGTATAGTGTGAGATGATACGAAACCAAAATAAAATCTGTAGAGTGGGAGGCATACTTCAGTTGGTAAAGCATCCTTTAGCAGCTGAGGAGCCGACAATCAGATCTTGATATCTGATTGGTTCTTTACAGTTTTAATTGCGCAGTAATGTTTAGATTAAATACATATGTTAATCATGATGAATAAAGAAAATGATTTCTGTAACACTCAACTTGAGAAGGAAATCAACTTTAATTTATTGTGTTATGGTATCCTGTTTAAGTATTAGCTTCACACCCCTTTGCAAGAAGCTAAATAAGTAAGGTTCCTACATTATGGACCAGAAGAATAGTTTAAAATAACAGGATGACACATTTACTCTTATGTTTTGTAAGTATGCTCTATAAAATTCCTAAGGTGCATTAACAGAATGACTTGACAGACCTTACATTTTCTAACTGAATCTTAGCTTGTGCATTGCTAGCATACTCAAAATAGTTAAAATGCACATTAGCCAACATGCAGATGAAAAATATTCTGGTAAGATATTTCTGTCTGTGCAATAAGCCTCAGAGCCCATCTACTAATATTTGGAGGACTATACTGCAGTTTACAATAAAGTAAACATTTGGTTTAATATTTTCAGTTTTCTGTGACAATTATAGGACAAAGTAAAGGATATTAATAAAGAATAACACAGTTCATTGACATTTCTTGTTCATTATAATAGTGTGTGCATCATGTGTTCTGTTTGTTGTTGCTTTTAGAGTAACTGTTAAATGTTTCTTTTACTATGCTTATTTAATTTGTATGTTGCTTTCCATCATTTCTGAATCACTTATTTGCTCATCTCTTTGTTCTGAAAACTTTATGTATCAGGTCTGTGCTCATTTGTCTTTTTTTCACTAACCTCCCTATAAACCATCTTAAGTTCTCTGGCAATGCCATGAAGTTTTTCTTAATCTGTTTCATTCTTAATTGTTCTTTTCTGTGTCGATGAGCAGTAATTTAAGAAAACCAAAGAGTTTATGGTCAGAAAATTAAACATTTATGCACTTTATCCTCATAAGGTTAAATACAAAGATACTGAAGTAAAAACCGTAAGGGTATAGTAATTTATGCAGTGACTAGAAATGGTCTATAAAATGTGATATTATTAGTTTTCTCTTGTTACCTAGAGCTCTGTTTATGAATACATACATAAATAATAGAAATACATTGAAGAGTGTCCTTGACAAGTGTTATTTACATTTACTCTTCCAGATGTATCTTATGTCTTTTGTGTAACTGACTTACTCATTCCCATGTTAAATCCACTCACATCCCATGTGAGCATCAGCATATACTTTGAGTAATGGAATAAGAAGTCAAGGTAAGAACAGGAGGTATATATGCATTCTGGCACTTCAAAGAATATGTAAAGGAAAACAAAAGTTATTGGTTGGCTAAAATATAGGTGCCAAAACAATGCAGAAAGCTTTATATCAGACTTAACTGTTAGCTACAAATAGTGCTGGCAACAAAATAAAGGATTAATTTTTCAACAAGAAGTAATTTTAGCAGTTAGAATGTTGTATAAAGATAATTAATTTAATCTGTAATGACAGAAAGTGTAAAAGTTCTTGTTTCTGCTTGTGATATATGTCTTCTGTTTTGAACAGATTTGTACAGATGAGTGTCTGTATATAAAGGACATTGTCCATTTCCACTGTATCTTTGAAAGCTACACAAATAAAATGCAATTAGAGAAAACATAAGATTTTGATTAAATTATTGCAGATTTTTATTTGGTGAATGTATGTGTAATACAGTCAGTCTTTTAAATAATTTACATAATTTGTCCAAAAGTCACACATTCTTAATGCCAGCTGTAAGAACTATTTTCATACTTTTTCAAGTGTCCTGATTTTAAGTCTCAAATTTTCATTTACCAGTCAGAAACCTTAATTCGTATATACCTCTGAACAGTCATGTGGCTCTTTCCATATCCAATATTATCCTACCTGTGTTTAGTTACAATTTTCATTTTTTTCAAATTTTTATTAGTGAGGGGAATAGCAAAGACTTGTCCTTCAACTAATTTAGCACTATACCTACTGATGTTTCATAAGTGGTCGCAATACATTTCATTTTTCTTATATTAACTGTGTTTGTTGAAGCAAACTTTTTAAATACAGTAATAAGTTAATCTATGTAATGTGTATGTGAAACAAAGTAAGCATTGTTCTTGAATCTGACACAAATTGTTTCCAAGTCATATGTTGTCATCCTCTGAGGTTAAAACTTCCATAATTTTAACTGCCATCAGACATCTTACAATATAATTATCTGTAAAGTCTTACTTAATTCAGCAGTAAATATAAAATATTTCTGTAGTCTGATGATTAGCAGAAAGTGAACATTTTGTGCTCGTCACATGTGGCACTAAATCATTTGCCTCTGTGCTTTTTGTGTGTGTACAAAATTAGGTTAGAACAGATAAAATAATGCAAATTGAAGATATCACTGCACCTTTAAGGACAACACAAAACACAATGTTGTACACAGTTAATAGAAACCCTGCTGAGGAACATACTCTTTCTCATTAGTTGAAAGAATGATTAAAAGGATTTTTATGCATGTCCCTCCACAACTGCATGTTAATACTAATCAGAACTAACTTTCTCAGTTTAGAAAAAGGCTGAGTTGGGTTGAAAGTTGAATCCTTATATTTCTGTTCGTGTGATTTTATTTTCTCATCTTTTCATTTTTCATAGTATGATGTACCGTCTCTACAGGTTTCTATATCACATTCTAGGATCCTAATTTTCAACATCATAAACAGAAAATAAATGACATGTTAGTTTTTTTCCTCACAATAACTTTAAGTTTCTTGTGGCAGTATGTGGCGGTATCTTTCTCATAAAATGTTGTAGTATTTACAAAAATTTGTTCACAATACCTCATGAATTTATTGTATTAATAATAAATGAAAACTATACTCTGAGAAAAAACAAATAAGAAAGCATTCAGTAGATCACAGTAAACAAGAATCTGTAACGTACAATTAATCTTTTTCGAGAAACTTAACTAAGTTAAGGTAGATGTTGATGCCACTGAATTGTAGCTTGACAATTGAAGTTTTGTTCTCTGATAAATTTGGTTTATTAATAGATTTTGTTTATGAATTAATAAACAAATGGCATGTCCCTTAATCTGTAAATATTTTGCATTAATAAAGAAATTAAATTAAATTTCTTATCTCAGTTATTTAGTTCATTCATTGAGCTGACATAGTCACTGTTAACTATTTCATCTATTAGGTGAATGAGGACTGGTACTTCACAAAGCACAATTCCTGTAGCAGTGAGCATTGAATACAATGTTTAAATGTTTATTTTACATTTCTAATGAAGGCTTAGATGTATACACATAATGAATTTTAGAAAACGTTCTTTTTACATAAACTGTTATGGAAATTATGCTGCCCTTCCGCCCGTTTATTTTTTTATGTTTAGCTAAAACTATTATTCTGATTTTTAAATCTTGAAGTCATTATAATAAAATACTGTTACAATGTATTTGATTTTCTGTTGTTGCAGTCATCTATCTGCTCTGAGATGGCTGCAGAACTAAAATTTGCTCTACGTTGCCGAGGTTCTACTAAACCAGTGCGCAGGAAGAGACATGTTCAGACAGAGGAAGAACATCCTACTCAGTTTATGCCTCTTGGGGCTTATGGACAGTATGATTTTATTGGCAAGGAACTGCTACCTTGATTCTTGGAGAGAACAATTATCACAATATGTTGTAATCAAAACTGAGAATAAAAATCCTTGCTTATTTGACAGAACCATTTAGGGACTCTGTGTCATGTACTTCTTCATGTGAAAATAAGGAACATTTATTTTTAATTGTTGGTAATCTACTAATGATCCATGCAGTTACTGGTGTAATAGATTATATTGCCGACAGTATTATCTTCATTTCTATCTGTTACATTATTGTTTTTTTTTCTTTTTTTTCGGGGGGGGGGGGGGGGGGGAACTGAGATTTTGTTTATGCATCTTTGTTTTACCAAGTTTGTGTACATATTAATCTTTGTTAAGTAATTTTAGTATGTGTGTCTTTTTGAAAACTTTTGTGTTGTAGTCATCTGCTGATAAGAGTTTGAATTATTGTTCCTGTAGTTTGCAAACCACATCAGGCAGTTTTGATATTCAGAACTTATTCTGGTAACTCAAACATATATTTCTTTGATTTCCCACTTTGATATTTACTGAATGGATGTTATTCTTAAAGACAGTTATTAGTGAAGTTTGTTTACAAATTTTTAGATCCTGCTTTGTTATTGTGCAGTACAAGGGGAATATAATGTATTATGTTACTGGGTAGTATAAGATGTATGTGTATGACCACCAGTGTTAAATTTCTATTATATAAAAAAGACATTTTCACAGATAAATGTTTGTACTATGGAAATTTTAAGGAGAAGGACTAACCAGGCCTATTCTAGATCTTTGATTTTCTTTATGCTCCTCACTAATGGTAGGCTTTTGTATCTCAAGTGATAAATAAATCAGTCTTTTTACGGTTCATTTTTTTCTTTGTTAGTTTACAGTGGAGATGCAGATGATATGTTATGAAAAATATCAGTAAGTACAGGTATACAGAACATGTTACACTTAAACTAGGTTAATATGTCATTCTTTATCATTATACTCACTGTACACCCATGAACTTTTAAAATATATTGAACACATTGCTCTAATCCGATAACAAATTTTGTTTTATGAATCAGAAGGCAGTGTTCTCTCTAAATTAAGCAGTACAGTGAAACGATTATATTCCTTATTTATTAAGATGCAGTTACAGTTTCATTTTAAACCTTTATAGGTGAGAAAAATTAGATTCTGATATGAGCTGCTTTCTTCCCTGATCACAAGTGCTAATATCTATTTTTTGAGTAAATATAGATACTGACCATTATCTACATGAAACATTCTTTGACATCTTTATATACACAGTATTATTTTATGTTTGTTGGATGAATAAAACATTTGAAACACTTCTGGTAAGCTAATCATACCATACTCTAAAGTAAACACTATTTGTAACAGAAGTTATAAGTATAATAGTTAACAAGAAAGCAGAAAAAGTTCCATGAACATAATGAATAATGAATTGTAACTGAAATTCATAGTATGTGTGCATACATCTCGTGTATGGTTTCCTAATTTTGTGTTATTAATTACGATTGTAGCAGTTAGTTCTGTCAGTGACAATGAGATGCAAATCCACACCAAATTCTCTACTCCAAAACTGACTACAAATGATTGATAATGTTCAAATTGGTGATATCATGGGTCACAGCAGGTGCAGCGCTTCATCACCATTGTTCATCAATTCACATCTGTACAGAGCTCTCACAATGAATATGGGAATCATAATCTTGAAAGATGGTGTTATTCTTAGAAAACCACAAAGCTACCTAAAATGTTTAAGTAATGCTCATCGTAAAGCAACAATAAGTCCCATATAAAGCATGAAATTCCATACAACACCATCTCATACTCTGCTCTGTGTTTCACAGAATGGAAAAGGCCATATGATGCATAAGCTTATTTGGTCTCTGTGAACTATAAAACCAACATTTAGGAACAAGGTGAAGAACTAGTCAAACTGTTCCTGTCATTATTGTTTCATATTGTTTAGTCTTATCCTCATCTATGTTGTGCTAACATATTCTTAGTGACAATCATTTAATTGGAGATAGCCACTGAGCTGTAGATGATAGGTTTGTGCAACTTTAATTTAATCTTTACACACAGCCTTTTCACTCCAGTGCTGCATATGGGGTGGGTTCTCCAGTACTGTGGTGAATCCAGTGTCAAGAATGCACAAGCAATTTGTTCTTTACTTATTGACTGTTGACTCCCAGCAGCAGCTCAGTGGTGGCTGCTAGTATAGTCTGTCTCACGGGCAGTGTGTGACATACATGTGGCAGAATGCTAAGGCAGTGCAAAGTTGGCTAGCAGTGACAGTGTCATTGCCAGTAAAATAATGTCAGCTCTAGTGCCGCAAGGCCAACCAGCTGGTTGTCGTGCATCACTCATGCCCCACAATAGGTGGCAGAAAGCATGCATGCTCTCCAGGTTGAATGTGGGACACTTGGTGATGGCCAGTGCATCAGGTAATGGTGGCCACTGAGCAGCATTGTCGTGGTTGGCTCCGTTCAAAGACTAGAACCATCAAGGCTGGTTGGTGGCTTATAAACCAGCAGCTCTGACTAGTAGTTGATGTTGTGATGCTGCTCAATGAGGCCTATGTATCTTGCCATACAGTCAACTGGTGACTGGCAAGGAGAGTGCACCAGTCAAATATAGGAAGCAGAATGATTTTGTTGGCTGAGTCAAAAGCATCTATACTCTGCCTGGGTTTGTTTCCATAGTAGACAGGCTCTCATCATTTACTGCACTGTGTAAATGTTTTGTTGTGCTATACCATCTAGCAATACAGCCAGCCACCAATGACAGAATACAGGATGGCTGATTTGTGGCTGCCTGATGACAGCTTTCATTAGGGTTGTTATAGCCCCCTGCCGCAGAATTAAAGCTGTGATTGGCCTGCATATTACTTGCCCATATGTGAAAGCCTGCTTGCTGCTTAGCCCACTTCACTTTTCCTCCAGTGGGAGAATTCAGTCCTATAAATTCCTGGCTGCTGCCGAACAAGTGAACTGGTTAAAACGACATTGTACTTCAGTTTCTACAATCTTCCTTACCCTTGCAGTGCACTCTCTCCCATATCAATATTTACAGCTTTTACACTTTATAACTGTCTGCTGTTCTTCACTAAACACTCCAATACTGAACACATGGTGACTGGTACACCCAGACTGTCCTGTCACTTATGCTTACACTTTGTTTTTGGCCCTCTGTTTTGGTAGGTAATTGACTGGAAGATCAGATAGGCAAATGATTCTGTGCTGATGGCTACACGGCCAAGTTTAAGAAAGTTTCCAAGGCTGAAATACGCATTACCATGAGTCATTGCTGATTCCTGTTGAGTATTGCTAAATATGAAGGTATCAAGGTAGCATTTAGCTAAGTTAGATTCTTGGCTGGCAGGATTTCAGATGATTTATCAGATAGATATAACAAAGGATATGGTAGGTTCAGAGCTGTAATCCTTGAAAATATGGGCAGTGGCCAAGGATGTTCTGTGGGCATCTCCATGCATCTGTTTCCCTGAAGAATAGTTAAGTTTCAGATGTCACCAAGAGTGTCTGGAACATCATGGAGGGGTGTACCATAATGTGCACACTCTGGCATTAACACCACTTTTGTGCATGCATGAGTCTTCCTATCTGCAGACAACCCATCCATCTGTAGCTCTAGAGGTGCAGCAGAATCATATGGTGCTTCTCCTGGCCATCTTTATGGGGTCATTGCCTAAGGAAGGGAAAAATCAAACCAGGTCATCTCTACGCTGGCCTATCTGTTGATCTTAGCGGGTGTGACAAAGTACACATAAAACTTCGTGGCAGATTAAAATTGTGTGCCGGATAGAGATTCGAACTCGAGACCTTTGCCTTTTGTGGGCAAGTGCTCTACCTACTGAGCTACCCAAGCATGACTCACATCCCATCCTCGCAGCTTTACATCTGCCAGTACCTCATCTCGAACCTTCCAAATCTGCCAGGTAGTTTCATATCAGCACACACTCCACTGCAGAGTGAAAATTTCATTCTGGAAAGTACACATAGACTGCATGAGAGTGGCTTGCTAATCTTGTCACCCCTCTTCTGCCTTCTTACTCTCCCTCCCTCACTTTCTTTAGAGACCAATGCCGACAGCTGTGATAAAGCCTCCAGGACACCCTGAAAGGGTCAAACATGTCCAACATGGATGGCGGTGGTTCGAGTAGGAAGTGGAAACTGTACATTCACCAGTGAGGTCATCTTAACCACTTGATTTAGACTTTTCTAACAAGCATAATTTTTTTTTTTTTCACTTTTGAGGTGTGAGGGCTCATTAACATCACCCATTGCCCTACACAATATATAGGTAACTTGGCATTCCGTTGTCCCATTTGCTCCTGCTGTTCTGTGGTCTTCATGTTTGCCTTTTCCACTTGGTGCCATACTATTCTTAAGATTTTCTCATAATTTCCACTGATACTCCACTTTCCCTCAATTTGGATTTCACTGTCTCAAATCATGATGGCACCTTCCATCCATATGCTACTTTTTATGATAGGATTCCTGTACCTTCATGCACTTTCAAATTGTACATAGTTACTATGTAAGGTTACAGAGTATGCTAGTCACCATGATAACAGCTGATATTATGACACAATATCTTCCTTATCATCAGCTAAACCCATTCTGTTCTGCAATTTGTTTGCAGTAACAAATGACAAAGCTGATTCATTAATTCTGAGATGAAATTGGTACGCTGACTTGTAATCAATGTACCTAATTTCAAAACCCAGTTATTAACAATGGATTGTGCCATCATCTTGACTTGTTGATTTGAAATAGCCACCATTGGCAAATTAAGGGAAAAATGATCGATTATTAATACATTATGATTCCCTGCCAGTATTTGGCTAAAAGGATCTAAGATATCCAACCCGATAATCTCAAGTAGTTCGCTGGGCTCTAGTAATCTCTGCAGTGGAATGCACTGATGACTTAATTCAGCTTGTTGCACGTGTAGGACACAGTTCCTCACACACAGCAGAATATCCTGTTTATGTGCCCACCACCAATACTCTTCAGTTATACATCACTCTGTTGTTCTATGATTTCCATGCCCTGCCAATACATGATCATATACCTGTTTTAACACTTCATTCTGCAGTGTACGTGGTACCACAATATGGACTCCGAGCTTTTTTTGTTTCCATAATAAACCGTCATGCACAATGAACTATGGCTGTCTTGTAAATCAGCAACTTGCACCTTTTGCCATCCCATAGAGGTGATAGCTACGTGATGTAACACACACGTTTCCTGACTCAGGCCATCAACATTTCCATGTGATGTGCAAAGCTGATGAACTGATGAATCACCTTAAAATCAAAGTCTCTGAGTGTCACTGCCCAGCATATTTAGCCATTGGCTGGAAATTTAAATCCTAATAGTGATTTCAAAGTTACATGGTCTGTTATGACCTTAAACTTTCAGTCACACAAATGACATTGAAGATACATTATTCAATATATGAAACTCAGCACATATTTCTCAGTCACAGAGAATTTATTTCTATTTTATTTCATCCTGCCATAGTCCTGTCATGTTTCATACCATTAGTAGTTCCTATAGACTGTCAGTCCACATGGGGATAAACATTAATTTATAGGTAAAAATGAACAAAGTAAATGAGAATATTCAATTTACTATGTTTAATTCTAATGTGCTAAGTATATACCTTTTATAAAGCTATAAATTCTGTCCAGTTTCACTAAAATGTGTGAACCAACATCCCAAAGATGTTCAGGCTCACATGCGGTTCCTCGTCGTCGAAATGTCTTGGCTCAAACTCATCAAGGGGTTGAACCGCACGTGTTGCATTACTCGCCCTAAATTAGACACTTGTGACCGTTTGCTTAAATTGTCTGTCTGATGACAAGTTTGCGAAATACAAAGTTGACATAATATATAATAACAGTAATAATAATATTGGGAACAAAATTAACGCCCCTTAAATGATAAATGATGTAGGCCACACATTTGTGATTTAGTAAAAATAATGTTTATTCAGAAAGCAAACTAATTGAAAAAGTGGTTCTGTTTAGTGTTACTGTTACACTAGAGCACATATCCATTTGACACAGTTTGATCATTCACAATCTCATCCCAAAATACAAGTTATCTACGCAAAAAGTTAGAGTTCACACCAGGCACCCGGCTGCTCGCTGTTCAGAGACTAAGTCCCGCGATACCACACAATGCGAAATTGTCTAACTTGTTTCACTTCCTGACTGCCTAAAAACCGACTGTCCGCTTTCACATCTCAATCCAAACTGTACCCTATGGTGTCTCCAGCCAAACTGTCCGCTTTTGCATCTGCAGCAGCACTGTCTTTCTGCCTGTCTCTGGCCACGTTTCCTGCATGTTGAATATCCTCACTGAGCTGACTAGGGCAGTTCCCTTTCCTGAAGCCATCCATCTGATTGGCTACAGCTTATTCTACATTATTTTAAAATTTAATATATTTAAATAACCAAAGCTTGACCACTTTCACGTTCTAAATAAAGTAACAATAATATCCATTGTTAAATTCTTTTACATAGAACAAATACAATTTACTTCTTAACTACGAATGTCACAGCCAGTAGCCTTGCACCAGTGTGCTTTCTGATAAATAAAGAACAAAAGTAACTACACTCCTGGAAATGGAAAAAAGAACACATTGACACCGGTGTGTCAGACCCACCATACTTGCTCCGGACACTGCGAGAGGGCTGTACAAGCAATGATCACACGCACGGCACAGCGGACACACCAGGAACCGCGGTGTTGGCCGTCGAATGGCGCTAGCTGCGCAGCATTTGTGCACCGCCGCCGTCAGTGTCAGCCAGTTTGCCGTGTCATACGGAGCTCCATCGCAGTCTTTAACACTGGTAGCATGCCGCGACAGCGTGGACGTGAACCGTATGTGCAGTTGACGGACTTTGAGCGAGGGCGTATAGTGGGCATGCGGGAGGCCGGGTGGACGTACCGCCGAATTGCTCAACACGTGGGGCATGAGGTCTCCACAGTACATCAATGTTGTCGCCAGTGGTCGGCGGAAGGTGCACGTGCCCGTTGACCTGGGACCAGACCGCAGCGACGCACGGATGCACGCCAAGACCGTAGGATCCTACGCAGTGCCGCAGGGGACCGCACCGCCACTTCCCAGCAAATTAGGGACACTGTTGCTCCTGGGGTATCGGCGAGGACCATTCGCAACCGTCTCCATGAAGCTGGGCTACGGTCCCACACACCGTTAGGCCGTCTTCCGCTCACGCCCCAACATCGTGCAGCCCGCCTCCAATGGTGTCGCGACAGGCGTGAATGGAGGGACGAATGGAGACGTGTCGTCTTCAGCGATGAGAGTCGCTTCTGCCTTGGTGCCAATGATGGTCATATGCGTGTTTGACGCCGTGCAGGTGAGCGCCACTATCAGGACTGCATACGACCGAGGCACACAGGGCCAACACCTGGCATCATGGTGTGGGGAGCGATCTCCTACACTGGCCGTACACCACTGGTGATCATCGAGGGGACACTGAATAGTGCACGGTACATCCAAACCGTCATCGAACCCATCGTTCTACCATTCCTAGACTGGCAAGGGAACTTGCTGTTCCAACAGGACAATGCACGTCCGCATGTATCCCGTGCCACCCAACGTGCTCTAGAAGGTGTAAGTCAACTACCCTGGCCAGCAAGATCTCCGGATCTGTCCCCCATTGAGCATGTTTGGGACTGGATGAAGCGTCGTCTCACGCGGTCTGCACGTCCAGCACGAACGCTGGTCCAACTGAGGCGCCAGGTGGAAATGGCATGGCAAGCCGTTCCACAGGACTACATCCAGCATCTCTACGATCGTCTCCATGGGAGAATAGCAGCCTGCATTGCTGCGAAAGGTGGATATACACTGTACTAGTGCCGACATTGTGCATGCTCTGTTGCCTGTGTCTATGTGCCTGTGGTTCTGTCACTGTGATCATGTGATGTATCTGACCCCAGGAATGTGTCAATAAAGTTTCCCCTTCCTGGGACAATGAATTCACGGTGTTGTTATTTCAATTTCCAGGAGTGTATTATGCACTAAACTTTACAACAGATATTCTTTTAGCTAATGATTCAGTAAGGCGTATTGCTGTCATCGTTCAGTATGTTTTGCGTGGAGTAAATGATGATCTGATGCTTAACTGAAAATACTGATAATTTAAATTTACTATATCTTTTAAACAAATAAAGTCACAGAGTTGATATTGACAATGTTTGTCATTTTAATGATGCTCTTCTGTATGAAATATCGATCGTTAAGATCGACCAAAGTGTTCAGACTTTAGCATTTCAGGTCTTTGTTACAAAACTTGTTATTTCAGTTTAACAGTAAATCCTAAACTATTATATATATGATCAATGTTCAAGTTTTATTAGGATCACCCTGAAATTTTATGAAGGATGGTAGTTTAAAATTACTGTGGCTCTATTCCCTGCATTAATACAGAATTAAATAGTTTCCAGAAATGTTTCCCATTATAGCCGATCTTATGTCCGCCATGTTTAACACTGCTATGTCTCCTTGGTCACAAATGGCTTCTACTGGGTTTCCCTATGATGTAGGTTCTCGTCTGTCTCACTCGCACACTACAGTGCTTAGGCCTCAATAGACAATAGACGCCTGTGAATTTCTCCATCTCCTGGTGAAACTGCGCCCTTTGTGGCACGCGATCCTGGACAACAGGACTCATTTCACAATTCCTGTAGGCTGATTCTTTTGGCCATATATTTAAATGAGAGTGCAATGTTCGTTAACTCACAAATGGTAAGTTTCTGAATATGTTACAACATTTATTTACCAGATGTAGCACTGCACTAATTGTAGATATGAAAAAGGGGATGCTTACAAGTAACCATGGCTTGTGCAAGTAATAACAGTAATACCCCATGTGGTCTCCAATCCATCCACCAGCAGACGACAACTGTGCATTAAGGTCACCCAGGAGGAGTCTGACATCATCTCTGGGGACTTTTGCACGTCACTTTCTCGAGGGGCGACCAGAATTTTTCTGTGGCCTGTGGGTCTTTCTTGTTACTTTGGTTAGTGCTGGCGTGTGTGTTGATCAGTGTGTACTTTTTGTTGGCGCACTGAACCCACATAGTCATCAGTAGGTTGTTTACTGGTGTAACTTGTTTTATGGATTTAATTACGGTTTTGTGAACCATGCAGGCCATCCCCAGTAGTGAAGCGCCTGTGGCAATGCACTTGTCAGTTTCACTTTTGAAAATGCATTCAGATTCTGGGGGACCCAGGCTTCCATGAAAACAGAATAAATCAGAATTCTCTGGCGAACTCCCACTCGCAACAGTAACACTCTCATACAGCCTGAAAAGCTGCACAGCCTAGTGACAGAACTTGTTGCACACCAGGAGACATGCATCACAGACAAAGACACCATGGACTATGGCAAATACCACATCTTCAGAAGCAAAACTGACAGGCACATTGCCAAAGGCACTCCACTGTTGGGGATGGTCTTCATGGTTCACAAGACCATAGTCTAATCCATAAAAGAAGTTACACAAGTAAATGACTGACTGATGATTATGCGGGTTCAGAGCACCAGCAAAAGTACACATTGTCAACGCACACGCCCCCACTACCCAGAGTAATGAGAAAAACCCATTGGCCACAGAAAATTCTGGCTGACCCTCAAGACAGTGATGTCCAAAGTCCCCAAAGATGACGTCAAACTCCTCCTGGGTGACTTTAATGTACAGATTGGTAGAGAAAAACAACACAGGAAAACAGTCAGAAATTTTTGAGCGCATATATTTACTAACAAAAATGGCACACAGCTCATAGAACACTGGCAACAGAACAATGTCTCATGTTGACATCCGTCAGAAAACCTGGTGCTCACCAGTCAAGGAGTTAGGTGAGCTGCAAATCGAGCATTTGGCAGTCACATACCCAATACAGAAAGAGATCCACAATGTGCAGGTACGCAGGGGAGCCAACATTGACTCGGATCATTACCTCACACTTATCAAAGTCAAATTCACCCCAAATACAACTTCCAGTAAGAAACCCCCTTACCAAAATTTGACACAAAGAAGATCACAGACTCTGGAGCGAAAGAAGTGTGGGAAAAACAACATGTAAATGACTCAAAATTTCCACTGAAAAATCACAGAAAAATCACAAGACCTCGTTCCTCTGAAGAAGAACACCAAACACCCTTGGTGGGACACTGACTGTGAGAATGCACTGGCCACAAGGAAAGTTGCATACCAGAAATACAATAGCAAAAAGTCCCGAGAAATGTTACAGGCATTCAACGAAATACACAAAACAACCACAAAAATTATCAGACAAGCCAAGAGAAAGTTCATGAAAGAACAACTGTACTCCATAGAGGGCAACTTCTGTAACTACAATACGAGAGATTTTTTTGGACATTTGTAGGGCAAATCTGAGGATACACAACACTGAATGTCTGCTTCAGAAAAAGTAATGGAAAGTTGCCACTGACAAATAAGGATAACTGCAAGGTGCTGGCACAGTATTTCTCAGAACTTCTGAATTTCCCAGAACCCACAGAGAGATTTCCGGAGGAAGAACCGACAGAGAAGCACACACACTCTCTACCCCCCGACACAAGAGGAGGTCCACAGACACATCCTCAAACGCAAAAACAATAGAACATCTGGTGGAGACGGTATAGTGGCCGAACTACTGAAAAACCTCGGACCAAACTCACTTAGAGAACTCTCACAGATTATCACAGACATGTGGACATTAGAAAAGCTGCCAGATGACTGGAAATACACAATGATTCATCCATTATGTAAAAATGGCGACTACACAGACGCAAAAAATTACAGGGGCTATCCCTACCACAAATCACATACAAGATCCTTTCAGCATGCCTATTCAAAAGGACACAGGACTAGCTGGAACACAAGATCGGCGAGTACCAGGTGGGCTTCTGACCTGGTCAATCCTGTGCAGAACAAATCTTCAACTTGAAGACTACGCTGAAAATCAAAGCCCTCAGAAATACTCTGGGCATATGCACTTTCCTTGACTTTAAGAAAGCATATGACTCAGTTGACCACCAGTCATTGTTAAACATCCTAGATGAACAATGTTTGGACAACAAGACACTGCAACTGATCAAACGGACACTGAAAAACATGACATCAAAAGTTAAATTTAGGGGGGGGAGAGGGGGGGGGGGGGGAATCTCTGAACCCTTTAAGATTAGGACAGGTGTTCGTCAAGGTGATGGCCTCTCACAACTCCTCTTCGACCTAGTATTGGACAAAGTCATTAAAGAATGGGAGAAAGAGCTGAAATTACAAGGATACTGGAAGGCAGTGCGACTAGGACGACTCAATTATAACCTGGAAGTTGGCTGTTAAGCCTTCGCAGACAACCTGGCACTATTTGCAGACAACAAAACCACAGCAATCAGGCAGGTAGAAGCATTCAAAGAGTGCGCAGAAAAGTTAGGCTAGAGATCTTGTCCCAAAAAACAAAGTTCCTCTGCATGAAATTCAACCTACTGAATTTAAACACAAAATGTGGCAAGATCAACAGAGTAATACATTTTAAATACCTGGGAGAAGTGTTCGAACTGACAGGAAAGGAGAAAATCATGCAGGGCACCAGGTTACTGAAGATGAAGAGAGCCTTATACAAAACACAGGGTATCTACAAGAAAAAATGACTGTCCACCTGCATCAAAATTCGTCACTAAAATACTGTAATCAAACCTGAGGTGCTATACGACTGCAAGACACTGACGCTACACACGAAGGGTGACCTAGAGAAGATCCTCACAGAGGAAAGAAAAATTGTTAGACCAAAACTCACAGATGAAGGGTACAAGCTACACTTCAGAGACACCACAGAGAAGTTGTCCAACCTTGCAGCAGACATAAGAAAAAGGCGACTAAAATTTTACAGGCACATCAGCAGACTACCACAGACCAGACTCACCAACAGATACATACAGAGGCTCAAAACCACTACACCTTGGATGGCACAAATCAAAATTGCTCTGGAAAAAGCACAGGTAGATTCAGACAAAAGCGTCTATAGACTCAAAATACACAAGTGGGAAGTAATGTCAGAGAAGACAGCACCTAAAGACCAAAGTGGACCAAAGAAAGGAAGAGGGCCTTTAGCGAACGAATGAAAGAGTACTGGAAGAACAGGAAGAACAAGTAGTCATAAATGCTTCATGTGGTCTGATAAAGGCTGGTAACATATGTAATAATAATAATAATTATTATTATTAATATAACAGGATGAGAGACACACATTGGTTACAACAGTTCTTCAGTTTATATAGCTCAGTCTTCCGTTTTTAAACATTCTGAACAAATAACATTTTCATGTTTCAATCTGAGATATCTTGTACATTTGCAGCAGCTGTACTCATGGCAAATGTGTCTTGTGCAACTGTAGACAGCACACAACTTGTCACACATGTCTTTGCCCCCTTTCATTGTGTTAAACATGACTATCGTTTCTGCTTTGACTGTCTCCATGTCAACACTGTCATCATGGTGAAGACTGGATACTAGTACAACATTTTTGCCTTTCTTAGGAATATTTGATACAAGAGTGTGAGATTTTCCAAAGGCAAACATATTTGAACCCTTTTGATGCTTGCTTGACTTAATAAATTCAAGTGGCAATTCCCAATCCCCCCACCCTCCTTTTTTTGTCTAATAAAGTTAGCCAAAAATCATTTTTCAGAATTTCAGCCAACTGAACACTGGTAAACCAGTTATCCACTGTGGTGTTCCTGCCAGTTCCATTGATGGAGGTGCACAGTCCCTGAACTACAGCAGCTAGATTATTACTTACATAATGTGGTCTCTCTGGTTGCATTCCAACATACACTTCCATACCAATAGTGTAATATGTCGTGGCGTTGCAAAGAGGAAATATTTTTGTTCCATATTTGTTCAGTTCGTTAGGTATATACTGTCTAAACTGACAACTGGCTTGAAATCTCTCATGACTTCTCATGTATTGTGATGTATGCAAAAAGAGTATACACTGTTTTGATATTCTGGACAAATATGTCAAAAATATTTCTTGTTGGAGCTAACTTGTCATATTTCAGTCTTTTTTTCTCTTGTTAACTTGTCGTTAAACTGCAGAGATCTGAGGAGAAAGTGAAATCTAGATAGTGACATGGTGAGCCTGAAAATTTCTACCCCTCTGCCATCAGTCATCCACAGATCGTCTGCATTTAGATGGTTAGACTTCACCATTCCAGCCAGATATTAGAGCTTGAATTTCACTTGCATTCATAGTGTAGCAGTCCCGGTCTGTGGAAAATTTACCTCTATGGGAATCGATAAACAGGTTCATGCTTTCTACTATTGTGCTGATAATATCATCAGTAAGAAAGTGCTTTCAAATTTCAGTTTACATTTTCAGATGTTATACAGCAGGCCTTGCACCAGGAAAATGAGTTGTTATATTTTTGGACCTGGTTTTCACATTTTTTGGAGGTACATGTTTATTTCACTTCATAATCTGATCTTTTTCAACATATACTGGACCATCTGTGATGTCAATGGCATCTTCACAATCAAGACTCCTCTTGTTGTGTATCTGAATTCTCAGATTGCTCCTCTACCTCATCTACACTTTCTTCTCATTAGCCATCATAGTCACCTTCCTGATCACTCTCTGTCAGAACCTCAGCAAGACACTTTCTAATTCTTTCACACACACTTTCATCTGCATCCATTCTGCAAAAAATATATAAATAAAATAATTAACTAACCTGGATCTAATTATACAATGTAACTAATAGATGGTAACACTTCAATAATAAGAAATCCCTTGAGAATTAACAGTAATATGGCCATAATGGCTTAGCTTTTACTGATACTCCTAAAGACAACACCGCAAATTACACAGAACGCTGTTGCTTGCGTGGGACTGTGAATCCACAACTGTTGACCATTTCACTACTGCTACTCAAATACAAACGAAAAAAAGGAGTAATGTAGTACTGCTGATTGTAGGAAGGTACACAGGTTATGTGATTCCTAGGCCCAACAAGATTAAAATGATGAAAAAAAAAATTCATCCATGCAGACTAACAGTTTGTGTGCAACTACTGCAGGGTTAACTGGCATGACACATATGTAACTGTATGATCTGCCCTGTCCATTTCCTAATTTAATACACAGCTGAGCACATGGTCACTCACTTTACATGATAGGACAAACTCCTTTTGTGATTGGGGAAAACTAATATTGATCCATGTGTTAACATCTGCTTGGACTGGTTGAACACATCAGTGCATGTTTGTACTCCACCGGCTACTGAAATTTCATTCCTTTCTTCAGTAGATGAGTGAGCAGTAATGCTATTTCTGCAAATTTTGGTACAAACTTTCAGTAATGATTCACCAGGAAAATAAAGACTGCAACACTTTTTCATACACAGTGTTGGAAAATACTGTGTGGTTTTCATTGTCTTGGGGTCCGTCTGGACTCCATGACTAACTAAATTTTCTAAACACTGTACTTCTTCCAGTGCAAAGAGACTGTTCCAGACTGAGGATAAGGTGTGCCATACGCAGCTGCACAAACACTTCAAACAACCACAATAAATGCTCTTTCATGTTACTGGCAAAGACAATTGCATCATCTAAGTACACCACATATTGTCTAGGTTTTAATATCTGAAATATCTTGTCCAATAGCCACTGACATGTGGCCAGTTGTTATAACCAAGAATAACACGATAAATATATCACTGTTCAATGGTGTATTGACACAACACTAATACAAATAATTCTGTTACCAAGCACCAAGTTATAACTGAACACATTATGGAAAATCATGTAAATTGATGGTGGTTATACCAGTGTCCAGAAACTGCAAATTCAGAATTCCAGCAAAGTCACTACTCTGTTGACATACTTACCCTGGCGAATGTTGAAGTCCAAGTTCCAGTATAGCATCCAGAGTATAAGTCCAGAGCCCAGCCAAATGAACAACAAACAGCAGGTCCGCCACAGTGTAGCACTCCCGAGTTGTCGAGTAGGACATAGCATGATGAGAACTGGCTTGTAGACGTCAGTAATGGCATTACATAAGGCCCCATAGCTAATGGA
Source organism: Schistocerca piceifrons (assembly GCF_021461385.2). Taxonomy (NCBI): domain Eukaryota; kingdom Metazoa; phylum Arthropoda; class Insecta; order Orthoptera; family Acrididae; genus Schistocerca; species Schistocerca piceifrons. The sequence continues at coordinate 282,890,010 of NC_060149.1, forward strand.
GCCAGCGGCTGGGATCGCTGTATATTGTGGATGGCCAATCACTGAGTGTTATGGGTGGCCAATTGCTGTGGTTTGAAGTGTGTGCACACAGAGGCATCCTGTGATGTTAGCAGCAGGCTGCACACAGAGAATTGTGGCCATCAACGTGTTTCATGGCCACACATAATGGAGCACTCCACTGCTCAGTGCACAGCTTTAATAGTGTTAGATACCACACCCCTTTCCCCTTGGGGAAGCATCTGCTGCGAATGAACCATGGGGTCCTCCTCCGAGTCTTCAGCATCATTAGTGACTCAGGGCACAGGAGCATATGGATGATAACACCCCAGCTGGTCTCAGCAACAGAGCAGGAGGAGCCAGTGGCACGTCTTCATCTTCATCTGGAATTACTCATGCTTGGTGACCAGGCGACATCTCGTAGTCTTGGAAGGGCAGCCTTTGGGACTGGGTCACGTCTGGGATAAGTTGCTCTTGTTGGGGTGTGGTGTTAGTCAGCTGACTGTGTGCAGAAGGTATGTGTAAGTCTGGTGTTATGTGGCTTGGGGCAGGATGGGAACTAGGTGACCCGTAACGATGGTGCAGAGAGGAGGACGGAAAGGACTAGGTGGGGACAAAGTTGATTGGTATATAGCAGAACCTCCTGGTCTGGAAGCTGCACCCTGAAAACCTTCTGGCACTGGTGCTGGATGATTGTTCCTGGAATCCAGGCTGCTTGCCGGCCAAATCCTTTCACCCACAACAAGGTCCCAGGGCGAAACTTGGAAGCTGGCAATGGTGGTGCTGCCCATGGTGTCAGCATGAGCAGGCTCAGGAGGGTCCAGGGCTGCCAGTCTTGGAGAAGTTCCACAGGACTTGTGTCTCCAGTGGGTGTGGACCTGTAACTGCTCAGAAAAAAAGTTAGTGATGCATCGGAGGAGTGATCCTGGAGTTACTTCTTCATCTGAGTTTTGAAAGTGTGGACCCATCAGATTGTGGATAGAAGGGGGGCATTGGCACGTGACAAATGCCATGCTGGGCACAGAAATCACAAATCTCCTCACTATGGAACTGTGGACCATTGTCAGTTATGAGCATTTCTGGCAAAACATCAGTCACAAAAATTGTTTCTAAGGCTGTGGTGGTGTTGGTGGTTGACATGGCACTGTAGCAAACATTGTATGAAAATTGTGAGTAGGCATCAATCACTATCAAGAACATGCCATTAAACACTGGCCCTGCAACATCAATGTGTACCCACTCCCAAGGCCGAGCACATGGTGGCCAATAAGCAAATGAATGACGTGGGGCTCTCTGCTGGCTTCGGCAGGATGGACATATTTGGATGAGTCGTTCAATTGCCTCATTCAGGCCCAGCCAGTAAGTGAACCTGCAAGCCAAGAGTTTAGTTCTGGATACCCCACAAGTGACCTTGATGCAATAGTTGCAGGATGTGCCAATGTAAAGAATAAGGAGTGACTACTTGTGAGTGTTCCACATTGGAAACAAGTAGAATTACTTTGCTGATCAGCATGAGCTGATGGAGGACATTAAAGGAGGGACAGAATGCCTCGGAAGCCTTGGGCAGCTGTCATTCAGGCCATCCACAAAGCATGTAACTCCGCACTTTTTGAAGTACCTCGTCATTACCGATTGCAACTGTGACCCAGGAGCTGGTAACGGAAAAAAAAAAATTACAGTGGCTTCTGCTTCTTCGCCTATGTGAAAACACAGAATTTCTTCTTTGTTGAACTCTGGATTGGGTCCCCATGGGAGGCAGAAGAGGGCATTAGCATTGACATGTTCAGTCACATTGTGGAAGTGAATCTCATACTGGTAGTGTGCCAAAATCAAAGCCCAGTGCAGGAGACAGTGAGCAGTCCTGTCTGGAATCTTTGCTGCTGGATTGAATAAGATGAGCCGTTTATGGTCTGTGAAAAGGTGAAACTTTGTGCCAAAAACAAAACTGTGAAATTTCTTTAATGTGAAGATGATAGCTAGTATTTCTTTTTCTGTTTGGGAGTACCTGCACTGGGTGCCAGTCAATGTTTTTGATGCAAAGGCCGCAGGGTGCTCAGAGCCATCCGCCTCCTTGTGTACCAGGACCACTCTGAAGCCTGTATCAGATGTGTCTGTTGCAATGACTATCTGTTTTGTTGGATCAAAACCTGCGAGGCTCAGAACTGTCAACAACTGGGATTTCAGCCTGTGGAAGATGCACTTGCAAGCAGGTGTCCACTGGAAAGACACCCCTTTTTCTGCAAAACTAGGACAAGGGGACAGTTTTTGTTGCTGCTATGAGTAAGAACTTTTGATAATACAATATGTTCCCCAGAAAGGAAGGACGTTGCTTAAGCATTGTTGGTCTGGGAAGTTTGATCATGGCTTTGACACGTTTATCCAGAGGATGAATGCCTGAACTGGAATGATGTGGTCGGGGTATTCAATCTCATGCTGGAAAAAATAACATTTTTCTTCTCTGCATTTTAAGCTAGCCTCCCTTGAGATGCTAAATAAAGATTTCAGATTGTGAAGGTGTTCAAAAATGGTTCAAAGCACTATGGGACTTAACATCTGAGGTCATCAGTCCCCTAGACTTAGAACTACTTAAACCTAACTAACCTAAGGACATCACACACATCCATGCCCAATACAGGATTTGGACCTGTGACCATAGCAGCAGCACAGTTCTGGACTGAAGCACCTAGAACCGATCAGCCACAGTGGCTGGCTGTGGAGGCGTTCCTCCTTGGTTCTCCCTGTTACAATGATGTCATCTAAAGAATTAATCCACCTGTCCACTTTGAGAGCTAATTGTTCCAAAAACCATTTAAAAATGGCAGGGGCGCTTGCTATCCCAAACATTAGGTGTTTCAAATGATATAGTCTGTGTGGCATGTTAAGTGTAAGAAACTGTTGAGAGTCTGTATCAAGGGAAGTTGTAGGGATGCATTCATGAGATCTCTTTCAGATAAGAAGTTTCCACCTTTTAATGTTGACATTAATTCTTCTGGCTTCAGAATCATATATATCTCAATCTCTGCCTGGACACTGAAAGTCACTTTAAATTGCTGCACAAGCAGATCTTCCCCTATGGCTTTTGCACTATGACTAATGGGGTAGCCAATTGACTAGAAGGAATAGGTTCTAGAACTCCAATTGCAGTTAGGCGATCCAGTTCTTCCTTTACTTGGTCTCTGTGAGCTAACAGAACTGCCTGGGCTTGAAAGTACCAAGGATGTGCATTATGTTTCAAGGCAATGTGTGCCTCAAAATCCTTAGTGGTCCTGAGTTCTGGGATGAACAAGTCCTTATAGTCCTGGCACAGTGTCTCTGTGTCTGAGTATGGAACAGCTTCAGGCACCAAATTCACAGAATCATCTATTGAAAATCCAAATGCCTGAAAGGAGTCAAGTCCAAACAAGTTCTCAGTGGAATCACTGTTAATGAATAAGAAGGTAATGTGGCAGGTGACATTATGATATCTTGTTGGCAGTTCGACTTGGCCATGTTCTGGGATGGTATGTTTATTATAGGCCATTAGATTTCTCTTTGTTTCTTGTAAGAGAGGAGCTCCAAGTTTCAAATAGGTACCATAATTCAGAATGCTCATGGCTGTACCAGTGTCTACTTGTAATTGACCTGGTTTATCTGCAATTTGCACTTCTATGAAAAGCTTATTTGAGGTCTCCTGATGGTCTATGGCAGCTATCAAATTAATATCCATCTGGTGGGCAAGAGGCTGTCTTGCCTGACGGGTCTTATGACATATAGAAACTAAATGGCCATTGGCAGAACAGTTTTGGCAATAGGCCCATTGGTCAGGATAGTCTTCATGTTTATGTTTTCTGAAACAATACAGACATGACGGCAAACGTTCCGATACCCAAGACCAGCTTGATCAGCTCGAGTGGGATGGGGGACATGGTTGGTTAATGGTAAGGCATCCCTGCCTGTGCTGCTGCTATGTCCAAATCACCATTAGTGTGGCTATTAGCTGCTGGCTCAGATGTATTTACATTAATAGCTGCTATGTTCATCCACATCTCCAGTTTCTTGCCTGCTGCTTGGATCACTTTGAAGTTTTGTGCTAAGTCCAAAACTTTGTCTAATGATGTGTCTTTGAGTTGAAGCACATTGTGCTAGAAATCCCTGTCTAGAGTATCCCAGATGATCGTGTCCCTGATCAGTTCTTCTGCATAGGACTTCTGCATAGAATCCTCTAAAGCCTCATCAAGGGAAGCAAAAGCTGGCACATGCTGTGTTGCTTGCATCTGCAGTAAACTTTGAAGAAGTGGTTGGAGGGTATTCAGTAGCACTTTCTGGTTCTCATCCTGCTGATGAATAAGTTGCGCGAGTAGAGCTTCCAATGTAGATGGTTGCTGGCTCATCGCCATTTTATTGTGTTATAACCAAGAACGACACTATAAATATATCACTGCTCTACAGTTTATTGACACAGCACTGATACAAGTAATTCTGTTACCAAGTGCCAAGTTGTAGCTGAACACTTTATGGAAAATTATATAAACTGATAGTGATTATACTAATGTCCAGGAAGCACAAGTGAAATGCAGAAGTCTGGTGAAATCACTAGTCCACTGAAATACTAAGCCTACTGAACATTGAAGTCCAAGTTCCAGTATAGCATTCGGAGTCTAAGACCAGAGCACAGCCAAATCAACACCAAACAGCTCCACCACAGTGTAACACTCCTGAATTGTGGAGTAGAACATAATGGAAATGGAAATGACCATTTGGCATCATTGGCCGGGAGGCCCCTTATGGGGCAGGTCCGGGCACCTTGGTGGAAGTCTTATTACATTCGATGCTACATTGGTCAATGGAGATGAAATGATGATGAAGACAACACAACACCCAGTCCCTGAGCAGAGAAAATACCCAACCCCGCTGGGAATCAAACCCGGGCTCCTGAGGATGGCAGTCTGTCACCCTGACCGTTGAGCTATTGGGGCAGACAGAGTAGGACATAGCATGATAACTGGCTTGTAGATGTCAGTAGTGGCATTAAATAAGGCTGCATAGTTAATTTAGCCAGCAGCTGGGTCGCTGTATATTCTGGGTGGCCAATCACTGTGGTTTGAAGCATGTGTTTGCAGAGGCAGCCTACAATGTTAGCAGTGGGCCATGCATGGAGAAGTGTGGCCAATGAAGCATTTCTCAGTGATGCGTAATGGAGCACACTACTGCCCAGTGTGGAGCTTTCATAGGGGTGGATACCACATGAGTGTGTTTTTCAAACCAAATGGCATATTCTGATACTGACAGTGTCTGGTGGTAATGAAAATACTCTTGTTAGGTGATCCTCTGATGCTGCCTCTAACTACCAGCCTTCTGCAGGTCCGTGTTAGGAAAGTATCTGCAATGGCCCCAGGTTATTCAATGTTCCTCTTATAATCAGATTAAGATATGCATCTATAACTGTACATTTGTTAAAGCACAAATAGTCACAACAAAAGTGATATGCACTCACCCCATCTGAACTTTTCTGTCAGGGATTCATCACAGGCACTCCTACACTTTCTTCAATAATATCATGTCGTAACTGTGAGTTGATGAATTCTTCCATTACTAGTGATGTATATGGTACTGCATACAGTACACCTGCAGTTTATTCTCAATTGGAATTCTGTTCTGTGTCACTGGGATTGCAGGGAAAGACCCACAAGGATTAATAAGATCCCCATATTCAAAAAATGACTGCTCCATCACCATCTTCTCTGTTTCTTCCAAGAAGTATGCTGTTTTCTCCCATAATGCAGCTGAACTGCTGGATTGCTTAAGCTTAAGGTCTGAATCCACTCTGTCTAAATCTCCTTCTTGTAAGATATCAAAATAGGTGGTCAATTCAGCATCTATGAACCCATAATTATATATCAAAACAGGTTCTACCTGCCCACCATCCATCTTCTGGACTCACACTACACTACTGCATACAAAACGTAATGCTGTATCAAATTTCTCAATTCCCTGCAGTGGCTCCCCTATATGCAATTTGCATTTGCTGTTATAGTGGTTCCTGTGCTTAACCACAGTAGTTTCCCTGTACCTTGTGGTACACTATCATGCAAATTGCTCTTTAGTGGCCTTCCACACAGTTTAGCTGGTTTTCTTTGAGTTAGAGGTGAATGTTGTGGTAGTGTGGCTCTGTCAACAGTTTCCCTCAGATGGAACAGTGTCCTATTGAGTTCTACCATGCACTGATCAAACAAAATTCTAGCATAATACTCAAGCAACAAATGTAAAACTAAGCTTGTGCAGTAACCACTGTCTACATGAGACAAAACTTCCATATAATCTGTGAAATTTTTGACCTCATCTGAAAACTTGATACTGCTGAAACTATACAGTGTACATAATTTCCATTCACTCCACTTAGCTCACATCATGGTGGGCCCAACCTCCTATCTGCATGAGGTCCAATCTTGCCATGGACATCTGTGATCCCATGTCCAATAAAAACCTATGTTTCTTTCATTTTCACTTGACAATGGGTTACCGTACCCACCCTGCATCCTCCACTCACACTCTCTGCTATAATTCTGCCTGAATACTTGTTCCTAATGCTCTATTTATCCATATTTCCTACTCTGCAGTTCACAGCATTCCCACTGTATGTGGCCCATCCATCCATGGCTGTAACAATTAACTATTGTGGTTAAAATTTCCTTCCTATTCCGAATCTGGGTCACTGCATCTATCTCCTCTAACACAGTTGTAATAGCTATGGTGTCACTAAGTTTGTAGGGAATTCTGCTTGTACCTGTTACACTGGCAGCAACCAAGCTGAACCTTTAATGCCCTCTGTTCTACCTGCTGGAAGACCTGCTTGTACCATCATTACTCATCAACCTGTATGTGTTGACCTTTAGCTTCCTAACTCTGTCCACATGGTTTTCAATAGACTCTCCTCCTCTTAACAACATATTGTTTAACTTGTTCTTCTTCCTACAAACATTCTAACTTTGCAGCTGGTAACAGGTTGTCTATGAGTGCCAACATGTCATATCTGCTTAATCTGAAGAAGTAGAGACTAGTGGTGGAACTGGTTGGGTACCAATATAATGGGAAAGAAATGTTCCCTTCTATCATTTCTTGATGCATCAAATTACTTGCATGGCTCTATACTGTCTGTTTGCCTGCATTTGCACTATCAAATTCAGTAAGGTCTTAACCACTGATTCATCCATTGCAAATCCTAAATCCACAAGAAAAAAGACAACTGGACAAGAAAGGATCTATTCACCAACACATCAGTGGGTTTCCTGCCACTGAACACATATAAAACTAATTCTTGCTACACAATGGAACTCATGGTTGGTGCTGAGTATGCATAACCATTAGTAAATCTCCATCTGCTTCCTTATTGTATCATTTTAAAACACTAAAAACACCCACTTTTAAAAATCAAATACTCAATATAGCTCTCCAATCCCTTAGAGTATGATCTGGGCAATTAGACACTGTGCCCACCCATACCACATGGAAAACAGTTCATCTTCACTTGCCACATGGAAGAGTTGCTGCAGATCATCAGTCCACTATGTTCCTCACAGGCTATAACCCTTCTGACAACAGTGTTGCACCTCAGCTATTTCTAACTGCAACACTGCATGTGGGATGGGTTCTCCAGTACTGCAGCAGGAGCGGTAACAAGAATGCTTAAGTAGTCTGTGCTTTATTTATTGACCAATGACTTCATACATCAATACAGTTATAGTTTCAGGTGCAGCCCATAACTCAAAGACAGTGTGTGATGTCCTTGTAGTGGAATGCTGAGGCACCAAACCAGTAGCTAATGGTGTTGACATCCTTGGTGACCAAGTAGCATATTAGCTCTGGTGCCATATGACCGGGAGTTTGGCTAGTGTGCTCCACGATGGCTACAGATGCTATACAGGCTCTCTGGGTTGAGCCCAGGACTCTCTGTGATTAGCTGGTGCCAGGTGGCTGCTGAGTAGCATTGATGTTTGCAAACCTCCCCAGTCTGTGTCGCCTGGCCACCAAAAGCTGTTGCATAGTGATTTGATTCCTGGATCCAATTATATGGCTCCTTCTACGTATAGCGATTTTACGACTATGGTGTGTGGGGCCTGAAGATGGCATCAATGTAATGCTGAAACTGGTTGCATAGAAGAAGTTCATAAAATAAATTTCTACAATACATACTGCTGTTGGTAAATTATTGTACCAAAAATACATGTCAGCTGTTGTCCCACAGTACATAATGGATCAACATAGATTAATGTAGAATGCTTCCAGTCTGAATGAATGTATCTATGACATTATCTGGCAGCTAGTTTTTCTCTTTATACCTGAACAAGATGATCAATGCAGAATACACACACACTTCCAATCACTCTTACAGAATAATGAATACAAAGTATATACATACTTAGAAATAAATATATAAAAGCTACAAAGGTTTACTGTAACGATAGTTACTAATGGTTAAATGTTTGCTGTTAAAAGCTGGTGTCTGGACAAGTAACTCAGTTATGTTTGAAAAAATGATTGTGCTAAGAGTAAGTGAGCAGAGGTACTTGTAACAAAATGTTTATGGTGGTTAAGGCTTGTTGCATATGATGTTGTGTACCTTAACTGCAATTAATTACTTATAATACTGATTAGCACTTCAGTGTAGTCAATGATATTATCACTTCTGTATTGGTTCACAATTCACTGTTGATGTCAGTTAAATGTAAGCTACATTTATACTTCACAGCAAGTCCTATCAGTAATCTCACTTGTTCTAGCAAACGTTATTGTTGTCTGTAATCTTGTTTAACACTTCCTTGAAAGTATTTAAGAAAATTATTCTTGCAATGTTAAACTACAGGAAAAGAGTGGGAAATTATATTACACTGATGTCCAAAATTAAAGTAAAAAACAGAAATTTAGCAAAGTTGCCTTTATTTTGCCACAAAACAGTATAAACAGGTGACAATAAAGCAGAATCAATGTAAAGAATACAGAATGTAAACAACTATGACATGCTTAACAGAAGACAAAAATGTTCTTCATTTTTTCTGGCTTTACAGATTTGCACACACATTCTAATCCTGCTTAATGTGTGCAGTATGGGATGAGACTATCTCTGGCAGCAGTGCAGCCCCAGAAGCAATGAGGCATGCTGTGAATGATGTCATCAATCTCTTATTGAGGCAGTAATGCCCATTCTTTCTTCAGGCTTGCCCACAAATCTTTGAGAGTGGTTAATGGGTGCTGACATGATGCAGCCCATCTCTCTAGTGCATCCCAGACATGCTGTATGTGATTCAAATTGAGAGAGCAAGCAGGTCACACCATGGGAGCAATATTATCCTTTTCCAAAAAAACATCAACCACCTATTTTCCATGAGGTCAATATCATCCATCAATATGAAGTCTAGGCATGCAGCACTTCGCAAAAATTGTACTGAGGTCCCAAGATCTTGTCACGATACCTGACAGCAGTTAAACCTCACTGATTCACCTGTACAATTTCATGAAAAGGTGTTCCAGTGGTCAACATAATCCCTGCCCATACCATTAGGAATTTTCCTGTATAGCAGTCTCTTTCCACAATGTTTGGACCTCGAAATCACGTTCTATGTTCCATCCAGATTCAAGCCCGAAAAGAATCACTCTCCAGACCAAATCAGGACTCATCTATAAATAGAAAATTGGCCCACTATTCGACCATCCAGGAGGAATATTGATGACTCCACTCTAGACAGCAGGTCTCCGACAATAAAGGCCACTCTGCCAAAGTCTTCTGTACACCATACATCACACCTAGTGATGCTGCAAGGTCAGATGCCAGTTGCCCTGCAGTACTAAGGTGGTAATGCCATGTCCTTACAGCCAAATAACAGTCCTCTCTTTCAGATGTCACGCATGGTTGGCCCTGCCCTGGTCTTAGGGATACAGTTTTGGTCTCTTATAAACGTCACCACAGCTGAGAAACAACGGAATGATTCACATTAAGCCATCGAACCACATCAGTTTGCAGTTGTCCTGCTTCCATTCTTCCTGTGGCCCCAACCTCAGAGAGTCTGGTAGGCATCTTCTCTGTGCCCTACTGCACCATCTGTGACTGTTTGAACAGTGATTGTGAATGTGGGACTACCCAGTAGGCATTACTCCATTTGATAGGTGTCCTCATGTCATCACTGATGAGGTTGTCCATTGACCGGAATGCCATCTTCCATGCAGAACATGATTGTACAGATATCAGATGACAGTTTCTATGAATATATCATGCACTAGATACAGGGCAGGGAAATAGTGCTTTGTTGCTCTACTTTTTGGACACAAATGTATTACTCCATGTGAAACTCAAATGTTAACACTGCTCCATTATATTATATGACAGTAAAACTCTCACTGCATGAGAGATTTATGTGCTGCTAATGTAACTGATATTCGGAGCTGCACTGTTACTTATTTCTTGTAGAAAATGCTATTAATGTTCATTTAGTTTGTCCATGTTTGTTCATTATCTAGCCTAAAGATTCCGTTTTTACACTGTATAAACAAACATAATGGTGGGTTTGAAGTCACTTATGTCTAATCTCGTGTTGCCACTGTTGTGAAGGAAGCTCTCTGGAGCTGGCATTCTGCTACTCTTGAAGATCACTGATCTACAACAAGTTGACAATGGTTCTCTCATTAATTACAGGAATTAATAATCCTGTAAAACAAACATTAAACTCTTTCCAAAGGGAGCAGATTGGGTTATGTAAGGTTAATAAAACTTTATAGATATAAAATTTTGCACTTTCAAATATGGCCATTTATTAACCTCAACTCAAAATCAATGATTAAAAGCTTGGCCCTCACAGTGTTTAGTCTAACTTTTTAAAAACAATTCACAGTTCAATGCACAGAAAAGTATTGGTCAATTTCCAGTTGTCAGTTACTGGAACAGCAAAATTCATGCTATGTATTTTGTCTTAAATATTATGAGAAATAGTTTGGCTTGCTGCTCATACAAATGAATCTCGAATATTCAATATCTTTTTGATATCTTTTTCTACCCAGTGTTTTCTGCAACTATCTTGAAATAAATCTTCTTGTTTTTATTTTGTCACTTTTCTCTGACATCTTTAACACTTGCACTTTCCTCTTCTGTGTCAATATTTGAAAGTAAAATGTCCTCCTCTAAGAATTAGCAAAGTTTAGTAACAATAGTGCAGCAACTTGTAATGTTCCATGTTTCACTCACTTCTCCTTATAACAATTACGTTTTCTGTCTCAAGATATAGTTCCTGATATGTTCCAAACTTACCTCTTTCCATCATTACTAAAAATGTTTTCCTTTTGACAAATTAATTAATTTCCACAAGATAGCTATGCCCTTGCATCCAAGTCCTGCCATTAGACAGACTTGTCTCTTTTATGCTCACTTTTCTTTTATACACAGGTAAAATATTCCCTACTGGGCTGAAGCGTCCAGGAATACACAGACAATTTACACATGTACAACTCAAATAATATTACTAATTTTCATAACAATTTCTGGTTACAAGTTTACACACATTAAAACATTGCTTAATAAAGGGCATCCCCCGTTTGACACAAGGCTGTGTCACTCATAAGAAAGTTGTTTAAACATATTTTGTGTGTGTGTGTGTGTGTGTGTGTGTGTGTGTGTGAGAGAGAGAGAGAGAGAGAGAGAGAGAGAGAGAGAGAGGGGGGGGGGGGGAGGGGAAATTTTCAATTAGGTGTATTGTGGATGTATGCATTTAACAATATACACTGTTCAGAAGGACTAGGAAACACATGTATCAGTGTCTGGTATGTTAAATCTACACTCCTGGAAATTGAAATAAGAACACGGTGAATTCATTGTCCCAGGAAGGGGAAACTTTATTGACACATTCCTGGGGTCAGATACATCACATGATCACACTGACAGAACCACAGGCACATAGACACAGGCAACAGAGCATGCACAATGTCGGCACTAGTACAGTGTATATCCACCTTTCGCAGCAATGCAGGCTGCTATTCTCCCATGGAGACGATCGTAGAGATGCTGGATGTAGTCCTGTGGAACGGCTTGCCATGCCATTTCCACCTGGCACCTCAGTTGGACCAGCGTTCGTGCTGGACGTGCAGACCGCGTGAGACGACGCTTCATCCAGTCCCAAACATGCTCAATGGGGGACAGATCCGGAGATCTTGCTGGCCAGGGTAGTTGACTTACACCTTCTAGAGCACGTTGGGTGGCACGGGATACATGCGGACGTGCATTGTCCTGTTGGAACAGCAAGTTCCCTTGCCGGTCTAGGAATGGTAGAACGATGGGTTCGATGACAGTTTGGATGTACCGTGCACTATTCAGTGTCCCCTCGACGATCACCAGTGGTGTACGGCCAGTGTAGGAGATCGCTCCCCACACCATGATGCCGGGTGTTGGCCCTGTGTGCCTCGGTCGTATGCAGTCCTGATTGTGGCGCTCACCTGCACGGCGCCAAACATGCATACGACTATCATTGGCACCAAGGCAGAAGGGACTCTCATCGCTGAAGACGACACGTCTCCAATCGTCCCTCCATTCACGCCTGTCGCGACACCACTGGAGGCGGGCTGCACGATGTTGGGGCGTGAGCGGAAGACGGCCTAACGGTGTGCGGGACCGTAGCCCAGCTTCATGGAGACGGTTGCGAATGGTCCTCGCTGATACCCCAGGAGCAACAGTGTCCCTAATTTGCTGGGAAGTGGCGGTGCGGTCCCCTGCGGCACTGTGTAGGATCCTACGGTCTTGGCATGCATCCGTGCGTCGCTGCGGTCCGGTCCCAGGTCGACGGGCACGTGCACCTTCCGCCGACCACTGGCGACAACATCGATGTACTGTGGAGACCTCACGCCCCACGTGTTGAGCAATTCGGCGGTACGTCCACCCGGCCTCCCGCATGCCCACTATACGCCCTCGCTCAAAGTCCGTCAACTGCACATACGGTTCACGTCCACGCTGTCGCGGCATGCTACCAGTGTTAAAGACTGCGATGGAGCTCCGTATGCCACGGCAAACTGGCTGACACTGACGGCGGCGGTGCACAAATGCTGCGCAGCTAGCGCCATTCGACGGCCAACACCGCGGTTCCTGGTGTGTCCGCTGTGCCGTGCGTGTGATCATTGCTTGTACAGCCCTCTCGCAGTGTCCGGAGCAAGTATGGTGGGTCTGACACACCGGTGTCAATGTGTTCTTTTTTCCATTTCCAGGAGTGTATTTTAGTACAGGCAGTACCTGTGATCTCATTGCATGTCTTGAGATCTTTGCTTTCAATGTAGGAAAAAACTAAAATTATCCACCATCTATGGCTTGTGGTATGTCTTACAGTCTCAGGTGACCCCTCAGAAGGAAGAGAGTACAAGCATCTCCGGGAGACACCAGCTCAACAAAGCACTGTCCGTGCAGGTGCAGAGGTTTGCGTATCTGTGTGATGCTGAGAGCTATGCCAAAGGTAGAGGCCCCTCTGCCGCAAAGGCCTTAGTTGATGGATCAGACTATGAGTATCCCACAATGTCCCATCTTCCCTATTCACTCCTAGTCCTTATCTAATTGCCTTTCCCAACCCAAGGTGTGACGCAATCCGTGCTGAGGGGTGCCTGGCACATGGGAAGATATGTCATAAATGGAACTTCAGGGATACTGGGTGACCTCCCTGAGTAAGTAGCCTTACACCATGTGGGATATTTGTTTTGTGGACCATTTAGATCCTGAAATCTCATGGGACCAAGATGGACATGACTAAAGAAAATAAATGAAAACAAACTGAGGGGCAAACTGAGACCTCAGACACACAAACCTTGGGTTCAGGACCAATGGAAGGCATTACCACTACTGAATCAGGGTCTAGACCTGTGCCAGAAGTGGGAACTGCAACTGAGAGGTTGGACCAGATCAAGATTAAAGCCTTGTCTGGGGCTCAGAGGAGGAAACTCCTCAGGGAACAGAGGCAAAAAGAAGGGGAAGAATGGCTTCCCAAAGACAAGTGGAGGGAATTGAAAGGGCTTCCACCTGAGACAGTTTTTTCTTGGGGCTCTCAGGCTCACTAAGAGCCCCAAGAAAAAACTGTCTCAGGTGGAAGGGGTCTGCAGACCCCACAACCTCGAAGACAGGCAGCTAGAGGATACGGGAGGAATCCAAGACTCCCTCCTCCCTGGATAAGCGAGCCCAGAAAAAGCTGAGGCAAGAAATAGGGAAACAGACCTATAGTACTGCTGGCTCAGTTTTTAAGATGGCAGTTATCCAGGAAGGCTATCCACTGGTAGATGCCACCTCACAGTAGGAGGAACTTGTACAGATGGTCCTCTTTGAAAAGACTGGGGGACACACTCCAGGACCCAACTTCAAGATGGTCTATCTAGTTCATGGTGTCCTCATTTTGGTCTGTGATGGGGTGCACACGGTGGAATGGCTTAAAGAGAAGGTGCCCATTATATCCCCATGGGAGGATGTGAAGCTGCAGGTCAATATGGCAGCAGAGCTTCTTAAGACTGCAATGGTATCAATATGGGCTGCTCAAGCCAAACTTCACAGAATCCTCACTAGAGTACCAACCAATCCAGGAGGTACATTGAGGAAGGAGGATGGGGAATGGGGAATATACAAAGACAGCACATGAGACACTGGATGTATCCCCTAAGACTCTGTTAAAAAAAATAGGGGTCCAGAACCTAAAAGTCTTGGCAGAGAACTGGAGAGTAATCAATCAGAATGTGGTACCAGCAGGACAAACCCTGGTGGTGGAGGTCAGAGAGAAGACTCTGAAGGTGATGCGAGAGCAGGACCTGAAATTGTTTTTAGGGTTCTCGCAGGTCACCATTAGACTTATCAAAGACCTCAAAGGCAATGATGGCAGCAAGGCAGAGACTGGAGGTGCTGCAGATTAATCTGCAGAAACACTAGAAATAAATGAAAGTCCAGAACATGCATCTATGTAAGAAATGGAATTTCTTTCATGTCAATGATGGATTTCTGCTCCAGGGACCTAGTGACCATCAGAATGCAGCAATGTCAGGAAGGTATCGTGAGGGAAACTGTTTTGGCCTCAGCATACCTTCCTTACAAAGACAGCTCTTCTCCTCCTTTGGAGGTGAGGAGAGTGATAGAAGCTTGCAATCAGCAAGGTGACCAACTGTTGGTTGGATGTGACGCCAATGTCCAAAACCTAGTGTGAGGCAGCAAGGACACCAGCAGAAGAGGTGAGTACCTTCTTGAATTTCTCTTAGCTATCAACTTGGAAGTCCTGAATAGGGGCATGAACCTACATTCAGAAATAGCAGAAGGGAAGAAGTAATTGACATAACCTTCAGTTCCATGATGATGGGCCACTATGTCAAACAATGGCATGTGGCGTTAGATCCAGCCTCATCGGACCACATGTACATTAAATTCAAGGTTGAAATGGGAATCAGACAGACCATGACCTACAGGAATCCCATAAAAACAGACTGGGAGACACATAGGAGGGACACTGACTTAAGCTTATCGGAAATTAAAACCTCGATAAAGAATCCAGTAGAGCTAGAAGAAGTAGCAGAGGCTGTCGCCTCTGCCATAGTGACCTCATATCAGGACAACTGCACATTCACCAAGAAGTGCACAAACAGGAGTGGGCCTTGGTAGAATAATAACTTGGAAATGCAAAGAAAACAAGTACAAAGACTGTTTAATCTTGCGAGACATAAAGGACAATGGGCAAAATATCATGAGGCCCTTGTCAACTACAACCTTGCAATTAGACAAGCACAGGAGGCATCCTGGAAGGTATTCTGCAAGGAAGTGGAGAGCATGGCTGCTCAAGCCAAACTCCACAGAATCCTCACTAGAGTCCCAACCAATCCATGAGGTACATTGAGGAAGGAGGATGGGGAATATACAAAGACAGCACATTAGATGCTGGAACTGCTCCTCAAAACTCACTTTCCTCAATATGCCGTGCTGGACCAAAATGTGACCCCAGAGACACAATGGTTCTCAGGCACTTGAAGAGAGGACTGGGAATTGGCCAAGGATTGTGTGGACTTCAATAAAATCCAATGGGCAGTGGGAACGTTCCAACCATTCAAGTCTCCTGGCCCAGATGGAATCTTTCCATCTCTCCTACAACAGGCAGGAGAGAATCTCATAGGAGTCTTATGCAGGTTATTCAGGGTTGGCTTAGCAGTAGGAATCATTCCTAATTCTTGGAGGGCAGTGAAGGTTGTCTTCATTCCAAAGCCAGGGAGAGTTAATTATATATTATAATTATACTGTATTATATTATATTATATTATATTATATTATGAGACCCATCAGTCTGTCTTCCTTCAGTCTTAAAACATTCGAAAAACTGGTTAATGTATACGTTGGGGAGAGGAGGCTAATTAGGGCCCCTCTACATTCAAACCAACATGCATATCAACCAGGTAAATCATGTGAGACAGATCTCCATCAGCTCATTGGGAGGGTGGAGAAAGCACTTCACATCAAATAAATAGCCCTCGGCATCTTCCTGGACATTGAGAGGGCCTTCAGGAACACAACCTTCGATTGCATGGTAAGGGCAGCAGAGGGCATGACCTAGGGACCACTATATGTAGGTGGACCAGGGCCATGCTTAGTGGAAGGAAGGTAGAGGCTACCATGATGAATGAAAAGATGGTAATTAACACCACTATAGGTTGACCACAAGTGGAGTTCTGTCCCATTTATTGTGGAATATAGTGGTGAATGAGTTCATTGAGGAACTAAATTCCAGACAATGCTTTTGCCAAGGATACGCAGATGACCTTGTCATAGTGATACCTGGCAAATTTGCTGACACAGTAAGAAATATGGCACAAGGTGCATTGGACATTGTGCAAGACTGGCGCATTAAACAGGGTCTAAGGGTTAATCATAAGAAGACTGTTGTGGTGCCATTGATGAAGAAGCATATCCAACACTCAAGTTGGAGTCTAAAGCTCTTCGGTGAAACTCTACCTGTGAAGGGGATAGTGAAATATCTAAGGGTAACCTTAGATGAGAAACTAACATGGACCCCTCACATTAAGAGCATCTGCTCCAAGGCGAAAGGCACTCTAGTCAGTACCAGAAGGGCTTGTGGTAGAAACTGAGGCCTAAGTGCCAGAGGTATCCACTGGATATACATCATGGTGGTTAGACCTAGGATTTCCTACAGTACTGTAGGAGGTGGAAGAAAGTAGAACAGTGGGTTGCAGAGACTGGCCTGCTTAGCCATAACAGGCAGAATTAGCAGCACACCAACTGCTGGGATAAAAGCCATGCTGGACATGCCTCCACTACACCTTTGGGTCAAGATGAAGGCAACAGCGGGGGCATACAGACATAAAATTGGTAAAAACTGGATCTCATTGTGATATCCAGAATTACATACTAAGATAGTGAGTGAGGTAAATATAGGAATGGCTGAGGAAATGCTGGCCAACTATATAATAACTCCCAACTGCTTCAACAAGCCTTACAATATAATAATTGAAAGCATGGAGCAGTGGGAAAAAACAGTTTTACACCATACGGGGGACATTATTTGGTTCACCGATGGGTTGAAATCAGACCAAGGCAATGGGGCAGGGGTGCACGGGGTTCAGCCAAGACTGGGGGGCATCATCTCTCTAGGAAAACTGGACTCAGTATTCCAAGCTGAAATTACTGCAATCAGGGCATGTGTGGAGGAGAATATGTGTAGGTGCTATAAGGACTGTAGCATCTACATATATTCAGACAGCTAGGCAGCCCTGAAATCATCGACAGCTCCTGCAACAAGATCTAAGATTGTTGCAGGATGCCACAGGGCTCTGGTGGAGCTAGGGGGAAGCAATAGGTAAACCTAGTGTGGGTCCCTGACCACTCTGGGATCTGTGGCAATGAACAAACTGACAGATTGGCCGGGATGGGGGCAATGACTCCATTTACTGGACCAGAACATGTCCTGACAAACACCAAGGCTATGATCAAACTAGAACTGCAGAACTGGCTAAGGAAATAACACGTAGAATAGTGGACCTAGCTCCATAAACAAAACCATGGTACGGTAATGATGCCTAAGCCATGTTTTAAAAGAAGGTCTGTAATCCTGAGATTGAACAGGAAAGAGATTAAACTCGTGACTGGACTGATCAGCCATGGGAATTTCAAAAAACACCTAAATGTAGGATCTGTGATGAGGGTGAAGAAGCTGCATCACACCTAAGCTTTGAATGCATGGCACTGGTGAGCAAAAGATACAGAATCTTCGGGACAACTAGACCTGAAGAAATTGTGTCTAACAAAAAACTGGAAAGGGACTCCTTGCACTATTTAAGGGCAATGGTTGGCTTTACTAGATATATTCGGTTTTGGTGCAGACTGTGGTGGGTTAGACCAAAGCTGTGTTAGCTTCCCTAACAAAATCAAATCAAATCAAGTGAGTACCTGTGTCTCAGTACTTTCCAGTGAGGTGAGTCACAAACTAAACCACATCACACATAAAGGATCCACTATAGGTGGAATTTAAGTTGCTAATTTTCTACAAATATGGTTTATTGGAAAAATAGTATGTTTTTTTGCTCCGATGAACCAAACATAATAAACACTCAAAAATTACTGGCAAGCTGAAGGCCTTTGCTCAACAACTCAAAGTCTCATAGTTGTTCAAGATTTCCCTAAACCAATATTTACAAAGTTCTACAGCTGCACATCCAAGTTCAACAAGAGTATACATTTAGTACATGTACAGTGATACAGTCAACATTCTACCAGAATTTGTGAACCCGGTTATGACATTCAATTGTGGAGACTGGATCATTGCCAGAGCTACAGAGGCCAGGTGATGTCCGTCAAGGAGGCTGTTGGTCAGTACCAGGCAATGGTACTGTAGTGGAGTGGATGTTTGTCTGTAGCTCTGGCTTGACGTGAATTGCTTCTGCCTGACAGTGCGCAGGCCTAAATACTGTTGTGCAGCAGAATTTCAGACGAACTATTTTAGATCACGTGGGTTGCAGATGGAAGTGGGTGCCCTCCACCCTGGTCCCTGAACCCTGATGGCACTGCTAGGGCCTCCTAGTGGAACTGCTGCAATACTGTGTTCTGTTGCAGAGTGGTTGCATGTCATATAGGCAATCCGTGACATTGTTGCGTCATATGGGTTGCCAGCCATACAAGCAGAATGCTGCAACATTTCACCCCTCCACCTCCTCCAACCCACCACCCAGGGCCGGGGCAGAGAGAGCACAGCCATGCTGACATCCTCAGGCAGTTCCCAGACATTGCCAGCAGGCAGCAAGGGGGCCACAGTGCTGTCCACATCCGTGGGTGTCAGTTCCGGGAATGTGGGCTTGACTGCAGTATCAGGTGCTGGGGTGCATGGGACCACTGGATGCCATACTGTGGTTATGTGTGGCCTCAAGAATCCGGAACAGTAACAGGCAGAAAGTCTTCCATATGTGTAATGCTGCCCACACTTTTCCATAACTGGTTAACATGCATACAGCAGACCATATTGGTGGAGAGGGTGACTTCTGCTGTGGCCCTACCAAGGTGTTTTGTGGCTATCACCAGGAGCCATGATTCCCCCCCCCCCCCCCCCTCCTCACAAAAAAAGGAGGGACCAAACAGGATCCCAAAGAACATACTGAAGGTGAAGGTGTTTGTGGGGTCATGGAGGAGAGATAGGTGGATGAATGAGGGAGAGTTTGAATGGGTCAGGCTGACCTTGCAATTTGTCAGCAGGGCAGGTTCCATTCTGAGATGTGGAACAATAGGAAGTAGGCAATAATGTTATGGCTTCATCTAGAGGGTAATGGGGAAGGAGCTTTGCTAATTGTGCCTTAAACGTGTGAACAAAATTTTTGGCTAGACCGTTGGAAGCCAGATGGAATGGGGCAGTAGGAGGCAACTGAATGCCATTCACTTCACAAACGGAACAAAATTCATTGGCAATAAATTGAAGCCCATTACCCATGACCAGAGTTTCTGGCAGCAGCCCTTGATGGAAAAGATTGTGGCCAAGGTCCAGATGGTATGATTGGAAGAGGTACCACACATAGGGAAAACTGGTACCAGCATCCTCCACCATGAGTCTGGTATGACCTGGGAATGATCCAGCAAACTCCAGGTGGAGGCAAAAGCAAGGCACTAAAGGATCTGACCATGGTAAGAAGTGGCTGGGCAAGATGGCTTACTTGCAGTGACAGTTGGCACACATGGCCACCAGGTGAGTGATTGCTGCATCAACACCCTGCCAGTAGATGAGCCAATGAGTCAAATGCCTGTTGAGGACCCCCTTTTCTCCACTCACCTGGTTTGCACCCTGTAGAAGGAGGGTGCCATGCAGAGTAGACAACAGTAAGCTTGGACATCTGGGTCAGTGAGGCTGAAGCAATCCGCAGGCCACCCCTACTGGACCAGGCGCAGAAGCTTCTTAATGACTGGGTCATTCATGGAGTGTCAGGCTACCAGCAATGGGTCTAGAGGGTGGCAAGCAATAGCAACTTCTGCCTCACTGTCCAAGTGAAATCTCACCTCCAGGCCCCATCAAAATCTGGGTCATGACTTACAGGTAAATGAGCCAAAAGATCCACACTAGGATGCTGGGTGGTGGAGCAGTATTGGATGTCATAGTTACAGGCTTACAAAAATAGCCCCCAATGCTGGAGGTGATGGGCTGTCTTAGTGGGAAGGAATGCGGAAGTGTTAAAAAGTGGCAACAGTGGCTTTTGATCTGTGAGTAACGTAAATGGTCTCCCATAGATGTGATTGAGAAACTTTTTAAAGCTGAAGATTATGGCCAGTGGGTCCTTTTCAATTTGGCTATAATGATGTTGGGCCAATGGAGGGTCTTTGAAATGAAAGCAATGTGCCATTCCACTCTGTGAACAACATGGGACAAAACCTCACCTACCCCATAATTGGATGTGTCTGTAGCAGGAATGAGTGGGAGGGAGGGATCGAATGCAGTGAGGGAAGAGGGGCAGAGGAGGGTCTGTTTCAGTTCCCCAAAAGCCTTGGCACATGCAGGAGTCTATTTCCACTTGAAAGTTTTCCAGAGGAGATTGTGGAGAGCTTCCCCTATGGCTGCTGCTCAGGGAATGAATTTTTGGTAATAATTTAACATCACTGGGCAGGGGCAACAGTTCGATTGCCTCCACATATTGTGGGTTGGGATGAATGCCTGCTACCCCGAATATGTGCCCCAATTATTTGAGTTTCTCAACAAAAACAAAACTATGCTTGTCCTTATTGCACTGAAGGTTTGCATCTCAAAGCATGGAAAACAATGTCTAAGTCCTTGGCAAGGTCCACAACATTGGTGTCAGCAATGTTGATGCCACCTAGGTACTTTTCTGCACGTGGAACATCATTTATCAGAGTTTGTAGATGATGTTGAAAACTGGACAGGATGCTGGCTATTCCAGTTAGGAGGCAGTTATGTTAATAGAGGCCAAAGGATGTATTGATGACCAGTTTCTGTCAGGAATCCACATCCGAGGGGAGCTTTAGGTAGGCATCCTTCAGATCAATCTTGGCAAGAAATAATACAATCCATGAATTGGATCAAAATGTCATCAATTTTAGGGATGGGGTAGGAGTCAACCGTGGATTGGGAGTTGATAACATTTGAGAAATCCCCACAGATTTGCAAGGGCCCATTTGTCTTCTTGTCCACTGACTATTAGAGACTCAGGTAAGGATGCCTTTGACTCTCAAATGCTGAAGTTCAAAGCACAGCATGTCACAGAGGGCGCAGGGCACATTATCCACTTTGGAAAATTTGGGGACAGCAGATGCGAGCAGAGTTATATGGTCTCAAAACCTTTGAAGCCTGATTTGGGTGGCAAAAACACTGAATTAAATGGGTAAACAAATTTTCCAGGAGATATGACATGCTGAGGGAATGGACAGTAAGTGTGGAATCATGGCTCTTAAGGCCCAGCATGCTGAATAGATCCACACCCTATAAATTTACAACCCCCAGGAACTCCATCACTATGATGTGTGCTTTGATGGAGTGGGCACCATACTGGATGGTAGCCATGAACTGGCCCAAAACAATGGATGATGCCATTACCACATGATCACATCTGGAAATCCATAGGTTGGAGGGCAGGACACTTACCTGCTGGTAGGAGTGCCAATCAATGATTTTGGTCAAGGAACCCATGTAAATTTGCAAGCTGAGAGGCACACCAGCAATGGAGACTGTCAGGGAGAGACTCGTAGTGGAGGGGGAAAACACTGATTGTACATGAGTGACATTGGGAATAGGCTTGTCTCCAGCCACTGTTTCATCAGATGGCAGATCAACATATGTGTAGTTTACCAACGTTTTGTTGGACTGACAAATTTCCATCCTGTGACCTGATTTACCACACGCTGTACATTTTGCCCACTGATAATGACATTGGTGACGGGGATGTGACATGAAAACACTGGCTACAGGACAGCAATTGTTGGGGTCAGTGCTAGGGTTGTGACACATGGCAGCAATGATGGGTGGGTCTAGTGGTAAATACCTGAGACTAGTTGTGCAGTGCTCCCGCAGAATGCAACGACTGCTCAAAAGCCCTGATGAGAAGCAAACATGACTCCAGAGAGGGGGCCTTCAATTTTAAAAAGTTCTCCTGAAGTGTATCACCCAGGAAGTCCACCAATATCATGTCCACCACTGAGGAGGATGCATAAGACCTTTGGCAGGACAGATTTTGGCACATGAAATGACAATCTCATGAGAGGCCCTGAATCTGGGCAATCCATTACCTGTAGGATTGTCCAGTGAATTTGTGGCAGCTGAAGAATTTATGGTGGGTCATGGCGATGTGCACTTGGGAATCAAAATAAGCACACAAACAGGTCTTGACCCAGTCATAAGGAATGGTGTCGAGTTCAACCTTCGGATTCAGTTGTTGTACCAGCTCCTATATCTCAGGTCTAGTGTAAGCTAACAAGAATTCATGCTGCTGCTTATTACGAGAGGGAGCCATGGACCAAGAAGTATTACTCCCTGTGCACAATGTAGTAACCCATGGTTCGAGTTTGCGGTCAAAAGGTGGGAACACCAAAGCTCTAGTGAAGAACATCTTCATCATGGAAGAGATGATTGGAGATCTTTGGCGTCACTGCAGACAATGTGGTCACTACATGGGCCATGGCTTGAAAAGCGTGCTGCATGTATTGCAGGGTGAGAAGAAGCTGTGAAGTCATATTCAAAGTTTCAGCCACTGAACACAAGAAGTCGATGAAGGCCCTCACAAGTTACTAACCAGTGCTATTGGCCTACATGTAAGTCCTAAATAAACCTTGTTGCCACTAAAGAATCCACTGTAGGCAGAACTAAAGTCACAAATTGTCCACAAATATACTGGGAAAAAATAGTATGCTCGTCTGCTCCAATGAACCAAACACAATTGACACTCACAACTGACTGACAGGCTGAAGGCCTTTGCTCAAGTCTTGTACTTGGTCAAATTTTCCACAAACAAATATTTACAAAGTTCTACTACTGCACATGGAAACCGAGTTCTACATAAGTTTACATTTAGCATGTGCACAGTCATATAGATCCTTGAAAAAACAGAATACAGTCAATGTTCTACCTAAACTGTGAACCAGGTTGTGACATCTAACCATGGAGACTGGACCACTGGTGGAGCTGTACAGGCCAGGTGGTGTCCATCAAGGAGGAAGTGGTTAGCACCAGGCAACAGTGTCATAATGGAGCAGATATCCGTATGAAGCTCTGGCTTGAAGTGAACTGCCACTGCATAGCAGAGTGTGGGCCTAAATACCACTGTGTGGTATGATATCAGAGGAACTACTTTACATCACATGAACTGTGGATGCAAATAGGTTCCCCCCAGTCTGCAACCTCTGGTGGTGCAGCTAGGGCCACCTAGTGGCTGTGTTATGCTGCAGAGTGGTTACGTGGTATGTAAGTAACCTGTGACATTGTTGTGTGAGACTGGTTGTCAGTTGTAGAGGTGGAATACTGCAACGTGTCAGTGTGTATGTGGAACATGCTTAAAAGACATGTTTGTGGCTATCCTCTTCCACCACAGACTTTCCAAGAACTCTCAAAGGCTTTCATTGAAGAATGGGAAGGTACACCACAGCTGACCTCTGTAGTCTTGTTCAGAATATGCCACATTGGTGTCAGGTAGTAATAAAGGCTCATGGAGGCATACATGTTATTGAAGCTCTCAAAGTCCAATGAAAAGCATCAAGGATGATGGTATGAATGACAGTTTTCACATTGTTTTCAACACCTGTCAGACATTTCAGTTCTTTTTATGTAAACAATTAAGGATGTAATGATGTTTTGTTGTGTACTTCATTTGTGAAAGAAAAAGGTATAATTTGGTAACATACCCAGTCCTCAATTATGACAGACATCCAGAATCAGTTTCCCCTAATTCTTTTCAGCAGGGTTTTTTATGTCACTCACTAACGAAATAGGTGAAGAGGGAATGTTGTAAAGCACAGAGTATATAGGAAGTGATTCTTCCATTTTTTCCAGCACATGTCTGGAAGAAAATGAAAGAAAAGGTCTTGGGCATATGGCCAGATTGTCATGTCATAAATTCACAGTATCTCAATGACAAGTTGTCATGAGACACACTGGAGGACTGATGCTGGTAGGCTGGAGGGGGTTCTGTTATACATTTAGGCACCTGTCACTGCTTCTGTGCAGCTGCTGGCAGGCCAGGCATTCTATACATGTTTCACACCCAGGTGACATTCTTACTCGCTACTGTTCTGTCCATCACTCCCAGTGTTACTCTGTCCAACTTGTAGTTTGAACTTTGCTTGTTCATTCTCTTGCTCTGGTCAAAGTCTTGTTTTCCTAAGCAGATCAAGAACAGGATCTCAGGTTTTACTCATACCCTCAGTCATTGTTAATAAGGATAAGGTGAAGACAGGAGACAGCGATGAAGGGAGAGCTGTTTCCCCCTGTCTTCACAACTGGTGGGTCCCTATCACTTCGGGTCTGAGTGGACTATGCTCCTTTATACTTTTTCTCAACCTACACCTCTTTTGATATGCTACTTTTATTTGTGTCTATTGGCAATACTTAGATCACCTTGCCTGTTGTAGGTAAGTACTGATTGACCATTCTACCTCCTTGGAGTCAGAAAATAATAATGGCATGATTAGTATTATATAGAGGGGTAATAATTCCAAAACAGAAAAGTTTGTCCAAAGTGTTTGGTCCAGAAATTTTAGTGGTTGTGAGGTATGGAACATATGTAGTTAGTGAATTAAACACAAGTAAAGTGATAAAGCCATAAGTAAAATAAATCTCCTTACTGGAAACAAAGAATGGCAAGACAAAAAGTATCTCAAGTTTGGAATAATGAAATATACGTCAAGTAAGGGTCATGTCTTGGAATAGGGGGAATGTTCTAATCCATCATCAAATAGAGAAAAACGGCAGACAATGCATTTAAATAACAATGACTGATATCACTGGAAATGACACACAGTGAATATAATAAGAAATTCAATTTGAAATTTGACAGATTTTCATAAACAGTGCTAGTGAAAAATGCAGTTTGTCTTAGAGCAGAGCCCATAGAAAAGATGGTGAATTGAGGGCAATATTAGATACCAGAAGTGCAGGAGCAGCTAATCAAGGAACAAGTGAAACACATGCTAGAGGATGATATAATATTTGTGTCCTTAAGTTATGGGTTGTTTGAGAACCAGAACAGAAAATAAGACACACTTATAATTTGCATCCTAAACGCTATCATTGTAATTTTGTGACATGTGGCACAGTAGTATGGATAAAAGGATGCAAAAACCCAGTCATAGGCTGTTGGCAATGCTTAGAGATTGTAGTGCCTTTATGCTGGCTGTGTACATACTGTCAACAAAGGGTGTGATGTCCTTACATGCCAAATTCACCACCCACTGCTGCTTGGACCATACGATATGTGCACTATTGCAAGACATGCACAATGTGGAAATCAGTTATGGTCTTTAGTGACAGATTTAGTGTATCCAATGCTTGTTAAGCCAACTTTAAGAGCAAGTTGCAGCATGACTACTATATACAAATGATGTCATCATACTGCTGGCATTCGTGTGATCGGGAATTGTTTTTCGTCAGTTGGAAGTCAATCTGCACTATGACATCAGTGGATTTGTTGTTGATGGATTCCATCCCTAAAGATCACAATTATCACACATTCTACTGTTTCCAGGTGGGAAAACTTGCACCACCTTATCAGACACTTTCCACAGTTAGCAGGACTGTAACGTGCCCAAGGGATGTGCCAGATAAACAGAACCATACTCTGGCAGATCTGTGACTCATCCAAGAAGAGGACACTATCCAACTATTCCTTGGCCACTTGAAATGGGGGGAGGGGGGGGGGCGGCAAGGGAGCACATTTTATTTTTTATGTATTTATTCATTCACAGGTAATCTTACAATGATACTGTATTTGTCATCATAATACTGTGACAATAAATAGCTAAAATATGCATACACAGAGAACTATATAAGTATGCTTTTAAGAGGGTAGGACAGGTGGTTGACTATGGTCTTGATGAAGGAGCCATCCCACTATTTGAACACAATGTTGCTTTTCATCTCTGCACACCTACAGAATATCTGCTGGTGACTCCAAAACTATGAACTTGCTACAATGCCCCTTGCTCTAATTCCAGCCCATTTGGAAAACTGACTCCAGGCCCTTTAATGTGCCACTGTTCCCATGCACATCTTACAATTCTCCCTCAGTTCCTGAGTCAACCACTATATTTATCTGAGGACAATGTATCTGGTGAGTTTACAAGTACACAGAGCAACGTCTCAAAGCTGACAATACATTGTTTGGTGGGAAATGCATGGCCCGGAGGCTGTCACTAGGTCTCTATTCAAGGCAGTTGCTGCTGTGCTGACTGAACACCTTTGAGCCCTTACTACATGTGGTCAACCATGTTGATGTTACCATTTAATGTTTCTTTCCTCCTTCAACCATCTGTAGAGTGATGAAATGAAAACAGGCATCTTTCAGGCAAACTCGCATTGATTGTAGGCAGCCTTTAATCTGCCAGTGATCTGACCATGTGTAACATGATCCATATTCGTTGGGTGTAACATCTGGCTTGGCTATGACTGTAATACTGTGTGCCAAAGGCACACACATTTAGAACATTTATGCTCAATGTCTCTGACCACACAAACTTGTGACTGTGGCCTTCACTTGCAAAGGTAGAGTCTCCTTTTCTGGATCTCCAACTCCCATGGTGTCCCTTCAAGGAGACTGATATTGCCCTGCCAAACTGGCCTAGATAAAATTTTCCAGTTACAAGTGATTCTGTATATTCTACTTTTCCCTAAAGCTGGTGTGCTCCACTTATCATCAGGTGAAGTATGTCAAATAGTGTTGTACATGTAAAAAGATTTTAAGTTCCTACATGTAAGCTTTCTAGCCACATTGTGAAAATTTTCCTAAATGTGAAGCTATTCTCTATTTACTGAGATACAGAGATGGTGGGTTACATAAGGAGTAAAGAAGAGTGGAGACCAGTTGTTATTGTGCAGTACAGAGTCCATTGAGGCCAGAATGTAACTATTGCTTGCTGTTATTTGTTTAAATATAATTCAAATATTGAAATTATTGTAGCATAGCTGGTCTGTCCTTTTAGTAAAGACATAGTTTATCTTCAGTGTCCACCAACCCTCCAAATTATTCTGTTATCATTATTGGTATAACTTTATTCCCAGGCTCATTTTTGTTGCATTTACTTTTACAGAGTTATTTAATGCTTTGTTTTTTATAGCAGGATGGTACAGTAGTTGAGGCTCTGGATTATTATACTGGAGGAAAAATTTCAATTCTCTTAACTTGCATTTTATGTGGTTAAGCATAAATCACTTGAGAAGAAAGCCAGGACGATACTATAACTGGCCATCTTCCTTGCCTTTTTGGGTAAACTAAGTAGATACTATATCACTGTTAATATCACCATCTTGGTGGTCATACTGCTACTACTTAGTGGTGTCTGTTGTGTAACAACGAAAGAGCAAGTGAAAACCGTAACTTTTGAAACCTTGTGGATTTATTGGTTATTTTTCTTTGAATGTTATTAAACATAATGTGGACACAGTAATCTGAAGTACACAGTACTAAATCTACTGCACTACGCTACATTGTTACTCCTCTAGCCTCTGTGAAATTTGGCATTAGGGTCACAAGCATATCTTCAGTTTTGCATGTTTTATGGAGCTTTTGCACATGCCCAATTGGCGAGATGTAATTGTGTTATGGGTCAAATACATACGCATTTGATAAAAAAACATGCACGGCTCACAGTTGCACAATTAGTCTTTACCACTCAACTACAAGTTTATGTCAATGCCAAATTTTAGAAAAGTTCATATATGAGCAGCTTCTTAACTATGTGATCGACCACAAGTAACATCTCAACAACACAGTTTCAATTTCTAAAACGTTTTGATATCGAGAAGGCTATTTATATATAGGTGCTTTGGTACTGTACTGAATTCATGAGACAGTAAATTACAATCTCCTGGTATATTCTAATGATTTCTTGTAGGAAAACTGCAAGAGGTAACATCCTATTAAGTAAATTAGAATATTCTGACATCACACAAAATTCTGTGAAATTCTTGAAGCAAAATCTCAATATGGAAGAGTCCTGCATTAAGCTGTCAATCTCTATCCAAATGGTAGCCAACTACTTGCGTGTCACACAAGATTCCTTCTTGGAACCATTCCTTTTTTTGTTTATATTAACAAATTTTCAACAATAAAATTACCAGATGATATATTTGTTTTGTTTACAGATGATACAGGCATTGACATATAGAGTGAAAAAATGTAGTTTCAGAAAGAGCTACTGATAAAGCTTTTGTGGACATTGTTAAAAGTTTGTACCCAGTTAATGCAATTGAGATTATTTGACATAATCAGTCAGGGCAGGAGGTGATCTATAAATTTGTACTGTAGTCTTCTTATGAAAACTTTTATTTATTTGCCAAGATCAATATGTTAACATATTAGTTGATCACTATTTTCAACAATATATATTGCCATCTTCAGATCTCCAAAAAATATATGCTGCTGTTGCAGGCTTAAAGCAATACAAAAAAGATAGTAGGGCCTACACAGAACACAATGACAAAAAAATTACATAGCCATACAACTGGGCAGTTGTGGTTGCATTATATAGTGATTTAAACCACTCTGTCACAAGACAAACATACAATGTGCTTTAAGATAATAAATATTGTAAAAGTTTGTTCATATTGACAGATGCACTCCCAAGTCAAAATACAATAACAGATAGACCTTTAAAGTGCAATTAAATACAAACATACCATAAGACATTTGAGGAATTACAATAACATGTCACATATGCAACCATAATGTATGTATGACTTGAAAATTGTATGGCATGAACAAAACAGACACATGCCATATAATGTGGTTTCATAATGTAATGCCATGTTGGCTATGATAGAGTAATTCGTGACTAGACCTAGAGTACAACAGAAATGCTAAATGCTGATAGATACCATCGGAAGATATGATATCAATTAGAAATAATGTAATTGGGTCCCACATTTGTATAGCATTAGAATTAACAAAGGTACTTTACCATCAACGTTAGTATGCACCAAGTAATTATAATGGAAAAAGTATACAAATTGAATGTAAAGAGATACAGTATGCTTCAAAGTGTCACAGATGGTGGTCGATTACATAGGAATACTCTTAGATTTATTTTATTCTTTTTTTAATGTAATATAGTAGAAGCAATATTAGCAGATTACATCATAAAATATATTACAAATATATGTAACAGAATTGCCTTTCGAGGTAAACTAGACAGTCGACATTTATAGAGAAACCAAATAGGATTTTACCTTATTGGTCTTTTGCGGCAAGTGAAGGATGAAAAAAATTAATAATTATATGATGAGTTGTTTAAATTAATGGGAATCTTCACTGTTCTCTGTGAATACATTTTTCAAACAGTGATTCACATAAAGAAAAACATCAATTAGTACCCAATAAACAGTTCCCCACACGAACATGAAACCAAATCAAGTCACCACCTACATCTGAGCAGAAAAAACAAAACAAAAACATAGAACAGTGTACTATATAATGGACTTAAACTATTCAACAAACTTCCACAGAATACAAAAGATAGCAGTGAAATACATGCCTTCAGACATAGCCTATAAAGTTATTTGTTAGAAAAGTGTTTTCATTCTGTCAAAGATTACCTGGAAAGTAGGAAAAATTTCTGCAGCAATGTGACTGATTTATGCATTGAACTAGGGGCTTTCATTGGTATATTCAGTAACAGCAAGTATAATCATGAAACACAGTGAGACAAATAATTGTAGTTTATATTTAGGACATGCAGTTGTACTTTTATATACCCTTGTGTCTGTATCATGTATATGTACTTGTTGACAACATCCATACAATCTATATTGTCTACAGATGGATAGAAAAAAAGTAAATAAATAAAAAAAATTCACCAAGATGTGGATCAGTGCTCTGGTAATCTCCATAGCTAAGTTTTTTAGTGGTCCCCATGTGAAGATCTGTTCCAATAAAAGTGTTTATTTCATGTTTGTTGGGGAGCTGTAATATCTGCCTGTCTGTAGTGCATACATATTGATTTGGAATGCTATGTAGTTTATAAATGTTTCATCAAAACCTTACAATATAAGTCAACTGGCTGTAGGTTCAGTTTGTTCTTTATTTCTGCAACCAGACCAATTTGTCCAATAAATAATGGCACATGGCCAGCACTTGATAGAAGAGTGAGCAGCACTGCATTGTTTTCACTTTTTTCATCACTTTCACTGTTATCCTCAGAATCACTACTGCTCAACACATGACTGTAAATTAGACTAGAACTTGCACAAACTATAGTGAATGTCAGGTCATTATCATCACTTTCACCACTGTCAACACTGTTGTCACTAGAAGGAATTTGCTCAACTTATATTCAATAACATTCTTCCTCTGTTATTCTCTTTTGGTGAGACATACTGGATGGAGAAGAAGGGCAGCGGTTAGTTCCACAAGCCACACAGAAATCTGTGTGAAGTATAGAAAATTCTATTCAAATAAGAAGCAGTTTACTTGTAGATTTATGGAAGGTCAACACATAAATATGAACAATTATGTACCAGAAATAGCCATATAAAGAAGAACTACAGAGAGAAATGCATTACACTTCCATGAATAACACCAATAATGCATGGAAGATCAGCTTGTATTGTAAATATGTGGCAAAAGTACTGCACTGTGATTCTCCTGCCATCTACTCAAACTTTAGTCAACACTTAGTTGGTTAACTGAGAGAATTATCGCCTCTGAATGCTAAACTGAGAAAAATATGTGGTTAGCCATAGCCATAGGGACATTGTTCATCATTCAAGAATGGATAGACTGTGTCACTGTTACGAGATTAAGAGTACACAAATGTTATAATACAAAAACAAATTAGCATAAGTATGCATAGTAATGCAAAACAAATTTGTGTAAGTTCAAAAACCGGTTCAAATGGCTCTGAGCACTATAGGACTTAACATCTATGGTCATCAGTCCCCTAGAACTTAGAACTACTTAAACCTAACTAACCTAAGGACATCACACAACACCCAGTCATCATGAGGCAGAGAAAATCCCTGACCCCGCCGGGAATCGAACCCGGGAAAAATTTGCATAAGTATAGCATAACATTTAATGATATATAGAGTGACAAATTTTTAACAAGTACATATTCACTTCATTTGTTATGGCAGTGCATTGTTTAGGGAGAGGAATTTGCTGTTTCACTATCAAATAACTCACTTAAACTCTACATTGGTTTTTGGCATGGATTTTGCAACATCTTTCCTCAAAATTTCACCAAGTCCACGAACTTCATTTTAGTATTTCAATAGTTGAACATTTTAATAGCTACTGTTGGAAAACTGTGCAATGTCATGGAGAGTTGATAGCTTGGGATGTCAATGTCTTTCTTACTGTGTGTGTTATAATTATGGACATCACTCCTGTTGGTGAATGTTTCATGATTTTCTGTCACATACATGAGACAGGTGAAGACATATTGACTGAAAAATTTTCATTACTCCTAGACGTATGAAGATGGGTTTGCAGTGGCCAGCTTCCTGCTTCATGTTATGATCCTTATTGTTTTTCTATAGTAGTAGAATTTTCTTGCAGGCTATAGAGTGACCCCATAGTAACAGGCCATATCTGATATGGCTTTGTAACAGTGAATAATATACCATCAGGAGATACTGATCAATTATCACATGTTTCAGTTTCCTCAGGAGATGTATGACTCATGACAAGTTTTCAAGTACATGAACAGTGTGTACACACCAAGTGAGTGAACTATCTAACATGAGCCCCAGACACTTCACTGTTTCTGCACTTTTTAGGTATCCTTTGTCACCAAAATTTTCAGTTTGTTTATAACAAACCACTGCTCAAGCAAAGCATCTACTACTTCTTGAGCATTGCTGGCATCAATGCATTTTGAGTACAGAGTTGTGTCATCTGTGAATTACAAGTACTATCCATGACAGCTTAAATCATTTACAAATGCTAGGAACAAGGTGTTGTTGTGTGTATCAGTTGGTGCTGCATTCTTCTTCTTGTAGGTTAGAACAGTAGTTTACCCATTGTTGTAGCAGCAAGCCAGTGCAGGTATTCTTGACACATGTGCAGTTATTCTTGAAAGTAGCTGTACACCACTGGTGCCTGTGTAGGATCATATGATGTGCTTTTATATTATGCTGGTCAGAAAGCAAAACTGCTAAAGAATGTGAATGGACAGGATACTAAATATGTTGATTTTTTTATTTCTACCTAAACTTTTGTGGTAGGCTACAATGATGCCCACCCTTCAAATAGTTAATTTAGAAATAGTTAGATCTAAACAGTTTATAGAGACATCATCTTCAAGTTCTAAAGTGAACTTTATCCTGGAATGCCTGGTGTTTAGCATCAATAGATAGTCATGCGGCTCATTAACAGTACCATTATAAAGGACTATTGCATCATCAACACATCATTTGTAATAGAATGTTTTTGCCATGACACAAATATATTTGAAAAAATATTTATTTTCTAAATGGTTGACAGAAATTTCTGCCAATGTACCAGCTAAGCTATTACCCATCATTAATCCTCCTGCCTGATAGTAAATATTGTTGTTAAATTCAAAATAGTTTAACGACAAAGGCATTTCAGGTAGCTCAATTAAGTCCTATTTCTCCTTGTCTAAGCTTTTTGAAGGATAACAAATTGTCTTTAATGACATCTAAGAGTTCATTTATAGGTACATTTGTACATAGATCACACAGATGGAAAAAATTGCCACACCGAAAAATAATTAATGTAGAGTAATGAAATTTCGGAAATATGTTTGTCTAGGTGACTTATTTAAGTGATTAACATCGCTAGATCACAGGATAATTTATGTGCAATAAAATCGATTGCAAATGTGAAATTCTGTCACATTAATAACCTGTGTAATTGCCAGAATGTTGAATGCAAGCACAAACATGTGCATGCATTGTATTGTGCAGGTACTGGATGTCAATTCATGGGATGGATTTCCATGCCTGTTGCACACAGTCAATCAACACTTGGATGATTAATGCTGGTTGTGGATGACGCTGGAGTTGTCATCCTATGATGTCCCATATGTGCTGGACAGGAGACAGATCTGGTGATCTGGCCAAGGGCCATGTCAACACTACAGAGCATGTTGGGTTACATCAACAGTGTGTGGGCAAGTGGTATACTGTTGGAAAATACACCTTAGAATGCTTTCTATGAATAGCAGCACAAAAGGTTGAATTACAAGACTGACATACAGATTTGCAGTCAGGATGTGTGGGATAACCACGAGAGTGTTCCTGGTGCCATATGAAGTCACACCCAGGCCATAACTCCAGGTGTAGGTCCAGTGTTTCTAGTACACAGACAGGTTGGTTGCAGGCCCTCAGCTGGCCCCCTTCTAACCTTCTAACCAACATATGGCCATCACTGGCACCAAAGATGAACCAACATTCATCATAAAATACAACAGGCCTCAACCCTTCTCTCTGATGAGCTCTCACTTGACACCACTGAAGTCACACATGGCAAATGTTTGGGGTTGGTTGACTCCATGCTACAGGGCATCTGGCATAGAGCTGTCCTTGAAGTAATCAGTTTTCAACAGTTTGTTGTGTTTGTCTGGTGCCACCTGTTGCTGAAATTGCTGCTGGAGATGCAGTACATTGCGCCAGAGCCATCCGCTGAACAAGATTATTTTTCCCTTCGGTAGTGCCCTGTGGCTGTCCGTATCCAGTCTTCTTGTGACCGTACATTCTTGTGATCACCCATGCCACCAATCATGTACAGTGGATACATTTCTACCAAGTCTTTCTGCAGTATTTGGAAGGGATGCCTAGCTTCTCATAGTTCAATTACATGACCTCGTTCAAAGTCAGTGTTGTGCTGATAATAGCATCTTTGTCATCTTCAAGGCATTCTTGACTAACATCACCTCACCACATCCAATGTCAAAGGTAACTAATGCTCATAGCTGTTACAGTGTGTATTTAAAGCAAACCTGATTTGCATCCTCATAGTGCTGCTACAGTGTCATTCTTACGCAGCTGGCATGAAACCTGAATAGAGATCATCTTTCAGGTGTAGAAATACACCTTCCAACTTTTATTTATGTCACACAACTCCTTCTTGGTGTTGCAATGTTTTTTCCCTTTAGTGAAGTTGTGCCAAAGGACACTAGAGTGAAAATGTCTGATACAGGAACACTTTGAAAGAACTTTGTGAACTCATAGCAGTTTTTTACATTGGTGGGATTTTTAAAGACATATGAGTATTTCAGTTTGTTACCAAGCAACTTGGTTAACTCATAGTTCGGGCAAGCATATGTTGTCAGCTATGACATATATTGATTTAAATGACTTATGTGTTTTAATCTGGGACTGCAAACATCATACAGATTTCATTACATGTAGTCATTATTGTATTATGAGATCCATATTGATGTGTGCAGTTGCACTCAGAGGGGTGAGCAGTGATGATGATGGGCCAGAGGGCCCAGTGGGAACACTGCCAACAATAAAGAATACTTTATTTAGCTTTGAAAACCTTTTTTGTAGCTCAGCAGGGCAGAATACACCTCACTCTGTTGACTCTGACCAGTTTTAAGGTATGGGTGGTAGCTTCTGCCCTGGTGACAAATGCTGTGTAGGCACCCTGCTTTACTGACAGCAGGCCTGTGGAAGTCTAGCAGCCTCTGTAGACCACAGTTGCAGTGTCAGGGATATTCTACTTCTTCACTGGCAATGGCATCTGGAATTGCCCCTCAGCTCCGTACATATTTACTTCGGCAGTGTGGACACAACTGTGTGTGTGGGGGTTGACTCGTTGCTCTCTGGTAGGAATGAGATAGCACTATGTCCCAAAAGGGAAGTGGGAGACTCAGTGCTCATGGCAGCAAGTGCATATGGCAGGTTGACAGTGCTGCAGCGCTGCAGCACTAAGTCCCGAGGAATTTAGTGCTGGTGCTGACAAGCACAGCCTGATCCCAGTCCCATGGCTCTTGCTGGTGATGACCAGTCAAATCACAGTCCTACGTTGTCTTGGCATCATTGTGGTGTTGCTGACCTCAAGCAATAATAATCCTTCTGCATCAAAATTTAGACAAATTGATATTGCTTCAAGGCATATTTATTCCACCAAGACCTGACAGCAAGTCACAGCATCCATAACAAGAGACTTAACCTAGTGTGGTCACATGGATCCATCTGCATCAGTTATTATTGCTGTACGGTCGAGTTTTCTGCCAAGCACGGTTCATTACATCTTGCAATCCCCTTATGTACATGTTATTCTGACACACATCTCGCCACACTGTGGCTACCAGTCTGCAGCTGCTAATGCAGTACTTCATGTTGGCTTTCACATTGCTTCTTACTATGATTGTTAAAAGACTGGATAATGACACTACACTATCCCCTCCAAGAACAAGATCTGGTCCCTCGGGTCTGGTTTTCACCTGTTCCTTTATTGATTACCTTTACCCTTAATCTGTAAACCTAGTTCTTGTTATTACATTGGCTATTCTTAACTACTATACAAGTAAATACTAATCTCCAGCTTCTAAAACCTGTTTTTTGTCCCTTGCTCATTTGACAGGTTTCTACATGGGTCATCGTTTCAGATATATAAAAAATAGGCAGAGCAAAATCAGAGTTGTGCTGGTGCTAGGAATTGCAACACTCTAGTTCATGGTTACCTGTCATCTACCATCCCAGTACTGTTCCACAAGCTGCAACAACTGTTGTGCAGTGATTCGCATCTCCCGTGTGGCTATCAACTGACTTAGTGAAGGGTCCACACTTGGCTCCCAGGTGTCATATAGGAAGGTAAGGTTTTGTTTGGACAACATCTCTAGAGGTCTGTCTGATCAGCACAGCTGTGGCTGTGCAACATTCAAGAGGGTAACTCCCATCATTGTAGCTGGTAAATGAAATGTAGGACCCATGATATCATACATGATCTCTCTGAACAATAATCCACTGCTTTGTAATACCAAACATCTTTCTCCCATTAGCTTTCCCTGCTCATAGCAACTGGTAAGCTCTACTATGCCATCATATACTGAGTACACTCAATGCAAACACACTCTCTGAAAATATGGCTGTGGTTCCGTCACCCGTTTTTGGCATGGAGAACCCCACTGCTCTATCCCCAGACAACTGCAAGATGCATGTATTTCCACAGGTCACAATCTCATGAGTTGGGCATATGGTAAACCCCTGCTCTGGCATTGTTGAAACCCACATTCAGGTATGACCTTGTGTTAATGCTCATTTTCTGCCACTAGTAATACCCCCTCCTTTCTTACTTTCATGAATCTCCCAACCGCCATGAGCTTCACAGAATAGGCTCGTACTGTGAAACATTTAAACAATGCATGCTTACTGGCTATTGTATTGGAAACTTCAGTGATAAGTACAACCATGCATTATCTTTTGTCACACCCACAGTTGTTCCATGGTAGTAGAATGGCAAGTACTGGTTGCTCAACTCCACTCCTAATTGCAGTTCTGGCAGTAATTCTCCTTGCAGCATTCTCAACCCCCTCAGATACTGCTCAGGTGACACCAAGACCATACTTAACTGCCCACATAGTGCCTGATGAATGGCTTCCGGCAAATTTGTCAACTTCATTCTTGCATCCAAAATACTATTCCCAGTGACTGCAATAGTCTTGTCATTGTTATTGTCACGTCTAATATTTGCATCCATGCTTGAACTGTCTCCAAATTCTGATTTAGAGTGCTAGGTGAGGCCCTGGAATAATCCATGATTTACTTAGTAAGCTGTTAAGCACACATGTGTTGTTGAAGACACTATTCTTCAAGTTCCAAATATGTGTATAATGCCACTCCATAGTCACTTTATTCACCTCTGATATCCTCCTCATGGCTTCTGCTGTTCTGTTTGGTTTACTCACAACTCTTTCATTTTATGTCACAAACATGGTCTTCAGCATTCTACTTCTGGCAACTATCCACCCCTTTTTTACCCTCTTTGTCTTTTGCAACACCATTCCAATCACTTCTTGCACCTGCTCTCTGAATCATGCATATGATTTGAGCAACTTCCTATGTAGCTTTCATACCTCCATAAGCACTCTGGCCAGCTGCTGTGTCTGAGCGATTCTAGGTGCTTCAGTCTGGAACCGTGCTGCTGTTTCAGTCACAGGTTCAAATCCTGCCTTGGGCATGGATGTGTGTGATGTCCTTAGGTTAGTTAGGTTTAAGTACTTCTAAGTCTAGGGGACTGATGACCTCAGATGTTAAGTCCTATAGTGCTTAGAGCCATTTTAAGCACTCTGTTACTCTTTGCTAATAATTGTACCCCCAAAAATACCTCCTCCATCCTTTTTCTTTTGTTTTGCAATTCCCATACATTAAATACTAAGTCCTGTGACCATCTGTGACTTGATAATGCTATGTCTTGCTACCTGGAAAATAGAACTACTGGATTCAGGTGATGATCCCAGAGCACCCCCACTATGTCCCTGACAAAGAGGAACAGCACTGCCAAAAGAGTAGCATTCTTCTTCTTATCTTCCTCCCT
Organism: Schistocerca piceifrons; assembly: GCF_021461385.2. Taxonomy (NCBI): domain Eukaryota; kingdom Metazoa; phylum Arthropoda; class Insecta; order Orthoptera; family Acrididae; genus Schistocerca; species Schistocerca piceifrons. Next base: position 282,928,170 of record NC_060149.1, read on the forward strand.
ATGGCAACCTGAGGAAGGGACCATTATCACCTTCCCTCCCCTCAGAAGCCTGCTATCCCTGAACAGCATGCCTTATCACACCTAACATAAAGTTATCTGAAATAACAACAATAGCTTATACATCACACCAACAGAAAAATACCCAAATAACAAAAATACAACACAAATTAACTACTTCCTCATCCTCAACAAATACCGATCATGAGATACAGGGACATCAACTTCCCGTTCCTCATTTTTATGTTTGTTCTTTCTTGCCTCCTTCCTCAACTTCCTTAATACCTCTTGTGAAATGCTTCTGGTGCACTCTTGAGTGGCTGTAGACACCTGAGATGCACATCATTGACCCCATTGGCAACTACTGTAGCCTCACATTTACTGGTGATGTGATTTCAATTACTTGGTATGGGCCTTGGAAAAATTTTCGTTTTCTCATTCAGAATATATGGAGACAACATCATCCGCTAGCCTATTTTACACTGGGATAACGTTATCATCTTCTTCCATGCCATCCTTGCAAATTCTGTGACTGACTCTCCATTTGTGCCTCCTTTCTGTCTAATCATGATGAAAGGTGATGGCACCTTCTTGCTATACACCACCTCAAATGGCAACAACCTTGTGCTGGTGTGCAGTATGGAGTTATACACACTCACTACAAAGGATAAATATACTCTAAGGAAAAAAAAACATCATGAAGGAATAACCCAAATGGAATGAATATCAGCAGATGTGATGTACATGTGCGGACAAACAACCAATCACAATTTCAGAAAAATTGGATCAAAATGAGCAAGTCAATCAGGTGTTAGTTCACCTCTGGCCCTTATGCAAGCAGTTATTTGGATTGGAATTGAATTATAGAGTTATTGACAGCCTCTTGAAGGGTACTGTGCAAACTCAGTCCAATTGGCATGTTAGATCAAAAAATCCCAAACTAGTTGGAGGGCCCTGCCCATAATGCTCCAAATGTTCTCATCTGAGTAGAGACCCACCAACCTCGTTGGCCAATGTAGAGTTTGGCAAACACAAAGCAATGGAAACACTCACCATGGGCAGGCAGGCATTATCTTGTTGAAATGTATGCCCAGGTTGGTCTGCCATGAAAGGCAACAAAACAGGCCACCCTGTATTGTCAACATATTGCTGCACTGTAATGGTGCTGTGGATGAGAAGAAAAGGGTCCTGCTATGAAATGAAATGACATCCCAGACCATCACTCTTGGATATCAGGCCATATGATGGGTGACAGTTAGGTTGATGTCCTACCACTGTCCTGGGCATCTCCAGACACGTCTTCACTGTTCACTGGGGCTCAGTTTGAAGCAGGACTCGTCATCAAGACAATTCTTCTCAAGTCAATAAGATTTCAGGCCGAGACGTATCTGGAGATGCTTCAGACAGTGGTGGGATACCAATTTCACTGTCGTCCTTCATATGGCTTGACATCCAGGAGTGATGATCTTGGGTGCCATTTCATTTAATAGCAGGATCCCTTCGGTTATCATCCATGTCACTGTTGCAGGACAATGGTATGTTGATGATATTTTATGCCCCATTTTGTTGTCTTTCAATGCAAGAGATCCTGGCTTATATTTCAGCAAGATAATTCCCACCCGCATATGGTTACGAGTTTCTGCTGCTTGTCTTTGTGCTTGCCAAATCCTACTTTGGCCAGCAAGATCGCCAGATCTCTCTCCAGTTGAGAATATTTGGAGCATTATGGGCAGGGCCCTCCAACCAACTCAAGATTTAGTACTATATCCCACAGGAGGATATCCAATAACTCTATCAATCAATGCTAAGCTGAATAACTGCTTGCAAAAGGGCCAGAGGTTGACCAGCACATTATGGACTTCCTCTATTTGTGAAGCTCTTTCTCTTGAATAAATCATTCAGTTTTAATGAAACTGCAATCATATGTTTGTCTGTACATATCAATTGTGTCTATTGATTTCCATCCCATTCAGATAATTCCTTCATTGTTAATCGTTTTCTTTTTTTTTTTTCTAATGTGTGTGTACCAATCCAAATGGTGGGCGTTCAAATAATAACTAAGCATTTTCCTAATTGCCCAATGACCCCATTTTGTCCTTCTTTTAGTGTGCAGGTGGACTGGACTAGTTTTTTTTTTTTTTTTTTTTTTTTTTTTTTTTTTTTTTTTTTTTTTTTTTTTTTTTTTTACTAACACAACTTTGTATCTGGTCTGACATTATGATCATTCCTTGTTCTGTAATTATTCTCTCTGGCACCCCAAACTTCAGTAACCACCTATCAACTAATGCTTGCATGAATGTGACAGCCTGTTGTTCCAACATCAGCACCATCTTGATGTAACAAGAAAAATTGTCTCTTATGGTCAGCACAAAACTATTACCTGCTGGTATGTGGTTGAACAGTCCTAACACACTCACATTGTTCTGTTTCCCACATTTTAGTCCCATTCCTGGCAGCAATCTGTGCCCTCTTATAACCTAACCTTCTGTACAGCACTCTTCCTCATTCGAATTCTCCACTGTATCCAACAATGCTCCCTTCAACAACTTAACCTCCTCAGTGTCAAAATTAACCACATTGATGGGTACTACCTCTCCTCTGTCCCTCTCTTGAAAACGTGTACAATACTATGCCTCACCAAACAATCCTCTGCATCCAATACCTCAGTATACTCCAGCAGTTCCACTATACACAACATATCATTTTGTAAGTCACGCTTCACATTCACCTGCAGTGACTTCCTGGTGCCACTTGACACACAATCATGAAAATGCCTCAATGTCATTATTCATGGTTCAATTGGATTGTCCTGTACACTAGATGCTCCCCATGACAGATCAACATTGACAACAGCTTCTCCTTGTCAGAATGTGTTCCCACTGGGCTGCACTACACATCAATGTAGGTCAATCACAACATGATATTGGTGCAGAAAGCCCAATCCTAGGATCACGCTGTAGCTCTCGCTTGCATAAGACACCAGTTCCACACATTTCCCAAACTTGGTTGTACCAAATAAACAAAAATCATTATTACTAATGCCAATGGTTGTATAACATTATCCCCTGCTCCATGCAGCTATTAATTTGGTGGGTTACAATGCCTCCTACCTACTAACTCTCTTGAGACCACTAACACATGCATCCCTGTGTCCAACAAAACTTTATACTCCCTATAACCTTTCACACTCAGTATGGCATATTCTGCCTCTGTATTCATTTTTACTGCATCTATCTTTACTGGAAACTACTCTTGAAGCTCTGGGGTTCCCTCTTAAGATTAACAGGTACTTCTTACCCACCAGACCACCCCTGCAATTACCCTTATTAAATCACTAGGAGTCTACGCCATCCCAATTACCCATTCATGGCTGATAGCATTGCCTCAGCATTTTGACATGCACACATCTATCTGATCCCTCACACCTGTTGACACATTAATTTTCTCATACTCCAACCTAATCCAAGAAATGTGTGGAGATCTTCAGGTGCTCCAGCACACACCCTAGTGCTCAACCTCTTAGAAAAGCATCAACAAAACTTTGCTCAGCTTCATGCAGGAACAATTCATGTACCTCCTCACACTGCATAAACTCATAAGTTTATACATTCAGTTTCCTAATCCAATCCACAAAGTCTTCTGGTGGTTCATTATGTCTTTTGGAAACCACAATCAACTACTCACAGAATAACTTTATGTTGTTCTGTTTCTTACATTTTTGTCCCAGTCACCATCTGAGTTGATCTTTAAGTCACTGTCTTGTGCAGCACCTCTGTGTACTGTGCAAATGACTTCACTTTTATTGCTAAATGTAACCTTACCATCTGTAATAATCACTTATCTTACCAACTCAGCCAATGATCAGAGAGCCTCCACAAATACTAACACATCCTCTGACAACTTACCAGAAAAGAGGGAAATCCACTACAAGAGTTTGTGGCTTTAAACCTCAATATCCTCATTTTTCTCCACTAGTTTATTATCTGAAACTATTTTCTCTGCCCGTAACTGAGCTACCTTACTCACCAATGACCTCATTGTTGCAATCTTATGTCTCTGATTTTGCCATTGCCTTACCGTTATTCATTTTCATGACATGGAATTACACTCCAGAAACTACACAGAAATAACAATCCAACAATAAACCAGGTAGACCATTCTGTGGCTAGCTATAACACCAACCTACATCATTTGCCTAATCATGAGCCACATGGACTCTCTACATTGTATAGTCACATGTCCAAAAAGTCCACTGGTTCCTCCAGTGGTACAAAAGTAAGCCTGTTATTATCATTCCCCTAATTCTCGACTCCTTTATTGTCACCACAAAAGAAGAAAATAATCGCACTCACCTCAAATTACAATATTGTAGGCCATGACTCGGATGTTGCATTAGGGTGGGGGAGGGGGTGGCACACTCTCCACTGTTGATTGTGATGATGTTGCCTCCCATGGCATCACACTGAAGAGTTCAGTGGCAAATTGAGGGGTGAGTGGTGGTGTTGATGGGCCAGAGGGCCCAGTGGAAACACTGCTGACAATGAAGAATGCTTTATATGATTTTGATACATGCTTTTTTGGGGCTCAGTGAGGCAGAACACACTTCCCTTTGTTGACCCAGTTCAGCACTGATCTATGGACAGAGGACTCTGCCTGGTTAGAGGATGCTGTGCGGGCAGCCTGTGCTGCTGATGGCAGATCTGTGGGTGGCCAGCAGTCTCTGTAGGCCACAGCTGTGACATCAGCGGTGTGCTACTTCTCGATCGGCAGTGGCACCTGGAGTGACCCCTTGGCTCTGCATACATCCACTGCTGTGGCGCAGAGACTGCTGTGTACAGGATTTGACCTAGCTGTGACATCAGCGGTGTGCTACTTCTCGATCGGCAGTGGCACCTGGAGTGACCCCTTGGCTCTGCATACATCCACTGCTGTGGCGCAGAGACTGCTGTGTACAGGATTTGACCTACTGCTCTCTGACAGGTGTGGGATGGCAGCTGGCACTGTAGCACTAAGTCCCAGGAAAGGAACTCAGTGCTGGCAGCAGCAGGTACAGTAAGCAGGTTGATGGTTCTGTGACACTAAGACCCAAGGAACTTAGTGCCGAAGGCAACAGGTGCAGGCCAGTGTCATCATCTTGTCTGGTGTGGACCTGGCATCATGGTGCTGCTGTCAGACTCTGGTAGTGAGAGTGCTTCTGCCTCAAAATTAGGATATATCTTTGTCAGTCTGAGGTGCATTAGTCTCACTAAACCTTAGCGCCTAGTCACATCACCCAGAAGAAAAAAACTAGCCCTGATGTGGTGGCATCGATGCACCTGCTACAGTTATTTTTGCTGTGTGGCACTGTTTTTTACTGGGAGCATCTAGCCTCATCTATCAACACCCTCACACACACGTTATTTTGACCTGCACATTGTCACACTATTGCTACCAGCCTGCACTGCTAATTCAGTACTTCACAGTGGCTTTCTCACTTCTCATTACTTTTGCTAAAAGACTGATTAGCAACTCTACAATATGAAAAGACTTGATGAAGGAATATTCCCTGACTGTCTTAAGCTCACAGTTACATTGCCTGTGTATAAAAAAGGTGAAAGAAACCTCCCAAATAACTACAGACTCATTTTAATAGTACCAATCATATCCAAGTCAGTAGAAAATTGTGTGCATAAGCGGATATACAGGTATTTTGAAACCAACAAAATATTAAATGAACAACAGTTTGGCTTCAGGTCACACCTATCAACTGTAAAAGCAGTAGAAGCTTTGGTATGCAATGTTTATGAAGGGTATGAAAAAAGGGTATCAATGTCTGGAACACTTATTGACCTAAGTAAAACTTTTGACTCGGTGTCACATGACATACTCATCAAAAAGTTAAAATATTATGGCATTGAAGATGACACACTCCGACTATTCAGAGCTTATTTAAGCAGTAGGTTACAACTTGTATATGCAAAGAACCAGAGGTCAGAAATACTCCCTATAGAAAGAGGAATACCCCAAGGCTCTGTTCTTGGACCTTTTCTGTTCATTGTCTATGTTAATGACTTCTTGAATTACATACCATGTACAAACATACTATATGCTGACGATATGACAATAATAAGTACAGGAGAGAACTTACAGAGTGTACTGGACAAAAATAGTGAAATGATGCAAATGGCTAAATACTGGTGTCAGGCTAATCAGCTGTGCATAAATCAAACAAAAACAGAAGAAATAATATTTAATCTCAAAGTAACTAAAAATGAAAACAAACCAGTGTAATTACTTGGACTAATCATAGACCAAAAGCTCTCATGGGAAGGACACACCAATTATCTATCTAGTAAACTAGCATGAGTACTTTTCTTATTGTATAAATTAAGAAACAGTGTGAGCAAGCAATTGCTACTCCACTCATACTATGCTTTTTTTCATTCCCAACTGCAATATGGAATATTGCTTTGGGGTAACTCCCCAGGGGCTGAATGTATTTTCAGATGGCAGAAGAAAGCAATCAGGTGCATGGAAGGGTTAGCACCCAGAGAGTCCTGCAGAAATTATTTTAAATCTCTTGGCGTAATGAGAGTGCCAAGCATGTACATATATAACTGTCTAATATATGCCAGAGAAAATCTGAAAAAATTGAACATGAGATGTGTTGTGCATGCACACAGTACAAGAAACAGTCACCTGCTGGACTTGCCTTCCACAAGACTTGCTGTAGTCCATAATAACTATAAGTACTTAAGCATAAAATTTTTCAATAAGTTACCATGCTCAGCTCGTACAGTACCACTAAATAAATATAAGAATACATCACAAACCTGGCTAAAAAACAATGAATTCTATACAACTGAAAAATTCTTAGAAACTAATCATCAAAATACATGTTTTACCTAAGTTATGAAGAAAATGTTTTGATATTATATAAGCTAGTTATTTACTGTGGTTCTTTTCTTATGTGTGTATTTAATTACTGTATAAAACATTGTTTTACATAATGCTGAAGAAAAGGTCTGTAGTTCCTTTTCTCCCCTTTCTGTAACTATTTGAATATCGTACTGAAACTAAAACGCTCTGCAAACTTTGACGAAGCCAGTTGTATGAAAAATACTGAAAGGCTAAAAAAAATATTCTATTCTATGAAATTTATTGTCTTGCAGCGCTTTATATATTCTAGTGACAGACTGGTTCCATTAATTGTATCCCACTGTCCAGTCACTGTCACTGTCCAGCTTTATGAACACATAAGTTTTTGTCATTGAGTTTTTGTGTGTGCCCTACTGCATATTTCATATTGCTTTAAGCCTGTACACTTGGTGTATTTTCTTTTGTAGATCTGAAGATGGGAATTTATATTGCCAAAACTAGTAATCCCTTTATGTATTAACATAGCAATCTTGGCAAATAAAGAAAATTTTTCATAAGAAGAATTTTGGGAAAAAATGAGCAGTTGTTGCAACTGTTGTATTCAGTTCAGAACCTGTAAGATTTATCCACTCAAAATAATCACAGAATAAAATGACATGTTGGTAAACAGTGTTAAACTCTTGGGATTAAAACTTGATAGTTCATTTAGTTGGGGACATCATATACCAAAGCTGCTGAAAATTTTAAACAAATCTTTGTTTGCAATGTTAATGTTTTAACACAAAGATACTTAAAATTTAAAAAAAACTGGCATACCATAATTTATTTAATTTGATTCCTCAATATCATAAAGTATTATATTTTCTGGTAACTAATTAAGGCAAGATGAAATTTTCCTGTTCCAGAAGCTGGTAATTTGAATTATTCAATGTGTTAACGCAAAAACTTCTAGAAAAGGTGTGTTCAAAGAACTGGGTGTCGTAACCTCTTACAAAATCCCCTCATGGTACCAAACCTCCATAAATTTTTCTCAATTTAGACATGAGTCCATAGAAAGTGGCATTTTCTGGTGTATATAAATGATTTCCCGCAACATATCAGCCATGGAGAGAAGATACTGTTTGCAGATGACAGCAACATAGTAATCACGAGTAAGACACCAGCACAAATGTTGGAAAATCTACTGAAGTGCTGAGGGATGTTCACAAATGGTCTCAGGAAAACAAAGTAACTCTCAATGTAAAGAAAACAAATACAATATGTTTTAGAATAAACAGAAAACAGAGTTCCTTAAATTTAAAACTAGATAACATCTCCAAAGATGATGTACCCACATCAAAATTCTTAGGGTTGCACATTGACAGTCAAATGAAGTGGAATGAACATGCTATGAAACTCTCGAAAAAGATATCCACAACATGTTATGCACTTAAAGTCCCTGTATCTGCATGCAGCAGTGAATGTTTGAGAACTGTATACTTAAGTTATGTTCATTCAGTAATCAGTTATGGTATTATTTTATGGGGAAATAGTGCTCAGAATTTACAAACAGTATTTAAAATGCAAAAGACAGCAGTAAGAATTATAACAAAAAGCAGTAAGTGGGCCCACTGCTGAGAACTTTTCAAAATGTTAAAAATTCTAACTGTTCCTTGTGAATTTATATTCCAAACCATAGTGTAGATAAAGAAAAATATAGAAAATTATAGCACAAACAGTAGTTTTCATAACTATAGTATAAGAACAAGTCACTGTCTTCACCTAGACAGGAAGAATAAACATAAGACTCAAAATAGCTTCTTGTATGAAGGTGTAAAACTGTATAATAAACTGCCGCAGAAAATAAAAGAAGCAGATAACATGTACCGCTTTAGGAAAAATCTTAAATTGTTTTTGCAGGAACACTGCTTTTACACTATAAGTGAATTCCTTAGCACAAAATGATTGTAAATAGCTTTTGTTTCACAATATTTTTATAAGGAGCAAAAATGATTGTAAATAGCTTATATGTCACAATGTTTAATTACATGTAACAACAAACTGTATAAATACATGATGTACACAACTGACAATATCCATACATTTTAAAATGTCCGTGGATGGCTAAATAAATAAATAAAATAGTAAAAGACAGTACGTTACAACTGGGCATTTCTTCCCACTCGAGACTGCAAAAGTTAATTTAACCCTTCCCTGGATTACCTTAATCAGTTGACATGTAGGACTTCCCCCTACCTGTTCTCCATAGATCTCTCATTGAAGGAGTCCTTTAAAGGTGCTCTTGTAGCACTTTGGATGCATTTGGAGATGTGAGAAGTTGACCTGTGTAACTTTGAGAGTGCCGGCAAGTAATTTATTTGTAATAAATTCTGGGATGTCCTTGTGGTGACTTTATAAATGAATACAGCGAAACAGTTTGTGATTAAATAGTTGAAGCAATTCTCCAAAAAATTACGAAAAATTGAGAACATTTTTCAGATAACTAGTATAGGGAACAGACTCAGATAACCAACCCAATCACCAACTGATAAGAGCAGCATACAGCATGTGATTGGTAGCAGAATAATTTTCATTTGTTTTCAGAATTAATGGGTTTACTCTATAGTGATGTTGTTGCATCAGAGTTTTAATGACAATTAGGCTTGTCCTAGCATTTACTCTGCCAAAGGTGGACTCTGATAGTAATGTTTATTAAGGAAAAATTTTAGATCTCATGCTTGAGTACTGATGGGTTACTACTGTATAGATCACTAGGCAAGATTCTTACTCATGTCTCACATCTCCTCATTCCACTGGCTCACTACCACACCATATGATATATTTCTTACTGCTACCTGAGTGGGAAACATCTTCTCACTGTATTCTGCAGTGCTGCTTAAGGGAGCAAATTACTTCTGCTAGTTGCTTTGTCCAAATAAAATGTAAAATTTAGAAAATAAAATCCCATCCAAAATAAGAGGACTCTCATATACTGGATCTCAGTATATTTATTACATGATGAAATTTGCCATAGATAATGTGTGTCTATTTCAAACAATCAGCACAGTTCATGGATCAATATCAGAAATAAGAACAGTCTTCATAACAACGTAAAGTACTCACTTTGGTCCTGAAAGCCATCCATTACCAGGAACATATATCTTAAACAGCTTGCAACAACTACAAAACATTTAACAGCTAATAAAGTATAGTTTAAAATGAACATAAATGACATATTGGTGGCTTACTCCTACTCAACTGATCAATTTCTTAGGGTAACTAAGTGAAATATGTATTAGGCACTATAATTTGTATTATGTCCAGTCTAGGAATCATATTAATGAGTTTTATTACAAAATCAAAAGAGACAATACTTAACTTTGACAATTACACAGATGTGTCACAAGCAAAGGGCGACATACGAAATAATGAATCTTCTTTAGTATATCCAATCACAAGTTGGTGGTACATAGAGATTACACATGAAGTAACCAGAGTTGATGTATCTATCCAAGTAGCTAGTCTTGAAGTTGCTATTGAACTGGGCCACGACTAGTTGGGCATGGCACTTATGTCCTCTTCGCACAGGGGTCGCTGCTGTCGTGTTGTCGGCCTGGAGAGGGGTCATCAGCATGTGATTTGCTGACGTCTTCTCACAGCCAGCTCTCCTCTATTGCTCCTTACTGATGCAAGGGCATGCTGTAACATGAAAGCAAAGTAATACCAAACTTTGGCACATCTCCTGTGCACTAATAAGAACTGAGTTAGTAAACTTTATAAACTGTACTGTTTATTGTTTTGGGTGGTGTTTGCGTAATCAGCTTAGTAATTATCTTAGTCACTTTAATGTGTATACGTTTAAGTGAATGATACACTTCTCATCAATCTGTAGATGAAAATTTGCTTGAAAGTAATGACATCACCAACTTCACTGAAAGCCATCTCACATAGAACCTATGAATGGAATACTGGCATATTAGATCTTTTGCAACTATGTGGTATGTATATTTGCTTTTTTAACATGTTAAACATCCTCGAGGATGTCATCACAATGGGCCTATAGAACAAATGGAGAATTTAATATAATTTAGTCTTATCTACAGCATTGTTACTAACATTTTTGAATAGCTTTGCTTAATTCAGTGAACTTTATAATACTGTCATTTATTTTTATACTCATTCTTTTCTTCATCAATTGACATGTTTAATGTGAAATCTGGTTTTGTCTGAACTCAACTCCTGCACTATATTCCCTATTATTTCCATAAATTGTTAGATATACTGTTATTTCTTTTGCTTATGTCTATGGTTTCTTCATTCTTCAGCAGTTAAAGTATATTAGTTAAAATATTTTAGCTATCATTAGGTGTGGCAATGGCCTTGCCGCAATGGCTACACCGGTTCGCGTGAGATCACCGAAGTTAAGGGTTGTCGGGCGTGGTCGGCACTTGGCTGGGTGACCATCCAGGCTGCCATGCGTTGTTGCCATTTTTCGGGGTGCACTCAGCCTCGTGATACCAATTGAGGAGCTACTCGACCGAATAATAGTGGCTTTGGTCAAGAATACCATCACAATGGCTGGGAGAGTGGTGTGCTGACCCCATGCCCCTCCTATCCGCATCCTCCACTGAGGATGACATGGTGGTCAGATGGTCCTGGTAGGCCACTTGTGGCCTGACAACAGAGTGCTGATCATTAGGTACTTTTACTTATGTGTATGTAGATTTCATGAATGACAAAATCCAGATTTCTGCTTAATGAATTTGACCTAACAACTTCATGTCTGTTTTTATTCTTCTGTGGTCACAAGAGATTCTGAACTGATTATGAACTCCACTTTTCTACATACAGCTGGAGCTATTGTTTTCATCATTAGTAATTTAGAGCTGTACACCTACTTCCCACCACAGAGAAACTGATTGTGAGCTAGTTTATTAGTGACACAAAATTCTATATTTCATTGTTGTTTAGATTAATGTAATTAAACTCACTTTTGAGTCACTATGGAGGCTTGAGGTGACTACAGTAACTCGGTAAATAGTACTGAAATCATTAAACTGGTGATGGCTGCATATGATGCTTCAGTGCTACTGCAAAGTGACTTCAGTGTAGTTGTTTTGTGGTCAACAAAAAGTGAAAAATGTAAATTTTTTATCAGTTGCAATGTTATGAAGTATAGTGAGTTACTCACACTGCAATTGTATTGGTCACACAAACAAGTAGTTTCACTTCCATAGAACAATGAAACACATGATCCGGTAATCATCTAAATCCTGAATTGAAGAAAAGTGGACAATAAACTGTAGGAAAATATATATGCAGTTATACTTACCTCAAGCCACAAAATATCTCACAATAGATAAACCCAAGTTACTATGGAAAGGAAAACTTCACAGACTAGAGTTCATACACTTAAAAAGTTCCCAATTAGATATCAAGTCTTTTGTGTTATATGAACCCAAAAATGGATGTGTTACGTCTCCATGTGTCTTCAAAAACTGTAGTGATGCTGGTAAAATCTTTTTTGAACAAGGGATACTGTCTGACTACTAACAAATATTTTCATGTCTCAATAGTTAGCAAATATTTTAGTAACTAATAGAACAGACTGTGAGCTAACATCCCAAAGTTGTTTGGGCACACATGTAGTTCCTCTTGATTAAAATGTCTTGACTCAAATTCACCTAGGGGTTGAACCACATGTGTCACATTACACGCACTAAATTAGACACTTGTGACCCTTTGGTTAAATTGTCTGGCTGATGGCAAGTTTGTGAAATACAACGTTAACATAACATATAATAACAGTAATAATAATATCGGGAACTAAATTAATGATCCATAAATGATGTAGGCCACACAGTTGTGATTTGGTTAGAACAATGTTTATTCAGAAAGCAAACTAATAGCAAAAGTGGTCGTATTTAGAGTTACTGTTACACTTGAGTGCATATCCATTTAACAGAGTTCAAACATTCACAATCTCATCACGAATTACAAGTCCACTACTCCACCTCGTTAACTATGCAAAAAGTTAAGGTTTACACCAGGCATGTGGCTGCTCACCACTCAGAGACTAAGTCCCGCGACACCACACGAAGCGAAATTTTCTAAGTCGTTTCACTTCCTGGCTACCTAAGGACCGATCATCTGCTTTGTGTCTGCATCCGAACTGTACCCTTTGGTGTCTTCAGCCAAAATGTCCCTCTGCCCACCTGCGGCCACATAGCCCATGTGCCGAACATTGTCCTCGCTCAACTGACTAGGACAGTTCCCTTTCCTGAAGCCGTCCATCTGATTTGGCTGCTACTTATTCCACATTATTTTACATTTTAACATGTTTAAATAATCAAATCTTGACCACTCTCATGTTCTTATATTACATCACATAAATTATAGCTACAGTGTCTTGCAATTTCAGAATCAACAGTACCATTAAATTATGCTGCATTTTGATTAAAATCTGAGCATAATACCTTTTCCTCTCCTACACACTCCTGCGCCACATTAATTTCAGATCACACATCAAATTGAGATCCACATTCATTCTCAAACAAACATTCAAGATCCACAGATCCATCCACAATTTTGGGTTCATCTCCATTAGTAAAAAGATATGCACAGATTTCTTCCTCTGAAGTATCAATACAAGCAGCTTCAACTTTTGTAACTTCAGCACATGAAACATCATTACTACCTTCCTTCAAAAATAATTCACTAGTTTCCACCGATACACAAAGAAATTCATCAACAGCTGAAGAGATCAATGCTACACTGCCCTTATCAACCTCCTTAACAAGTTTTGCCATCACAATATCACCTGAAACATCATCACCTTCATCACTATAATTGTTACCGCTGGTTAGTACCTCTTTAGAATTTTCTATACCATCTAAATCCACCAAATTCAGCTCTACCTTACCCTTGTTTTGGCACATAGAATTGTTCATTGTATTAACATTCACACACTCTTTCATCTCACATTCATAAAACAAATCATTTACCCTAAATCATTGTCATCACCTTTATCGTTGTCTTTCATTATCTTAGGATGTCTGCCCCTGGTAGATGAATGGTCAGTGTGATGGATTGTCAATCCTTTGGGCCTGAGTTCAATTCCCGGCTGCGTTGGGGAATTTTCTCCACACAGGGACTGGGTGTTGTGCTGTCCTCATCATCATCCTATCATCCTCATTGTCTGCAGGTCACCAAAGTGGCATCAAATTGAAAGACCAGCACCTGGCAAATGGTCTGCCCAACAGGGGGCCCTATCCATATGAATAAATAAATAAATTATCTTAGGATTATGCCTTTTATGTATGATCTGAATTGAAAATTTACCTATTTGATTCTTATCTCCTACTAATTTCATTTTAAAATTTTGATGCCTTTCTGTCGATTTATTAACACCTATCAGATTTCTGTTTACTCATGTCATATTCATCTCTGGTTTATTTTGCCACCTCCGGACCTGAGATGCGGTGAAACTTAGTTTCCCGATCTCTCATTACACTGGTTCATTTTGTCAGGTGCCAGTCCTTCCAATCTATGATCTTGGTGCCAGTCCCTGTCATGAAAGTATCTGCTCTCATTACCCGTTTGAAGTTTATCATTAGATGTGTTCCTGTTACCGTTTCCCTTATCAATACTGTTGTTTGCGTTCTGTTGATAACTTCCTGGATCTCTTTCATAGTAATCACTTGGACTGTAGTTATGATTTCCACTCTGAAAACTATTTGTCTGCTTACTTTGTGGTTTAAATTTCAATGCCCATTCTAATTTTTCTACAAAGTGCAACAATACATCTATTGAGTTGCTAGGACTGTGCACTAGATCTCACTGCAAATTTTCCGGTAACCACGTTTTCAACATCATAATTTCATTATGCACTCCCAATGGATGTTTCAGATGCATTAATCTTGCAAGTTCATGTTTACAAAATTCTCTCATTGAACCGTTCCCATATTTATATTTTGGAGTCACGTTTACTTCGCTTCACTCCACAACTTGTTCAGGAAACTCTTTTCAGATATTTCATAGGTAGTGAATGTATCACTGTGTATATTTGCCCATGATTGCAGCTCACCTTCCAAATGTCTTTTCACGGATTTTATCTTTGCCTCGTTGGACATTCCCCTTACAAAACGATCCCTGAATGCTGCTAGAAGATTTACTGGGTGATATTTCCTGTCATCTGCAAACATTTGACCAATCCTGAGATCATCCACAGAACACTGATCACTGTAGAGGTTTATGTGCAGCTACAGAATCCAGTTAGCTGTTTATGGTTTGATTTTTAACTTCACTATTTCCAATTTTATGCCATATTATACTTGTTCCTTTATTTTACCTACTTCTTTCTCCCCTTTATCTATTCGAACAGATAAGTTGCTAATAGCCTCTGTCATCTCAGCTATTAGAGCATCTTGCCTACTCATACAATTTCTTACATTGCCTCCCAGATCTGCCTTCAACTTCTACACCCTATCACTGAAATTTTTCTCTGCATGATCTACCTTAGAGTCAAGTATCCCAACTTCCTCAGAAATTTTGCCCATTTCATCCCAAATGGTGTTTAATTTTCTGTCTACCAATTCCTCAATTCCACTAGCCATTTTACCTCCTTCATCTTTCACAGCCGAAACTATTTCAGATTGAACCGAATCAGTTTTGAAATTTACATCAACCATATCGGTTTTAACAGAATCAATTTTTAAATTTACGTCACCCATATCGGTTTTAACTGAATCAATTTTGGATGTCAATCCTCTTATCATTTCCATTAACTGTGACATCATGTCTCCCCCAAATTCATGTCCTTCACCTAATTTTGGACTATTTGCTCTACTAAATTCACCGGTGATCACATTCTCCCGCTCTGACTTCAGGCTAAGCGGCTCGCTATTATTATGGGATCCACACAGACTAGCCGACTGCTTAATATTAGTGATGTCTGTTATTGGTGATTGAACTACAGAACCATACATAATTTCTCTATCAGCGTAGGTACTTAGCTTTGTCATGCTGGATCCTCCTGCCATGGTATTGCTGCTGATGCTGCAGCTGAGGCCGACGCTGAAGATCTCGTAGCCTCTGCTGTGGTACTGCAACCACCGCTGCGCAATGCATTGCCATTGAAGATGCCACTGCTGGCTGGAACCGCATGATTTCGATGTCACCTCTTCTTCAGCGTTACTTTTATATCACTCCTAACCACTCCTAAAACTTGGTGCACACAACTGTTGCAAAATTCATAGCTCAGAGCCCCCCTGAAAACTGCCTGAACTGCCACACACTTGGGACCCAGGTCACAGAATGTTGTTAATTGTGAGAATTACAAGTCCACTACTCCACCTCATTAACTATGCAAAAAGTTAGAGCTCACACCAGGCATATGGATGCTCACCACTCAGAGACTAAGTCCCGTGATACCACACAAAGCGATATTTTCTAAGTCGTTTCACTTCCTAGCTACCTAAGAACCAATCATCTGATTTGTGTCTGCACCCTTTGGTGTCTCCAGCCAAAATGTCCATCTGCCTGTCTCCGGCTGCATCGCCTGCATACTGAACATTGTCCTCACTCAACTGATTAGGGCAGTTCCCTTTCCTGAAGCTGTCCATCTGATTGGCTACAACTTATTCCATATTATTTTACATTTTAACATATTTAAATAATCAAATCTTGACTACTTTCATGTTCTAAATAATATCCATTACATAATAAACATTACATTCTTTTACATAAAACCAATACAATTTCCTTCTCAGCTTTGAATGCCACAACCAGTAGCCTTGCACCAATGTGCTTTCTGATATATAAATAAAGAACTAAAGTATCTATTATGCACTGAACTTTACAACAAATATTCTATTACCTAATGATTCAATAAGGTGGCATGCTGTCATTGTTCAATGTGTTTTATGTGGAGGAAATGATGATCTGATGCTTAACTGAAAATATTAATAATTTAAATTTACTATATCTTTTAAACAAATGAATTTACAGAGTTGATATTTACATAATTTGTGATTTTAATGATGTGCTTCTATATGAAATGTCGATCATTAAGACCGACCAAAGAGTTCAGAATTTAGCATTCAGGTGTTTGCTACAAAACTGGTTAATTTCACTTTAACAGTAAACCCTAAACTATTATAGATATGATCAATATTCAGGTTTTATTGGGATCACCATGAAATTTTGTGGAGGATGGCAGATTAAAATTACTGTACTTGATTCCCTGCACTACTACAGAATTAAATAGTTTTCATAAATGTTTTTCTTTATGGCTGACCTTAGGTCCGCCATATTTAACACTGGTATGTCTCCTTGGCCACAAATGGATTCTACTGGGTTTCCCTATGACGTACGTTCTCGCCTGTCTCACTCACACACTACAGGGCTTAGGCCTCAATAAACAATAGATGCCTGTGAGTTTCCCCATCTTGTGGTGAATCTTTGCCCTTTGTGGCACACAGTCCTGGATGAGACAATTCGTTTCATAATTCCTGTAGGCTGACTTTTTCAGCCATATATTTAAATGAGAGCAAAATGCCCATTAACTCACATGACTTTCACAACACTGTCAAGTTGTTCTGGAAAGACATGTGACTATGTGTGAACAGGCAAAGTAATTACTTCACATTGGAGTGATAAGAGGTGTGTTGCATTTCTCAGATCAGGACATATCACTGAAATGTTGTAAGTAGAAAATCACTGAAAGAGAATGATGAAACCACTTGAATAATGGGTGGAGTAGTTCATATAGATCAACAATTCTCATATTATCCTCTGCTCAGATGCCGGCCGGTGTGGCCGTGTGGTTCTAGGCGCTTCAGTCTGGAACTGCGTGACCACTACGGTCGCAGGTTTGAATCCTACCTCGGGCATGGATGTGTGTGATGTCCTTAGGTTAGTTAGGTTTAAGTAGTTCTAAGTTCTACGGGACTGATGACCACAGATGTTAAGTCCCATAGTGCTCAGAGCCAGAGCCTCTGCTCAGAAAACAAGGAAGTATATGCCACAGGAACAGCCACTGTTAATAATGCTAAAATTACTTGGAATTTGTTAATGCATGATTGTTGCCAGAATCTTCTGAGGTGACATTTTGGCACTTCTTGGTGGAATCTCCTTTGGAGAACTGACTGGACACTGGAGCATATTGTCATAGTTTTGCAAACTTAAGGAGAGTATTTATAAGGTTTATTGCCATAAATGTTCATGATTGGCTATTAAATGACATTCCCATGATCGACAGAAGCATTTTCCACTGCACTAGTGACTGCAGGGCTGAGTGTGAGAGGCACTTTGTATGTGTTTATGTCTGCAAATGCCATTGGCAGATTCATAGCACAAAGCCAAACATCCAAGATGCTGGCAGCCAATCACTATCAAAATTAAAATTGTTTGTGTTTTTAGTAATCTCAGCTGCCTATTTCACTTTCCCTTTTACACTGGTATGGTGCTTTTGCTAAAATTGAATGTTAGCAACCATCTAACCTGACTGCGGGTTTCATTACGTTCAGGTATGGCTGACTCAGTTGATAGATTGGGGCACACCTGTTGTTTGTGCTCTCTAGACATTCTGTAACATTGTGACCCATTTATCAAAGTTGCACCTAAATTTACATACTCCACCAGTCTAGCCACACAACCCATGCCTGCCACCCTCTCCTCAATAATCTTCCAGAAATATATAACCTTGCCTTTCCTTGTTATACAAATGCCTTAACAACTGAAAGAATTGCAATCCATTACCCTAAAATAAATCCAGATCTGATCATTGTCCTTGTGTACAATGGCTGCACCACTGTCATTATAAACTGCACATGTTACATGGTGGAGGCTCTGCTAGCTGTGAAAGACATTCACATCTGCTGCAGTGACACCATCGCATACTCCAGCTTAATCTCCAGACCCTTTTACAGCCTCTAAAGCTTCCCACAACACTTTTGGTTCCCACTTTGCATCTAAATCTGGTCACTGTGTGGACATCCACTTCTTACATGCTGTCAAAGCTCCATAAACCCAACCATCGGGACACACTACTGTGTCTAGCTACCTGTCCCTTCTAAAAGACACTACACTCATAGACAAACACTGTTAACCCATTATCCACAGCCATGGCAGACTCTACTTTTAAAGTGAGTTAGGCAGCTGTCTTGGACATATAAATGTGAGAGACCCAAAAAATTAAACAAATAAAAATAGTCAACATATTTAGTAGCTTGTCCATTCACATTGTTAGCAATTTTGCTTTCTAACCAGCATAATGTACAATCACTACTTTTGATCCCACACAGGCATCAGTAGTGTACAGCTACTTTCAAGAATAATTGCACACTGGACAAGAAAAACTGCTTACACTGGCTTGCTGCTACAACAATGCATAAACTGCTGTTCTCACCTACAAGAAGAAGAGTGCAGCACTAATAGAAACACACACACAAATACAAACACACAGACACAAATAGCATTATAACTTAAAGTTGAGAATATACCTTCTTTCTATACTTACCTAGTCTTCTGTCAACAAACATGGAATGTGCAATCCAACTAGAAAATATTCAGAAGTTTTGTCAGCACATAAAAAGAGATGGACATGCAATCTGCAATTTGCAAATGATATGAGTTTAGATTAGATGGCACGTTATGAAATTTTGTGTTGAACACTAAGCAATAATATTATGTTATTTACTTATTTGTAAATCTCATAACTCAGTTGGTACACAGCTACTGCATGGGGTTGTCTAGGAGGGGGAGGACTAGGCCCCAGTAAGGGTTGAACATCATTCATGACAAAGATATTTATTGATCAGTTTGTGCTTAAAGAATCAATCAAACCAATTAAGAAAAATTTACTTGTATGCTTTCAAAAACTAATTAAAACTGTTAAGAACAACAACAACAAATCTCAAAAGAATTTCATAACGTGCACATCCCTGCACATCAGCTGCAGTGTTTACTTTGCATTCAAGTAAGACTTTAATACAGTGTTATGCTGACCCACATTTTACTGCTGAAAATGGAGGAAACTCAAAATGTTATATGTTGTTGTTGTTGTTGTGGTCTTCAGTCCTGAGACTGGTTTGATGCAGCTCTCCATGCTACTCTATCCTGTGCAAGCTTTTTCATCTCCCAGTACCTACTGCAACCTACATCCTTCTGAATCTGCTTAGTGTATTCATCTCTTGGTCTCCCTCTACGATTTTTACCCTCCACGCTGCCCTCCAATACTAAATTGGTGATCCCTTGATGCCTCAGAACATGTCCTACCAACCGATCCCTTCTTCTGGTCAAGTTGTGCCACAAACTTCTCTTCTCCCCAATCCTATTCAATACTTCCTCATTAGTTATGTGATCTACCCATCTAATCTTCAGCATTCTTCTGTAGCACCACATTTCGAAAGCTTCTATTCTCTTCTTGTCCAAACTATTTATCGTCCATGTTTCACTTCCATACATGGCTACACTCCATACGAATACTTTCAGAAATGACTTCCTGACACTTAAATCTATGCTGGATGTTAACAAATTTCTCTTCTTCAGAAACGCTTTCCTTGCCATTGCCAGCCTACATTTTATATCCTCTCTACTTCGACCATCATCAGTTATTTTGCTCCCCAAATAGCAAAACTCCTTTACTACTTTAAGTGCCTCATTTCCTAATCTAATTCCCTCAGCATCACCCGACTTAATTAGACTACATTCCATTATCCTCGTTTTGCTTTTGTTGATGTTCATCTTATATCCTCCTTTCAAGACACTGTCCATTCCATTCAACTGCTCTTCCAATTCCTTTGCTGTCTCTGACAGAATTAAAATGCCATCGGCAAACCTCAAAGTTTTTATTTCTTCTCCATGGATTTTAATACCTACTCCAAACTTTTCTTTTGTTTCCTTTATTGCCTGCTCAATATGCAGATTGAATAACATAGGGGAGAGGCTACAACCCTGTCTCACTCCCTTCCCAACCACTGCTTCCCTTTCATGCCCCTCAACTCTTATAACTACCATCTGGTTTCTGTACAAATTGTAAATAGCCTTTCGCTCCCTGTATTTTACCCCTGCCACCTTTAGAATTTGAAAGAGAGTATTCCAGTCAACATTGTCAAAAGCTTTCTCTAAGTCTACAAATGCTAGAAACGTAGGTTTGCCTTTCCTTAATCTTTCTTCTAAGATAAGTCGTAAGGTCAGTATTGCCTCACGTGTTCCAGTGTTTCTACGGAATCCAAACTCATCTTCCCCGAGGTTGGCTTCTACTAGTTTTTCCATTCGTCTGTAAAGAATTCGTGTTAGTATTTTGCAGCTGTGACTTATTAAGCTGATAGTTCGGTAATTTTCACATCTGTCAACACCTGCTTTCTTTGGGATTGGAATTATTATATTCTTCTTGAAGTCTGAGGGTATTTCGCCTGTTTCATACATCTTGCTCACCAGATGGTAGAGTTTTGTCAGGACTGGCTCTCCCACGGCCGTCAGTAGTTCCAATGGAATATTGTCTACTCCGGGGGCCTTGTTTCGACTCAGGTCTTTCAGTGCTCTGTCAAACTCTTCACGCAGTATCATATCTCCCATTTCATCTTCATCTACATCCTCTTCCATTTCCATAATATTGTCCTCAAGTACATCGCCCTTGTATAGACCCTCTATATACTCCTTCCACCTTTCTGCTTTCCCTTCTTTGCTTAGAACTGGGTTTCCATCTGAGGTCTTGATATTCATACAAGTCGTTCTCTTATCTCCAAAGGTCTCTTCAATTTTCCTGTAAGCGGTATCTATCTTATCCCTAGTGAGATAGGCCTCTAAATCCTTACATTTGTCCTCTAGCCATCCCTGCTTAGCCATTTTGCACTTCCTGTCGATCTCATTTTTGAGACGTTTGTATTCCTTTTTGCCTGTTTCACTTACTGCATTTTTATATTTTCTCCTTTCATCAATTAAATTCAATATTTCTTCTGTTACCCAAGGATTTCTACTAGCCCTCGTCTTTTTACCTACTTGATCCTCTGCTGCCTTCACTACTTCATCCCTCAAAGCTACCCATTCTTCTTCTACTGTATTTATTTCCCCCATTCCTGTCAATTGCTCCCTTATGCTCTCCCTGAATCTCTGTACAACCTTTGGTTCTTTTAGTTTATCCAGGTCCCATCTCCTTAAATTCCCACCTTTTTGCAGTTTCTTCAGTTTTAATCTACAGGTCATAACCAATAGATTGTGGTCAGAGTCCACATCTGCCCCTGGAAATGTCTTACAATTTAAAACCTGGTTCCTAAATCTCTGTCTTACCATTATATAATCTATCTGATACCTTTTAGTATCGCCAGGGTTCTTCCATGTATACGACCTTCTTTCATGATTCTTAAACCAAGTGTTAGTTATGATTATGTTGTGCTCTGTGCAAAATTCGACCAGGCGGCTTCCTCTTTCATTTCTGTCCCCCAATCCATATTCACCTACTATGTTTCCTTCTCTCCCTTTTCCTACACTCGAATTCCAGTCACCCATGACTATTAAATTTTCGTCTCCCTTCACAATCTGAATAATTTCTTTTATTTCATCATACATTTCTTCAATTTCTTCGTCATCTGCAGAGCTAGTTGGCATATAAACTTGTACTACTGTAGTAGGCGTGGGCTTCGTATCTATCTTGGCCACAATAATGCGTTCACTATGCTGTTTGTAGTAGCTTACCCGCATTCCTATTTTCCTATTCATTATTAAACCTACTCCTGCATTACCCCTATTTGATTTTGTGTTTATAACCCTGTAGTCACCTGACCAGAAGTCTTGTTCCTCCTGCCACCGAACTTCACTAATTCCCACTATATTTAACTTCAACCTATCCATTTCCCTTTTTAAATTTTCTAACCTACCTGTTACAAAAATAGTTACAAAAATATCTATTTTCAGAGACAACAAATAAGGTTTTCACTTAACTATTCATAGTTATTGAAGCAAATACCATCAACATCACACATCAGAGAGGCAAAGAAATTTGTTGCAGTTCCTTGAGAATTAATCACTTATCATTAAGTATCAGTTCTTATTATGAGATACCATGTAATTATCAGCACGCAAAATATTTTTTAGTAAAAGCTTATGTGACAGAAGAATGATGCAGAAAATTATTGCAGTACCTATGCTATAAAATGACAGCTACAACAAGAAGAATTTGTGTTACAAACAATTTAGAAGGTCACCTCATCATATTTTCTGACAGCCTGTTTACTGTTTACAATTTCTCGGTATCATAGAATGTCCCACAACACCACTCACCAAAGAAATGAAAATTAGAAATCACTAAAACAATTACCTTAAAATTTACATTCAGTTTCCCAAAAAGACACACACACACACACACACACACACACACACACACACACACACACACACACACACACACACACACACACACATCTCAAAAAAATACACAATTAAAAAAAGCCGAGACAGGTACAATGTTGCTTCAAGCAATTTTTTGGCCCACATGAGTACTGTTGATCAAGAGGCAGTGCAACCCACAACCACAGAATCCAACTGGTTGCACCCTGGTAGTTACTTAGTGCAAATCAGATACAGAAATCCCCTGGATAATTGAGACACTTCTGCACGTGGCACTAGTAGCTGCTAGTATTACCTGGCAAAAAAATGATCTTTAAATTCAACATATAATCAAATCATCAATGATCTTTAGCCCCTCAATCATGAAACTGAACTCAATATGGCCACGAGCCAATAAAGGGGCAGAAACCAAGCTCTCAAGTATTAATAGCCAAAAATAATGGGGGCATTATTACAGAACACACACCAAAATCTCAACAAAGGGATGAGAAGATTCATCTGACAACTGCAATTCAGTTCAAAACAATGGTCAATGGCATAACCGTAACAAAGGGCTGCCTCACAGGACAGAAAACTCACAAGATTTGAATGGATGCACATGGTTGCAAACAAACTTCGATTACATTAGCAGACAATACCTTAAATACAAAGAGATTAGCATGAATCCTTTTCTCCCAGAATTAACAAGTTAACTAGCAAGCATCAAAGCCACTCACAGCAATAGAGGAGGTAGGTTGAACCAAAGTCCACAAAGCTATCATATACAGGGTGTTACAAAAAGGTGCGGCCAAACTTTCAGGAAACATTCGTCACACACAAATAAAGAAAAGATGTTATGTGGACATGTGTCCGGAAACGCTTAATTTCCATGTTAGAGCTCATTTTAGTTTCGTCAGTATGTTGTATCATGTTGGAATGAAGCCTCATCTGTAAAGAGAACATTTGCACTGAAATGAAGATTGACACATTGTTGGATGAACCATTTGAAGAAGTGTACCCATGGAGGCCAATCAGCTGCTGATAGTGCCTGCATACGCTGTACACGGTACGGAAACAACTGGTTCTCCCATAGCACTCTCCATACAGTGACATGGTCAATGTTACCTTGTACAGCAGCAACTTCTCTGATGCTGACATTAGGGTTATCGTCAACTGCATAAAGAATTGCCTCATCCATTGCAGGTGTCCTCGTCGTTCTAGGTCTTCCCCAGTCGCGAGCCATAGGCTGGAATGTTCCATGCTCCCTAAGACGCCGATCAATTGCTTCGAACGTCTTCCTGTCGGGACACCTTTGTTCTGGAAATCTGTCCCAATACAAATGTACCACACCACGGCTATTGCCCCATGCTAATCCATACATCAAATGGGCATCTGCCAACTCCGCATTTGTAAACATTGCACTGACTGCAAAACCACGTTCGTGATGAACACTAACCTGTTGATGCTACATACTGATGTGCTTGACGCTAGTACTGTAGAGCAATGAGTCGCATGTCAACACAAGCACCGAAGTCAACATTACCTTCCTTCAATTGGGCCAACTGGTGGTGAATCGAGGAAGTACAGTACATACTGATGAAACTAAAATGAGCTCTAACATGGAAATTAAGCATTTCTGGACACATGTCCACGTAACATCTTTTCTTTATTTGTGTGTGAGGAATGTTTCCTGAAAGTTTGGCTGTACCTTTTTGTAACACCCTGTATAAGAAGGCAAAAACATGGTACGTCTTAATCACAGAGAATCACAAATTTACGCTGGTATAATAAACAGTTGGTACAAACACATGAAGGCCTCTTGAATTCACATGCAACATACCCACAACCAGGGATTAAGCAAGCAGAAAGATTGAGCCAATATTTTAATAATTCTAATAGCCATGAAGGAGGTTAAGGTGCACAAACAGATGGTAACACACTGGAAAAGATAATAGAAAGGAACATTTGTGAACCTTAGGCTGGCCCCATGGGGGGTCAATGAAAGCATCCGCTTCCACCAATCTGATTTGACCCATTGATGTAATGGTGTTGTCATGTGTGACATCACTGCAATGTGGTGTTTTTGAGTTGATTTGTAGATGTCATGTTGTTGTATTTGATGGTGCCCTTTGGTATTGGATGAGTATGTGCTGAGTTTAATGTGTGGTACTGGGTTCATCTGAGTTTATATTATCATTGTGCTAATGTGGTTTTAGGCTTAGGTAGTTGATCCAGTAATGTGAGGCGTGGAAGTGTTTTCAGTGAGTTACTAAGGTTTTTTTTCTTTATGTGTTTGGCAGTTTTGTTAGGTCTGATTAGTTTGATGTTTTTTGTGTGGAAAGAAATCTAGTATTTTTTAATTGCTTTTTAGTTATGTGGGGAAATGACAGTGAAGTTCACAAGTAGTTGTTTTTGGAGATTTTTTTGTTTTTGGTGTGGTGTGACTGTGTGCATGTGTGAGCATGCATGTGGTGGCCAACCTAGGTGGTACTGCTGAAGGCTTTTGCTGGTAAAGAATTTTTGTTTTGGCTTCTATAGTCTGCCCTGATATCTGAGTGGTCAGCGTGGCAGTCTGTCATGCCAAGGGGCCTGGGTTTGATTCCCAGTTGGGTTGGAGATTTTCTCCGCTTAGGGACTAGGTGTTGTGTTGTCCTCATTATCATTTCATCATCATCAGTGGAAGGCAACAGGAAACCACCACTGGAATCACTTCCCTAGACACTCATGTGGTGGATCTCTGACGAGGCTTCCCCCATGACAAGACCTGCCATAAGGCAGAACAAAAACTTTTTTTTTCTTCTGTAGTAATTTTGATGTATTACCTGTTGTATATTTATGGTAGGCTGATTGTGCTGTAAACCGTGAGTTAATATGAGTTATCTGGGTTTAGGAGCTATTGGGGTTTTGCTTCCACCTTTCGGAGTTGTAGGTGTTGGTTTTTTGATATTGATAGTTGCAGCTGAGCTATGTAGGTCAAGGGAAATGTCCAATTCCTGTGGATATGTTGGTGTAGTGGAATGTTGTAATTTTAATTTTTTTGGATATTATTTGTTTTAGGATGGTGCAGTGTTTATTGTTGTTGTTTATTTAGCTTGTGTCCACCCTAAACTCACAATTTTTGCCGGATATCCTGTTACTTTCATTTTATTTCTGGAGTGAGATATTGTTGAGACATTTTTATTTTTGTTCATGTTTGTTGGTGCGTGTATGTAGAGATGTCACTGTCACCATGTTGTATTTGGCAGAACTATCCGTATATACCATGTTGATGACGTCACGGTTCAAAGCAGATGGGTGGAATTGGATGCTGCTGTAAGGCCGAAATAAGGTACCTCACCATAGTTCTAAGAAGGCATGCTTCCCTCTTAACCATTGTCCCATAACCATGGACTTCTGCAGCAGGAGTAGCTTTGGCTGCCTCGTATCCCCTGAAGCTGCCAGGATGAAAACATTCTCAGACATGCAACCCCAAGTGGAATACCAAATTCCAGTTGTCCAATAGAGGAATTGCATGGCTCAAATCATGACACATAATGCCTGAAGAGCCCTTCCTGCTCTACCACCTGCTGCAATCCAACTGTCTCCTCACACTGCCACTTGTTTGTGTCAAAATGACACACCCTCCACTAGAAGTAGAGATGGCATGAGGAAGACATACCACAACCTATTGACAGGGTGCAGCTCATCAGTGTTCGTAGCCTCTTTCAATAATATTACAATGCAGACTTACCAGAGCGGTAAAGTATATACTTCTATTAGCTATGCAGCTGATGAAGTGCTTGCAAAAGTGTATGATGAAATGAAAGAAGGTATTTATTGTGTGAAGTGAAATGAAAATTTATTTACAACAGATGACTAGAAAAAGAAAGAGAAGAGAATAATGAAATGCAAAGGAATGAAAGGGAAAGCCACCTTACATATTTTTTAATTAAAAACAGTTTTGTTTGCAATTTATTGTTTCATTAGAAACACATTTCACCTTCATTGGGAATCTTCTGATTATCCTAAAATTTTCCTTTTACAACGTATTAAAAACAATAAAATGGCTCTGTGCTAGACTGAAGCCTGCATCAAATAAGAAGGACCTTTAGAGACCTTTTCCTCCTCCAACTTTTTAAAAACAATGAAATGGCCCCATGTTAGATAGAAGCACAGAGTTATTTTACGGTTTTTAAAATGTGAGTAAGGCAGAGGTCTCTGCAGACCCATCTGATTCTATGCATGCTTCAATTCAGCACAGAACCATTTTATTGTTTTTAATATATTGTAAAAGGAAAATTTTAAGATAATCTGAAGATGACCCATGAAAGTGAAACATGCTGTTAATAAAAGAGTAAGTTGCAACCAAGACTGTTTTAATTCAAATATTCTACACACGATTTCTGTACCAGACAGCATAGTGAAGTAGAAGAAATTGTGTATAGCTTTGAATAAAGCACAATTTAATGATTGTTAACACTTAGTTTAAGTTTTATGGAAGAAGGATGTGTATGTGAAAGAAGCCTGGTGACACTGGATGGTTTCAAATGTAATAGTGGTGGTAGTGATATTGGTGGTGTTGTTGTTGGTGGTGGTAGTTGTAGTAGTAGTAGTAGTAGTAGTAGTAGTTGGAGTGGTAGTAGTAGATGAATTCATTCTTGGATCACATTCACAAGGATATTGGAAATGCCATTGTATTATGGTATAAGAACAAAAATACATTTAATATGTACAGGCATTTTCATATTTACAGTTCTAGTTGGACATGTGCCCTCACACTAGGAACAACCTTGGTACTTGCCTGGAGATTATGTAATGGTACGACAGATATTTAAAGCTATATTTTAAACTGAAAAACATTTCCAGTGGAAGGTGACCATATTTTATTGTTTACCAGGTATGGATTAACCCAAATGAACTGCAGGAAGGTAGAAAAAATAGCATATTGGACCTGTATAAATTTAAAGGAAATGGATGAGTTGAGAGACTGGAAGAGAACAGTAGGCAATGAGTGACAGAAATAGGTAAATGAAATACAATATAAGATGAATGAGTAGATTTGGATATTGAAATAGTGAAAGCAGCAGAGGAACAACTACACAGAAACACAAGGCCCAGTATAAATGCTTGGATAACATATGACACACTAAATTTGATTGATGAAAGGAGAAATTATAAAACTACAGCAAATGAAGCAGGTAAAATGGAATACAAATGTCTAAAAAGTTGGGTCAAAATAAGTAACTGCCTATATTAAATTAAAACTTTGTCTGAAATAAATAATTAACTAGAAATAATTAACGTGAATATGATGCATTGTGGACCCTCCACAATACAGAAAACAGAGCCTCTAAATAGAGAGGGGTCTATACAAGAGTGATGTGCTTGAGGACAATATTATGGAAATGGAAGAGGATGTAGATGAAGATGAAATGGGAGATACGATACTGTGTGAAGAGTTTGACAGAGCACTGAAAGACCTGAGTTGAAACAAGGCCCCGGGAGTAGACAACATTCCATTAGAGCTACTGATGGCCTTGGGAGAGCCAGTCCTGACAAAACTCTACCATCTGGTGTGCACAATGTATGAGACAGGCGAAATACCCTTGGACTTCAAGAAGAATATAATAATTCCAATCCCAAAGAAAGCAGGTGTTGACAGATGTGAAAATTACCAAACTATCAGTTTAATAAGTCACAGCTGCAAAATACTAACGTGAATTATTTACAGACGAATGGGAAAACTGGTAGAAGCTGACCTCGGTGAAGATCAGTTTGGATTCCATAGAAATGTTGGAACACGTGAGGCAATACTGACCTTATGACTTATCTTAGAAGGAAGATTAAGAAAAGGCAAACCTATGTTTCTAGCATTTGTAGACTTAGAGAAAGCTTTGGACGATGTTGACTAGAATACTCTCTTTCAAATTCTAAAGGTGGCAGGGGTAAAATACAAGGGGCAAAAGGCTATTTACAATTTGTACAGAAACCAGATGGTAGTTATAAGAGTTGAGGGGCATGAAAGGGAAGCAGTGGTTGGGAAGGGAGTGAGACAGGGTTGTAGCCTCTCCCCGATGTTATTCAATCTGCATATTGAGCAGGCAATAAAGGAAACAAAAGAAAAGTTTGGAGTAGGTATTAAAATCCATGGAGAAGAAATAAAAACTTTGAGGTTTGCCGATGGCATTTTAATTCTGTCAGAGACAGCAAAGGAATTGGAAGAGCAGTTGAATGGAATGGACAGTGTCTTGAAAGGAGGATATAAGATGAACATCAACAAAAGCAAAACGAGGATAATGGAATGTAGTCGAATTAAGTCGGGTGATGCTGAGGGAATTAGATTAGGAAATGAGACACTTAAAGTAGTAAAGGAATTCTGCTATTTGGGGAGCAAAATAACTGATGATGGTTGAAGTAGAGAGGATATAAAATGTAGACTGGCAATGTCAAGGAAAGTGTTTCTGAAGAAGAAAAATTTCTTAACATTGAGTATAGATTTAAATGTCAGAAAGACGTTTCTGAAAGTATTTGTATGGAGTGTAGCCATGTATGGAAGTGAAACATGGACAATAAATAGTTTGGACAAGAAGAGAATAGAAGCTTTTGAAATGTGGTGCTACAGAAGAATGTTGAAGATTAGGTGGGTAGATCACGTAACTAATGAGGAGGTACTGAATAGGATTGGGGAGAAGAGAAGTCTGTGGCACAACTTGACTAGAAGAAGGAATCGGTTGGTAGGACATGTCCTGAGGCATCAAGGGATCACAAATTTAGCATTGGAGGGCAGTGTGGAGGGTAAAAATCGTAGAGGGAGACCAAGAGATGAATACACTAAGCAGGTTCAGAAGGATGTAGGTTGCAGTAGGTACTGGGAGATGAAGGAGCTTGCACAGGATAGATTAGCACGGAGAGCTGCATCAAACCAGTCTCAGGACTGAAGACCACAACAACAACAACAGCCTCTAAATGTCATAGCATGAAATCATAGAGAGCCTGTATATATTTCTGGAAGATTTGTCTCCAGAAGTTTTTATGCAAGTCCACAAAGTATGAACGGCAGCTTCTGGGTCGGAGTGACAAACAAGTTGGTAATCACATATATACCATACACTTTGAAGAGTGATATATAAGACAAAAGTGCAGATCTATGAAACAGTGATTAAGTATCATGGCCATATGAACACGATGGTGGTCACTGCAAACTGTGGTTACAGTTAATCATTCAGTGTTCTATTATCACAATATAAAAAGCTCTTCTGGCCACTGTTTACACATCAGTAGGCCCTGCCCAAGACAAAATGACACCTTATGTGAAATCCATTTCCTGGAGACAAATTTTCTATCTTCTTTGAACATACACAGTTACTGATATTGCATCTTTTGACATTTTATTTGACATTTCCACTTTATTGGATGATCCTCCACTGATTGAGTGTGACATAATGCTGATCTTTCCGACCACACAGAAAATGAGGATGCTGGTCTGACATCAATGCCTTATCTCAGAATGCACAATAACTTACTTCTGGTACACAGTTCCATACATATTCCATATTTTGATTCATTCAGGTCATTCAGTTGGCGTGTTACAATTTTTACAAATATTAGTTCACATCTGGGTTTGTATGTATGTATTTAATTGGTCCCCTTTTATCATTTATTTCCTTTTCATCTTTGTACTGGCCAACTGGTCTCACAAAATGTCGTTTCCTCTACTGTCTATGTTTCCAGTACTCCTTCATCTCCCCCACGCTCCTTTTTTCTTTCCTCTATCCACGTTGTTCCCCCTTATTTTCATTTTCCTACCTTGATAGTTTTATAAACAGATGACTGTAGGTTCTGAAAGTGTTTTTATCTGTTGCTGTTGATTATCTGAAGATGTTTATTTCTAGTTCTTTTCTTATTTATGAGATCCAGGCTACTGTTGAGTGCCTTTTCCAGAAATAAGAGTAGTTCTTTTGTTAGCCCTTCTTCTTTCATTCACTTTCCAATAATGAGTAATCTTTGTTTTGCCATTACCTCCAATATTTAATATATATTTTCCTAGAAATCATCATTGCTTCTTACACTCCAACACTCTTTTGTTTGTGCTGCACCTGCTATGTAGACAATCCAGATGGGGGGGAATCAGGGTATCTGCCATGAGCGGCAATTTCAGGGGGTGCTCAATTGATGCTCATGAAGAAAAAGTTCTTGTTTCACAAAGTGCCTAGTATCCAGTTCACGTTGGTCCATCGATTTTTCATATAATTTTGAAACAAATCTCAGTTTTTTTGAACATTTTAAACCGCATTATAAGTTGATTTATGAATGAATCATAAGTTAATTTTTGGATGCATGCATAGCGTATGTGATGTCTCTGCAAGGGGAATCCCCATCACATCTAGAAATATAAAACTTACTCGAAGACAAATGGCAGCAGGGCTATACGAGCTGAGCCGAATAAACCCAAACGGGTGAATGTCAATTGCTGTTTGTGTGAGTGGTTGATTGGATGTGCAAATGATCAGCATTGTTATGATTATTTTGAAATCTATAGACTCAGACTACCAGAGCGATAATAAGTGACTAACAGGAATAACAGGTAAGAAAGATTACATATAATCTTCTTGGCGTAACCAAGAAAATGAAATTTTGACAGACTATTTTTGACAGAACCCTACACTCCTAATGGGCAGTTATACAGTCCCCAGTTAGCAGCTGCTTAAGTTCTATTCTTGGAAAAGTGCAGGAAATGCATTGTACCAACACATAATAATGCCTAACTGGAGAATAAATGCCAGGTACCTGAACCAGTTATTCTGGCGGGGTTAGGAAAGTTAACTGGAAAATAAGTTTTGACAAGACCAGGTATAGTTACAGTATTTGTGATGACAAGATTGTTTGTTAGAATGAGGAAGGAGAAGAAATGGGGACATCACCCAAAGTAAGGGCAGAACATAATGATTCCAAATTTATGTAGAAATTTTGTACTTCTCTTTGATCTCATGCTTGAGAAATTGGAGCACATGAATGAAATGTGAAACGCCCCTAACATTAAACTTTTTGCTTGTAGTAGGCCTAATAGGCATTTGATATTGGTACTTTGTGAATTATATTCTGTCTTATTAATTATGCAAATGAGCTATATAAAAATGAACATTTGTGCCAAAACAGTCTCACTTTCTTGGCATGCGTGATAATTGCTGCAATATTAGAAAGAGCTATTTCATTTTATCTATCAGACAGTGACGAAATAGATGTTATAAAATTGAGAAACCATACCAATATTGGGTTCTATTCATGTTAGCAACTGTTTTTAGTATTAGACAATGACATTTCGGTTTTTCATGTTGCAAAATGTTTGATGAACTGTAATGAGATAACAGATTGTTTCACAGAAAGGGAAGCAAGCCAGCGTAAAGCTATGGCAAGATAGAGAGAAAAAAAATGCTGGGGCTCAAGGATTGAAGAAATGTGTACCATCTTGCTTGTGTCTTAACTTCACTGGTTTTATGTTTCCTGTATTTGTTTTCAATTTTACATCACACAAAAGACAAAGCTATTAGCTAATAGACAATAAAGAGTGCAAATTTTCTGAACAGTTGTTATTGTTCCAGTCACAAATAATCCCATGCAGTATTAAGTGATATGTTTCTTTCCTTTAGAAAAAAGGGGTAGGATGTTAAACTGATGGACTCTGAGCAGGAGAGGCACCACAGGCATGCATATTCAAATACAGAGATATGTAAACAGGCAGAATATGGTGCTGCAGTTGGCAACACCTATGTAAGACAACAAGTCTGGTGCACTTGTTAGATCAGTTACAGTTGCTACAATGGGAGGTTATCAACATTTAAGTGAGTTTGAATGTGGTGTTATAATCAGTGCACGTGCGATGGGACACAGCATCTCCACAGTTGTGATGAAGTGGAGATTTTCCTGTATGACCTTTCACAAGTGTACCATGAATATTAGAAATCCAGTAAAACATCAAATCTCCGACATTACCTTGGCTAGAAAAAGATCCAGCAAAAATGGGACCAAATATGACTGAAGAGAATCATTCAAGGTGACAGAAGTACAAGTCTTCAGCAAATTACTGCAGAAATCAATGCTGGGCCATTAACAAATATCAGCATGCGAACCATTCAATGTAACATCAGTGATATGATCTTTTGGAGCCAAAGGCCCACTCATGTACCCTTGAAGACTGCATGACATAATGCTTTATGCCTCGCCTGGGACCATCAACACTGACATTGGACTGTTGATGAGTGGAAACATGTTGCCTGGTCAGATGACTCTCATTTCAAACTGTATCGAGCAGATGGATTTGTATGGGTATGGAGACAACCTCATGAATCCATGGACCCTACATGTCAGCAGGGGCTGTTGAAGTTGTTGGAGGAGACTCTGTAATTGTGTGGAGCATGTGCAGTTGGAGTGATACGGGACCCCTGACAGGTCTAGATATGACTTTGACAGGTGACACATATGTAAGCATCCTGTCTGATCACCTGCATTCATTCATGTTGATTGTGCATTCTGATGGATTTGGGCAATTCCACCAGGGCAATGCAACACCCCACACGTCCAGAATTGCTACAGAGTGGCTCCAGGAACACTCTTCTGTGTTTAAACACTTCCACTGGCCACCTGACTCTCCAGACATGAACGTTGTTGAGCATAGTGGGGATGCCTTGCAATGTGCTGTTCATAAGAGATATCCATCCCCACATACTCTTACAGATTTATGGACAGCCCTGCAGGATTCATGGTGTCAGTTCCCACCAGCACTACTTCAGACATTAGTTGAGTCGATGCCACATCATGTTGTGCCACTTCTGTATGCTCGTGGGGTCCCTCCATGATGTTAGGCAGGTCTACAAGTTTTTTTGGCACTTCAGTGTAGGCTTGATGGCTTCTATTACAAAATATACACGTGTGAATGTCACATAATGAAATACAGTGATGTGCAATAGAAGAATGCTATGTGAAGAAGAGTGGCACTGCACTTTGGCACACTTAAGACCAAATAATATGTCTTACATTTCCTGAAACATATTTGTTTTATATATTGTGTAACAACATAATAATAAAGGGCAATGAAAAATTGGTTAGTGACCCAAAAGAAGTATGTGAGAGATTCATAGATCAATTTAGTAAGATGAGTAAGGAGGATGTGATCAACCCACCGCAGGTGCTAAATCCCAGTAATGTCAGTAATTCGTTCTTCCTGAGATGTGTTACAGAACAGGAGATCCTGAGAATCATTTCCAACTTAAAAGCAAGTACATCCAGTGGCTGGGATGACTTCTCAGCCAAATTTCTGAAAGAATGCAGTAATGAGTTAATAAAGCCATTGCAACATTTAATAAACAGCTCTTTCAGACAGGGGTCATTTCCTGACTGAAATAAGACCAGTGCATAAAAAGGGAAGAACTACTGATGTACAAAATTATAGGCCTATTTCATTGACATCAGAACTTAGTAAGTTGTTGGAAAGGCTATTTCTTGATGAAATGGAATCATTTTTCTCTAAGTACAATATATTAAAAAGTTCTCAACACAGTTTCAGGAAGGGAAAGTCTACAATAACAGCCACAGCCACATTTATTCAAGCAGTATTGAATAAACTTGTTGATGGAAACAAAGTTATTGGCATCTTTCTAGACCTATCTAAGACTTTTGATACTGTAAATCACTCCATTCTTCTATATAAGTTAGAAACTTATGGGGTCAGAGGAGTTGCATTAGATTTGTTAAGATCATACCTTGCTGACAGGAGACAATGTGTTAAGCTGTATCATACAACCAGGAGCTTATACAAACAGTAAAATCATTTTATAAAATTCTTAACTGTGGAGTCCCTCAGGGAAGTATTATTGGGCCTTTTCTGTTCATTGTGTACATCAATGGTATAATAAATCCAAAAAATGCAGACCTTGTGAATTATGCCGACGACACCTCCTTCATAAGCCGGGGCCCTACAAAACAGCTAGCAGTGCAAAATAATATGAAGAACACTAGCCTCATCACAGTATATATGACTAAAAATAAATTGGCATTAAATAAGGAAAAGACAATTCTAATGGAGTTTATGCCAAATTACAAATCAAGACAAATGGATACTGAGCCAGAGTTATCAATTGAAACAATTGATAAACATAAATTCCTGGGTATTATAGTTGCTGAACATCTTACATGGAAGAAGTACATCAGCTACATGTGTAAAAAAAATCTCGTGTAATACCTACCTGCTAAAACGCCTTTCTAGCATAATAGTGCCACCAGTCTTAAGACAGATCTATTTTGGTATTATACATTCCCACCTACAATACGGTATTGAGATTTGGGGCGGGGCACCAACGGTATACATGGATAGGGCTTTTAGAGCCCAGAAGAGACCAATTAGGATAATAGCGAATATTAGTAAACATCAATCCTGTAGAGAATACTTCATTAAGTATAATATACTAACAGTGTATTCATTATATGTTCTAAGGACTATACTGTTTGTAAAAGAAAATACGGTGCACAGTATAATAAATAGTGATATCCATAGTTATAATACAAGGAAGAAAGAGGATTATCACATAAAATTCCGAAATAAAAAAGCAATTGATCATAATCCATTTTCTGCTGGAAGATTTTTTTTACAACAGACTGCCAAAAACCATAAAAATGTTAAAAGGAAACATATTTAAAATAAAATTAAAGCAGCTGTTAATTGCTAAATATTTGTACTCCATCAAGGATTTTTAATGTTGTATGTACTTTAATTCTACTACTAAACTATGATTATTGTTCATGTATGTACTGACTGACTATGTCCATGACTGTAAAAGTTATTATGGACAAATAAACCATTGTTGTTGTTGTTGTTGTGGTCTTCAGTCCTGAGACTGGTTTGATGCATCTCTCCATGCTACTCTATCCTGTGCAAGCTTCTTCATCTCCCAGTACCTACTGCAACCTACATCCTTCTGAATCTGCTTGGTGTATTCATCTCTTGGTCTCCCTCTACGATTTTTACCCTCCACGCTGCCCTCCAATACTAAATTGGTGATCCCTTGATGCCTCAGAACATGTCCTACCAACCGATCCCTTCTTCTAGTCAAGTTGTGCCACAAACCTATTATTATTATTATCAAACTCTTCAGAAAGATGTGCCCTGTAAAATGAATATATTTTTGAAAAATTGATATTTTTGACATCCTATCTCAAATGATCAAGGGGGGGGGGGGGGGAGACACCACTATCAAGTTTTGCCCCAGGCCCCAGTTTGGATCTGGGGCTGATTGTAAATGATCTTATTTATGGTATCATTTCATTCTTTATTTTAATTATTTATGTTTTATTCACATTCAGACATTTAAATGAAAATGATGTCATCATTTATTTAAATACACACATACCTATACAAATACATTGGGAAACTGTGAAATTTGTGTGGTAATATATATGTCAGTAGCCCATTACTACTGCTAATTAAGATACTATTTGTACTCCATATAGCACATGACATTTTAATTCTATGCACACATACTGTGCAACATAAAGTAAACAGTATTAGTAATTAAAATCAGTTAAAATCAGTTTTGGCACACTTTTTGAAATCTTCTCTCGTCAAGCCACTTTTGAATGGTGTTTCTGAATCATAAATACACAAATAATACATGCTGAAAAAGTGCGTTTTATGTTGTGATAAAAGGTATTAGAACATGTATAATAATGCAGAAATTCCAGAATGAATTTGACTCTGCAGCAGAATATGTGCTGATATGAAACATCTAGCAGATTAGAACTGTGGTGCCAGAGCAGGTCTCAAACTTCGTCTCTCATGGGCAGGTGCTCTATGAACTGAGCTACCCAAACCTGACCCATGAACCTTCAGCACAGCGTTATTTCCACCAGTAACTCATGTCCTACCTTTCAAACATCACAGAAGTTCTCCTGCAAAACTTGCTGGACTAACACTCCTGTTAGAAAGGATGTAGTGGAGACATGGCTTAGCCACAGCCTAAGAGATGTGACCAGAATGAATTTTACACTCTTCAATGGAATATGTGCTGATGCAAACGTTCCAATGCAAAAATGGTTGGAATCAGATTATTTTGTACAAATGACATCAGATTTTCATTCAAGTGACTGTGGAGTTGTGCACAATAGTCATAAATAGCTGTGGGAAAATGTGGTGCAGAACTTGAATTAAACATGCTGGTGAAGTGAATAAAGAGTAATTTCATAAAATAAACTTTGAAAGGTTGTTGGAGAAGGTGATGCCAATGTCTGAATGGTGGACCAAAAGTGGTAAGCTGTGAATGATGAACTTCAGACAATAGTGACTGGTTTCTGAGAATTCAAATACTGTGCATCATTACTAAACTGGTTAAAAATTCTGTCTGTGGACTGTGAAAACACATGTGAAAACAACTGACTCATCAAGATTTTTCATATACAGGTCAGCATAGAAAAATTTCACTCATGTAACAATCTAGGCCTAAGTCTCACAACTGCACAAAACTTTACAGCAGTAACTGTTAATAGTGAAATCTAATTATTAACTGTAGAAGAAAGTTAAAGCCATATTAGAATATGAAAAAGGGTTAAATATTCATCTCGTCAGCAAGCCATGGGAAGGGACTGACTTCAGTCATGCCACAAACACAGATACAGCACAACATAAAAGGCAATACAAAACCAGATGTATCACTGTCTGAAGTGCAAAGATACTATGAAAAATCCTTTATGAGAGAGGCCAACTGTGTCATAACTGGTGGAGGGTGTGATGTTCATCATGATGATAGTAAGCTAAAAGAAGTAGACCTATTAGAGAAAAAGTGCACCAGCAAATAATTTGTTTCACAGATGCAGTTTGGTTGAAAAGTCATATGTTAATCATGAAATCAGACAGAAAGTTCAAGAAGATTTTCAGGAAATACAAACACCACATTTGTCGAAGTAACAAGTTGTGTGAAGAAGATTTCTTGAATGTGAAGTTTAAAATTTTGGGTTTCATTTTGCTCTCTTCAAATGCCAGACTAGACTGGTCAACAAGGAACTGAATTGAAGCCTTAGACCCGCTTAGCAATTTTACACACAACCAGAATTTCCTTGGGTTCTCTGCCAGATCTTTTGCTAAGGCATGACGGTGGAAGATGTTGTATGCTTCATGCACAGATCTCCACACAGACACACAAATCTCTACTAACTTTCACTTGTCATTATATGTGCATCCTCTTTTGAACCTATAGTGCAACAGCCTTGGCTTTTTCAGCATCTGCCAAATTTTGTTATTAAACCATGGTGGGTCTTTTTCATCTTTTATCCCCTTGCTAGGCCCATAACTTTCCAGATCATGATTTATAATATGCTTAAACTTGTCCATAATTCCTCTACACCCATCTTACTGGAACTAAGTGATGCTAATTCACTGTCTAAGTGAGATGTTAATAACTGCGTATCTGTTCTATCTAGGAGAAACATTTTCCTAGCCTTTTTGACTGATTTATTAACTTTTATAACCATAGATGCTATAAGGACATCACAATTGCTAATCCCCATTTCTATATTGACATTGTTAATAAGGTCTGGCCTATTTGTGACTAAAATGTCTAAAATATTTCTGTTGTGTGTGGGATACTGAGCTATCTGCTCAAGACAATTTTCAGAAAATGTTTTCAAAAGTATTTCGCATGATTGTTAGTCTGCACTGCCTACAATGAATCCATAGACATCCCAGTCTATACTCAGCAGGTTAAAGTCACCTCCAACTAGTATTGTATAACTTGGTTATTTGCGTGCTATTGACCATAAACTTTCTTTGAATGACTCTAGAACTGTCACAGCGTAATCAGGTAGCCAGTAAAAACATCCAATAATTAACTTAGTTTCAACTACACCTGTTATACATGACCAGATGGCTTCACTGTCACACTCTACTTTGACCTCAATAGAGACAGTGTTTCTGTCAATTGCAAT
Organism: Schistocerca piceifrons; assembly: GCF_021461385.2. Lineage (NCBI taxonomy): Eukaryota > Metazoa > Arthropoda > Insecta > Orthoptera > Acrididae > Schistocerca > Schistocerca piceifrons. The sequence continues at coordinate 282,967,275 of NC_060149.1, forward strand.
GAACACTTCCCCTCCTATGGCCTCTAATCTGTCTTTCTGATATATGTTCCATGACTCGCTAAATATCTCAGAGCTTTCCACTTTGAGTTTCAGTGGGCTATTGGTCCCAAGAAACTTTCCTGGAGGGCAGTAAATTCAGGAACTTTATTACAAATTCTCTGACAGTTTACTGATAAAATTGTGACAGTCGAAATGTTTCTGTTCTGAACACCGTTTAACTTCCCTTCCTGTGCGTTGACTGGTGGATGTTCATTAGAACACCTCAAACTGCCACCTAGCCCAAAAGACCATCATGTGCATTCCACAAGTACTCTGCTACCCAAGTAGCTGCTTCCTTCATGTAGTGCACCCCTGACCTATCAAGGGGAGTCCTACAAACCCCACACGATAATGCAGGTCTAGAAGTCTGCAGCCTAGACCATCGCAGAGTCAACAAAACCTTCAGTTGAAACCCTCCACTTGGCTTCAAACCAAAGGACCCTGATCAACTCAGGGATCAATGCTGCAAACTGCGAGCTCTGCTTGCGCCTCATGTGCAAGGCCAGTAGTCATCACCAAATCTGCCAGCCACCCGTACGAACTGACGATCACCTCAGAACCCATGTGATAGGCATTGTTGGTGCTGATGTAAGCCCCAACTTGCAGATGACTGCACCCTGGAACAGGATACCCACCACTTCTCACTGTATGGTGACTTGTGGATCATCTATTTAGATGTAGAAGATTACGCAAAACATCGACTATACAGAAACTACAAGGGGAAGACCGCATTGTACAAAGCTATAATAACATGATTATGGGTAATACTCTAAGAGTAAAAGTACAATAATTAATCTCAGTGCCTGCAGAATGTACAGCTGAAGCTCTATCAATCTCAAAAGTACAAGAGGAAGAATTATCATTGCTAGCCATAGATTCATCAGAAGAATCTACTAAAAAGGTAGCTACAGATCCATCTACACAAGCAGCAGCAGCACTGTCAGCAGCATAGTCCTCTCCACCAACATCAGTATCACAAACAGTAGAATTGTGACCACCACCAGTAGAATCACCATCAATAACAACAGCACCAAGCTCCAGACAGAGTCAGAAGAACTGCAAGACATTGCAGGTCAATACATGAGAAGGACACCAAATTTTTGAACTCACATGTGGGAGGTAAATGTAACATAGATAGTGTTGATAGAAATAGCTCAATCATAAAAATTTGGCACCAGAATGTCCAATGTGTGTAGAGTACATTAGAGTAGTTTTTATTGCCAACTGAGTCACTATAAGATTTTATTATGACAAGCATGATCTGAAAGAAAATGAAATAAGTATTTGCAGTCTAGAGAACTATTGTACAGAAGATTAAGAAATTTCTGCAGAGCTCAAGGTAAGGAAATTGGAATACAAGTGCACGAAAGTAGTGAACTGAAGGAAAATGATCAGAAAGTATTTTTGAAGCAGAAGCTATGCATATAAAGTTACAGGGAGTGACTTATATCATATCAAGGAGATACTGATCACCTTGCTGTGTAACAAACAGTTCTATGAAGAGACTAGAGATGATCCTAGATAAGGCTAAGAAGGAATTCTTGTACCTAGTCATAGTATGTGATCTAAATATTGATACATGAAAATAGTTGTCAGTCAAAAAGTTTTTTTATAATCTGATATTTACAATGTCAAGTTTGCTTCATGTACCTGATGCATAAAAAAGATTTTTTGGTGCATTGGTGCAAAAGTTTTTATAATCTGGTCAATATCTAAAATGTCAAGTTAGGTGTACCTACCCAAATGAGACATTGTTGAGCCTTATGGACATTGATATATCATGTAATTCCTTATATGCCACACAATAGACAAATGGTACATGTAATAAATACAGAAATCTTGGCTCATTATGGTCAAGCAGCTGAATTGCCTTGCATCACTATTGAGTCTGAAAAACAATATTTCTAAAGTATAGGCAGTTGAAGCCAGAAAATTTAAGCAGACTAGAAATATTACTAAATGCAGAGTGGAGGGAAATACACTCATCTATTAACATAGGGGAAATGTGAAAATACTTTGGCTCAAAGTTAGATTACTATGTGCATATTGCATGTCAAAGGATTACAAAGGGCATATACCAATTGTCAGTAAACAAAACACTAGTCAACATTGACACTTATATGGTCAAAATGAGAGCATATAGTAGGTTAATAAGAGAAACCAAATCCATTTCATACCCAAATTGATATTTCAGATTCCACTAACATCTCAGAGAAAGTATAGATTTGAACTGAATTTTATTTTATCTTGTAGAATTATAGTGTGCACAGTAAATATAGATGTAATATGGAATGTCATGTTAGAAACAGAAAATATTCATTGGTACTCATTTCCTATGGAGCAGTCACTGAGATTACAGTCTCTAATGTAATTGAGTTTAAAGAATGGTATATATAAATTTAATTCAATAGATACTTCTTAACAGTGTCAATCTCATTTTCCATCTCATAGTCTTTGAGTGTCTTTGGAAAGTTAGAGACATGTATACCATCATCCAGGTTTTCAGGCAGGCTTCCTAGTGACTTAATTCTTGAGTAAAAATATCCTTTCCAAACAATTGTCAGTTGATGGGGTATACTTTTTATCTTGTTCTTCTTCCATGTGTTGTGAGTGTATAAACTAGTATATGTAATCCACTCTGAACTATCTTTTGTAATATATATTATTGTTTTACAAAAGTATAGAGATGTCAAATGCAAGATGCCTAGATTTTTGAAGAATTTTCTACGTATTTCAGAAGTCTTTTTTTCTAAAAATGACCTTTTTTTTGTAATGTCAACACTCTTTTCATTTTCTGAATCTTTGAATTTTCCCACACTGTAGCTAGATACTTCAAAAATATGGTTCAAGGGGTCAAAAGTATCCAGTACACAGAAACTGTCTGTCAGCACGTAGTGACAGTTGTTTTGTTAAGACTATAATGGAGCTTAGTTTGTTACAGACAGATTAATGTGATGTCTCTATTTCAGCTCATTATTCACAGTAATATTAAGGACCTAGTGAATTATACTTCTTCCAGCTTTATATAATCCCCCACTAAATCCACATACACAGACTTCTCTTTGTTTCTGAACTTTGTGTTCATAATCGTTTCTAGGTTCATAATGGGTTCATTTTCCATGAGTTATTTGGTTGTGAATTTGGAGAAATATATGCTCTTCTCTCAAGCTGTTACATGATTTGTTCACTGTTCAGTATTGTTGTCATCTGCATACAATATTTTCTTCTCTTTATCTTCAACATCTATATCATTTATAATCAGACTAAACAGCAATGACCACATTACTGAAACCTGTGGAACTCCATATTTGTGGGCTTGTTTTCTGACTGGTATGGTTATCTGTTTATGCATACCATTTCCTGCTGCATAAGTATGATTGTATTCACTCTTGTGCTTGCTCTCAAATGCTGTAGTTTTCCAATTTTTCTATCAGTATTTCATGGGCAGTTGTATTGAATGCTTTGGGGAGATCCAGAAGTATTGCAGATGTGACTTGTTTTCCATCTAATGACTGTGTAATGTATTCTGTCAGATTGGTATTTGCAGATCCTGTAGACCAAGCCTTTTTAAAACCATCCTGTGATGGTACAAGAATGTTGTGCTTGTACAGATAATCAACTAATCTGTTTCTCATAAGCAATCACAGGATTTTTGAGGTACCTGATAACACTGAAACTGGTCTGAAGTTGCTGTAGTCATCCTTTGTCCTCTTCCTTGTACAGTAGCTAAATCCTGCTCAACTTCAGTTTTTCTGGAAAAATTCCATCTCTGAGAGAGCTGTTTGCTGCATCCAACAATGGTATTATTATTTGTTCACTTATTATATTTATTGTGTGATTTTTTTATTTCATCATCACCAGTTTATTTCTTGGTCTTTCGTTTCTGTATACATTTCTCAGTTAACCTTTTGTGACCGGTTTCATGAGCATGGTTCTGTGTGAATTTTTGGTACCTTAATACTCTTCTTCTTTGGACTATTTCTTTGCAGTTTTAAGTTTTTTACCACATTTACATAATTATAATTCAGTACATTTGCTATTTTTCTGCCACCTGCAACTGTATCATACTGTAAGACACAAACAACAGCAAAATTTATTCTTCTTCCACGTACACATGAACAACAGTTGAGAACACAGCACAAATATGGAAACAATCCCAGTACTGATACAAGCACGATGGTGGGCTGGTGCAGTGGTGCATAAGCAAGTATTATGTATATGGTTATAGCAATCCTCCCCCTTTGTGGAAAGGGCACTCTGATGGTGCTGGTGTTAGGGTAACTATTGAAACATCCATGGCCTCTGTGGCAGATAAGTTGGTGGAAAGAGATTCTGGACCAGAACCTGTGAGTAGGGGAAGAAATGGTGTGGCCATGGATAAGTGTTGCAGATGCTCCACTATGATGTATCGTAAGAGGGGACTGGTGACAAGGATGCTGGAAGCATCTCGACATCTGGTTCCACAACAGGAGGTGGAACTACACTGATGGTGAAGGCACCAGCTGCCCGGTCAGGAACACCAGAGATGCCAGTGTTGAAGGGCACAAAGGCACTGACCCGGTCAGTGGTGGAATAATTGGTTGCAGTGAATATCACAAGAATGCCTGGTAGTAGCGACATCCACAAGGAGAGTAGGTCTGCTCCTTCAGCAGGGAAGCCCTCCAAGCTAAGGACACATGCAGATGGAGGAGGTGGAGGCAGTGGCAACAGTGGCAGACCCATGGTCCTCACCGTGGGCAAAGACTCAGCTGGTCATGGTGGCATATCACCAGGCTATCACTGGTGTATACTATACAGAGACGGTGGCTTCATCAGCTGTGGACTTGGGCCAGAATCCAGTTCAGCTGGCGTCAGAACACTTGAGCCCAAAACCTGGAGCCAGGAGCGAATCATTACGATGGTCACAAAGTCTAGTGGTAGTGGGGGGGCATGAGCGGATCCAAAATGGTGCATGGCTAACAACCATGGAGCAATTTGGCTGTACTCTGATCACCCATTGTCGTAAACCTGTAGGAACTCAAGAAGCATGCCAAGATGTCATCCATGGAGGAGTCCGCAATGTACTTCTTTATTTCAACCTTGAACCTGCAAATGAGAAATTCCACCTCGCTGTTAGATTGGGGATGAAAAGGAGCAGCAGTTACGTGGTGAACGTCTTGATGGGTGCACAAATTGTGGAATAATATAAAGCAATACTTCAATAGAGAAGATTTAGAATAGGGTCTGAATCATAGCCACAGCAGATGATGAAGGCCAGTGGGTAGCATATGGAAATTTAGAGAAAGCATAGATCAGCAACAACCAGGGAGACTTTAGGAAGGACACCGTGAAAGCAACATGGAGATGCTGCGGTGTGGGCCATGGAGAGAGTGTTACCTGTAATACCGCAGTTGGATAGAATACTGAGAGCAGGCCATGCCGAGATGTACAGGGTGATTATAGTTAAATATTCAGACCGCTGTAGAAATAACACCACTGGTCAGAATGACGTCAAATTGCAACAGAATACTGTCGGAGGAGGGGGAAAAAGTATGGCAGGAGAAAAATAAATAGTTACAATATGTAGCAAAAGATGGCGCTGTAAGCATCGTAATTTAATAGTGGTTGACTACAAATCACAAATCAGTCATACAACAATGCCTACGGTGTACGTTTGTCGTTAAACTAACCATACTACTCAGTGTGCATGGGTGTATAGGTGTGAAACCGTTAGTTACGTAAGCCCGTCCACCACGGCAAGGTCGTATCACATCAGATGTGTATTGACATATCCTGTCAGATGGAAGTGGACTTTGTCTGTCCACAAAATCTTGCACGGCCAATCGTTGTCCACTTCCAGGCGAGCAAGAAATTCTAAAGCAAAGATCTCTCCTGCTGGCAGGTCAGCAGGAAGCAACTCGTGCACATGTGTAATTTTGAATGGATAGCAAAGAAGGATGTTTCGTAGGATTTCACACACCGTGCTCATGGGTATGTCCAATGTTTGGGCAATTCTCCGTGCACTACATGTTTGCACACCACCACACGTCGCCTCCTGCTTTGCTATGGCCACTGCTTCCATTGACGTAGAATCAATTCGTTTCCTCCCTCTACCAGTTTACAAACCAAAAGAACCCGTCTTTTCGAATTTCCGAATCATTTTGTCCACACCCACAGCAGTCATCGGACAAACGCCTTTTTTCAAACCCTTCAGTGTCCGGAAATTCTGCAGAGCGACGTGTGCACAGTCATCATTCTCGTAATACAGCTTCACAAGCAGAGCGCGATCCTGCATGAGACAGCCATGACGAACGTTGCAGACGCGAAAGGAGGAAAAGCCGTGTACCCGGAGTGTTTATACCAACTTCAAGGGGTCGTGCACATGACAGGTGTTTTCATTTACGTATTCTGACACATAGAGCGCCATCTATTGATCAATTTTCACACTTTTTTTTTCTTCTGCCATACGTTTTCCCCCTTCTCTGACAATATTTCGTTTGCAATATCACCAGTGTTGTTATTTCTACAGCGTTTTGAAAGTTTAATTATAATCACCCTGCACAAAGACATCGCCAATGCTAGGCCAAGACATGTGTTGGCAGGCCAATAAATTAGTACACAAGACTCCCTAATGTCCCTCATGAAGAAGCTGACGCACACTCTGCCCTAGCAAGGCTGGGATCAGATTGCTAGGTGACAGACCGTATGTAAATAAGAGAACAAATACTGAAAGGCGGTGATGGAGGGCAAAATAGTTACTCTAAGGATCAGAAGTGCTGCCCAGAGGCCTGTCTGGCCAACCATGCTGAACAAGGTGAACAACTTGACGCAAAACGAGATCAGCAACAACAGCAGCTGCGATCTGGGAGCCCGTAATGAGAAATACTTCCAATGTACATTGTGCCTCAACATCTAAGTGAAAACAAAGGGGTCCATCCTGATAAAATGTGGGATATGAGCTCATAAAAAGCCGAGGCAGTACGGTAGGTCGAATTTCATAGTTGCAGTGGGACTGAAACGAGGCCCAATGCTGGAGGGGATGTGCTGCTTTGTTAGGCAACAAAGAAGAGGGATAAAACGACATAACCAAGAGTTTGTGGTCAATAATGAGGTTGAAATTAGACCTGCATAAGAACACATGATACTTCTTGAGGGTGTAGACAACAGCAAGCACTTCCTTTCCAATTTGGGAGTAGCGCTGCTGAGCAGAGGTGAGCGTTTTCGAAGCATAAGCTATTGGACATTAAAAACCATCCTCATATTGATGTGTGTGTGAATGGCCCCACGTCCATAATGAGAAGCATCTAGAGCCAGAACAAGGTGGTGGCCAGGATGAAAAGTAATCAAACAATGAGCAGAATGTAATTTAGGTTTCAAAAACATGAACATACACTCACAGGCCAGCACCCACTGAAAAGGAATGATCTCGTGCAGCAACTCATCGAGGGGATGGACCAACGCAGTTGCACCTGGAGTAAATTTGTGATAGTAAGCAATTTTACTTAAAATGCATGGAGTTCTTTGACATTTTTAGGGTGAGACAGAGCTGTGGCCCTGGCCACATGATGTCTTAAAGGCTTAGTACCATCCTGAGAAACCTCTAAGCCCAAATATACAATGGATGACTGTAAAAAAGTGTGATTTCGCCAAGTTGCATTTCATCCCTGCAGTACGCAAGACCTCGAACAAGGTGTGTAAGTTACGTAATTGCTCATCTGTGGAAACACCAGTTATGACGAAGTCATCGAGATAGTTGATGCACCCTGGAACAGACATGGTCAATTGTTCCAATTGTTTAGAATCCTCATCCAACAGAACCTGTAAATAAGCTTGAGATAAACCAGTTTTGGAGAAGAACTGGATCCCAGCGAGTTTAGCAATAACTCATCCTGATGGGCCAAAGGGTCAATGATAGACTGAGCCTTAACTGAAGCTTTGAAGTCGGTTTTTTAACAGCCATGAGAGGTGGTACACCACTCACTCAATGTAATAGGCTGTATGACCCAAAAAGAAGTCAGCATATATAATTCTGATCTCAGTTGATCATGCAAAGTCGCTGGAATATGGCGTGCATGGAAAAAGCGCGGCTGTGCTTTAGGTTTCAGGATAATGTGGGCCGCAAAATCAATGGCACAACCTAACCCATCCGAGAAAAGAGACGAGAACTCACAACACTGAGAATCTAACTGCTGGTAAGGGTCCTGGTCGGAAACGATGCGCGCCATATCCGAAATGAGAAAACCAAAAGCACTGAAAGCAACCAGACTGAACAAGTTTGCGGTACCAGCCTCATCCACTACCAAAAAAGTTCAGGAATGAACCACAAATTTATACATAGTGGGAGCCGTAAACTGCCTCAGAACTGGAATATTTTGCTTTTGTAACTCACCAAACATTAAATAACTGGAGACTGCGCTGGAGATCCCAAATCCACGTAAATCTGTGAGTGCAGTAAAGTCACGGCTGCACCCCTGAAACTTGTAGTCTGAACACTTTGTCTGTCAGTAACACATTGATAAACTGTTTGATATGGTTTGTAAGCACTAGAGACACACAATTAACATCCATGTTCATGTCCGCAGGAGGGGGCTGGGAACGGCACACAGATACTGTATGTCCTTTTCTCCTGAAGTTGTTGCAAGTCGCCCATTGCTAGGTCATGCTGTCCTGTCGTGTTGCACGGAACGGTATGGGCAAGATGGAAGCGCGGAATATTGCCGTTAGGGTGGTAGTTGTTCAGCATGTCGCTGTCCAGTGCGGCGCGGAGGCCGCGTTTGTACAGCGACCAGATCGTCCTCCCCAGCCGAGGAATGACCGACGCCCTACGACCAAGAACAGTGGCGAGTCACACAAAGCCGCAATCTGATCACCAGCAGCACGAGATACCTCGAAAGACTGAGCAGTATTTAAAACATGAGCCATAGATGGATTCTCGCACTGTAGTGCGTGTTGACGCCACCACCTTTCCAGGACCCAACCGGATGATCGCGACACAGACCATAGAATCAGCACATGAAACTTATGAGCATTGGTAACAAACTGATATTTGAGACTGGAGCTGTGGAGTTGGGCCGGCCCAAGCCTCGTAGGTCTAATGGGGCTTTTTATGACAATGATACAACTCTACACGCGCTACAATGACATGCGTGCGTTTACAGTGATAACTGGACACCAACTTGCACGTTTTGTTGAGCAAAAGCGACGCAAGTTTCTGGAGCAGGGCTAACTGGCTCAACAACTAATAGATCTGAGGAGAAATAAAAGAAAGGTGCAAAGCCTTTCACATGTATGAATCACTGAGCCCTACAGCGAGGAAGTGTAGCCGAAGCCGCTTCTCATAAGCCTCCCACTCTTTGCCAGCATCGTCGTATGGGGAAAAGGGGAGCGGATACGTCAACGACGTGCAAACCTGCATAGTCATTGCTGCCGACAAGTTCGTTGTAGCAACCGTAAGAGCCTGCTACTGTTCGAGAAGAGACTGGAGCAGTACCTCCATGGGCGGAAGAGCTGAAGGAACAACCACATAAACTGAGGAAGTAGATGTGTGCACGACAGTCGTCGCCAGTTGTATCGTACTGTAAGACACAAACAACACCACGGTCACAATGAACGAAAATTTATTCTTCTTCCACGTACAGGCGAACAATAGTTGAGAACATAGACACAAACACAGAAACAATCCAGATACTGATGCAACCAGTTGCTGACAACACACTGAGGTAACAAAAGTCATGGGGTAGCGATACGGACATACACAGATGGCGGTACTATCCCATATGCAAGGTATAAAAGAACAGTGCACTGGCGGGGCTGTCATTTGTAATCAGGTGATTCATATGAAAAGGTTCCCGACTTGACTATAGTTGCGTGACTAGAAATTACAGACTTTGAACGTGAAATAGTAGTTCGAACTAGACGCATGGGACAATCCATTTCGGAAATAGTTAGGAAATTCAACACTGCGAGATTCACAGTGTCAAGAGTGTGCCGAGAATATCAAATTTCAGACATTACCTCTCATCACGGACAATGCAGTGCCGACGGTGTCGAATTGTTAGAGCTAATATACAAGCACCACTGCCAAATAACTGCAGAAATCAATCTGGGAGTACGACGAACGTATCCGTCTGGACAGTGCGGTGAAATTTTGCGTTAGTGGGCTAGGAGGGCAGATGACGACGCGAGTGCTGTTGCTAACAGCCACAACATCTCCTGCAGTGCATCTCCTGGGCTTGTGACCAATCGGTTGGACTCTAGGCGACTGGAAAATCGTAGCCTGGTCAGATGAGTCGTGATTTCAGTTGGTGAGAGCAGATGGTAGGATTCGAGTGTGGCGCAGACCACCACTGTGGTCGTGCGCAGACCCTACGAAGCCATGGACCCAAGTTGTCAACAGGGCACTGTGCAAGCTGCTGGTGGCGTCATAATGGTGTGGGCTATGTTTACATGGAATGGACTGGGTTCTCTGGTCCAACTGAACCGATCATTGCAAATGATTATGTTCGGGTGCTTGAAGACCATATGGAGCCATTCTTGTACATCATGTTTCCTAACAACGATGGAATTTTTGTGGATGGCAATGCACCATGTCAGCAGGCCACAATTGTTCCCGACTGGTTTGGAGAACATTCTGGACAATTCGAGCGAATGGTTTGGTCACCCATCGAACATTTACGGGACATACTCGGGAGATCAGTTCGTGCAAAAAATCATGCTTTCGTAATTATGGAAGGCTGTAGAGGCAGCATGGCTCAATATTTCTGCGTGGGGCTCCCAACAGCTTGTTTTTTTTCTTTATTGCACTTCACTTTCCCATCTGGGGCGGGCTGGTAGCAGCTCTTCAGCCGAAAGACATTAATTATTCAATAGAAGACATTAAAAATTACAAAGGAGAAAATATGGCGTACATAAGTAAGAAAAGGGGGAACATAATGGAAGAGAACAGACAAAAAGAAGGCGACTGTAAAATGGAGATAAAAACCTTAAAAAAGTATTCTGCACAAAAAACCTCACACTGGGACAATTAAAGGAGCACAAGGCGAAGTATGGCTGGAGCATAAAAGTAGTGATGGACGGCGTAGCACATAAAGATCACTGACAGTAACACTATGTACAAGTCCAGCATACAATTAAAATCACAGCTCTGGATGCACAGGAGAGCAGTGCCAAACACAACACTGATATAGCACACTGATGAAAATGAGCAAACACAGGATCTACCAGGGGCATGGAGATGAGGGAGAAGGGAAGAAGGGAAGAAGGGAGGGAGGGGTGGAGAGGGGGGGAGATGGGCGGGGGCGCGTTGAAGAGGGCTGGGGAGGGAAGGACATGGAAGGGACACAGTTGAGGAGGGGGTGCTGGGACTCAGGGTGGGGGGGGGAGGAGGAAAATCCGCTCTGGGAGAAGGAGGGGAGAGGAAAAGGGGGCCCTGGGGAGGGAAGGGAACTAGGCCAGGTTACAGTTGGAAGGAAGGGTAGAAGTCACGGCAAAGTTCAGCATCCAAGAGGGGAAGGTGCTGGAAATTTCCCTGATGACGGAGAAAGGGAGGGATACAGCGATACAGCGATAGAGGCGTGACAATGGGTGGGGGGGAGGTGAAGAGGAAGGAGGAGACCAAGGGGTGGGGGGGCTCAAGCCTGCAGACAATGTAAAGGATGCGGAGATGTTGGAGGGAAAGGAGGAGGTGGGGGAAGGGGATGAAGTCATACAGGAGTCGTGCGGGGGAAGGAAGGCAGATATGGAAGGCAAGGTAGAGTGCATGGCATTTGAGGATTTGGAGGGCCTTGTAAAAGTGGGTGGGTGCAGAGATCCAGGTAACACTGGCATAACAGAGGATAGGATGGATGAGGGATTTGTGTGTGCGGAGGATGGTGGAAGGTTGCAATCCCCATGTCTGGCCAGACAGGAGTTTCAGGAGACGGAGGCTGGAATGGGCTTTCTGCTGGATGGTCAGGAGGTGAGGGGTCCAGCTGAGGTGATGGTCGAGGGTGAGGCCAAGGTATCTCAGGGTGGGGGTGAGCAGCGTGGGACGACCATAAATAGTGAGGTAGAAATCATGGAGACTGAAGGAGCTGGTGGTGCAGCCTATGATGATTGCCTGGGTTTTGGAGGGGCTGAGACAAAGGAACCACTGGTAACACCAAGTGGTGAACTGGTCAAGGTGGGTTTGGAGGGTGCATTGGGACCGTTGAAGGGTAGGATAGAGAGCCAGGAAGGTGGTGTCAGCAGCATATTGGAGAAGGTGGACAGGTGGGAGTGGCTTGGGCATATCGGCGATGTACAGGAGATAGAGGAGAGGGGAGAGGATGGAGCCCTGGGGGACACCAGCAGTGCGATAAAAGATACGGGAACTGGTGTTGTGGAAGGTGACATAGGAAGGATGGGGTGAGAGGAAGGAAGTGACCAGATGGATAAAATTGATAGGCAGGGCGTAGGTTTGGTGTTTAAAGAAGAGACCAGTATGCCATACTTGGTCATAGGGAAACAAAAATGACAGTGCGACGGGAGTTAAGCTGGAGGGAGAGAAGGTGGACGAGGTTAAGGTGTTGGTTTTTGATGGAGAAGGAGGGTCAGAAGTCACACTGGGTAAGGGGGAGGAGGTGGTGTTGAGTAAGGTGCTGATGGATATGACGGGGGAGGATGGATTTGAAGACCTTACTGAAGATGGAGATGAGACAGATGGGATGATAGGAGAGGCGACGGTAGGGGGTTTGTTGGGTTTGAGGAATAAGAGGACGTGAGAAGTCTTCCACAGGTCAGGGTAGAAGCCGGTAGAGAGGACAACGTTAAAGAGAGTGGCAAGGACAGTCAGGAAGGAAAAGTACTTTTTCTAAGGTGGCAGTAGGTGACACAGTTGTGACCAGGGGCCGTGTTGCATTTAGACCAGAGGATAAGTTTAATGTCGTGTGCAGTGACTGGAGTGTTGATGTCGGATGGGGGCAACTGCCCCAAGTACTGGAGACTAGGAGCAAGTGGAGCGGCTGAGGTATTGGCGCGTTCCATGATGGTGGGGAAAAGAGTATAATCAAAGTGGGGATCATCAGGGACAGAGAAGACCTCAGAAAGGTGGGAAGCGAAGTGGTTGGCCTTACTGAGATTGCCAGGAAGGGGGTGGTCGTTATGGAGAAGGGGGATAATGGGACGCGGACTGGGAACCAGTAAGGCGATGGAAGGCGGACCAGTACATGGAGGAGTTGATAGGGAGGGTGGCGTTGAGTCGTGTACAGGTCTGGCGCCAGCCCCAGCGTTTCTTTTCTGTAATAAAGTTCCATACGTGTCGCCGTATTTGCCGGTGGTGCAGGAGGATATCCCTGTGACGAGTGCACAGGAAGGAGTGATAGAGGCGGTGGGATCCGCGGAGGAGGAGGACAGCCCACGGAGGGAGAGTGGGACGGTGGGGGTGGATGGTTTTAGTAGGAACATGGGCCTCCATGGCGTCAGTAATTGCCTTCTGAAGGAAGGACGAGGCGTGGATGACGTCGTCAGGTTGGTGATAGATAAGAGGTTGGCTTTCGACCTGGGTAGCGATGGAGTCCCGGTAGGCATCCCAGATGGCACGACTGTAGTCATGGACTACCTTGGGAGGTGGTCCCAACGGCTTGTTGAGCCCATGCAATCGAGTTGTTACACTATGCCGGGCAAAAGAGCTCCAACACGATATTAGGAGGTATCCCATAACTTATGTCACCTCAGTGTAAGTATAAACACGAATAAGGGAAGTGCTTGCTGCGCTGCGCTGATTAAGAGGAGGGCTCCAGTAGACAGCGCGGCAGATGCCGTGCTGTGTGGGTAAGTCATGTGGCCCGACGCAGGCAGTTTCTGGTGGCCTGCCCGCGCAGATGCCGTTGGCAGAATATTCACAGTGAGGGCGCTGGCGGCCTGGTGACGTGGGGTTATAGCAGTACCCACTGTGCTGTCATTTTCATTGACTGACAACCGTTTCTTTGTTTGATCCACCATTTTACTTCCTTTCAGCATTATTTCATTCTAGGCTGCCTTTACCTTGTGTTTTGAGTTCATTAGGTTGGTAGGAGAACTGGGCTTAATATCGCACTCATTTTTATTTTTTGATGTAATATTGCTTTTATTACTTTTACTTAGTTGCTTTATAAATTTCCCAGTAAGCTGGTTATTGCTGTTCCATATCCAGAATAATTGGGTCAATATCTCAATAAATAATTCAAAAATAAGAAAACACACAACTCAACCTGTCATTCCAAACAGACATCACAAATAAAGGTTTTACAATTAGTAGCTTAGAGTATTGTTCATGGCACCACATGTGACATTTAGTACAAGTTATCCATTTTTCTCCAGGCCGGTCAGCGAAATAAAGCTGGTCTCAGAAGGACACTCACACTCATTTTCGCTGTCTGCGTCGTTTGTAGACACCGTGAGTGGTTGATCAGAGTCTTCATCTGATTCTGAGGATGTCACCAATAATGGCTTAAGTAACACATTTCTTTTCTTAATTACAATAATTTCCTTCTCAGGCAAGATTTTTTGTATTTTGCCCTCAGTTGATTACTTTTCTTTGATATATATATATATATATATATATATATATATATATATATATATATATATATATATATACACACAAACATACACACAAAATTCAAGCTTTCGCAACAAACTGTTGCCTCATCAGGAAAGAGGGAAGGAGGGGGGAAGACGAAAGGAAGTGGGTTTTAAGGGAGAGGGTAAGGAGTCATTCCAATCCCGGGAGCGGAAAGACTTACCTTAGGGGGAAAAAAGGACAGGTATACACTCGCACACACGCACATATCCATCCACACATACAGCCTAGTTACTCTAAAGCACTGTTCTGCCATAGCTATTGTGGCCCACTTTTTGTGAGCTGCCAGCCGCTGTGGCCGAGCGGTCCTAGGCGCTTCAGTCCGGAACAGCGCTGCTGCTAACGGTCGCAGGTTCGAATCCTGCCTCGGGCATGGATGTGTGTGATGTCCTTAGGTTAGTTAGGTTTAGGTAGTTCTAAGTCTATGGGACTGATGGCCTCAGATGTTAAGCCCCATAGTGCTCAGAGCCTTTTATTTTTATTTTTCTGCCAGTATTCTATTTTCTGTGCATAGTAAGTTTTGAGGGACAATATGAATGCTCTGTCAAAAGCTTGCATCTTATGAGAGCAGTGAGGCGGTAAACTCACTATGTGTACACCATTTTTCTTGTACGGTTCATGTAAAGGTATATTTCTTGTGTGTGAAACGTAGCATTCTAAGACCAGGATCACAGGGTCTTCCTTGGTAGGTTTCACACTTCTAAAACTGATCTTCAAACCATTTAAGGAAACTTCAGATTCTTTCCATCCTGATTTGTGACAGACAGCCATGCTTCCATTTGGAAAAAAAGGTACTGCAGGGTAACGACATTGCGTAATCCAGCAGACAACCGATCTTGCTTCGCAGTGGACGATCTTTTGTGTTCACTGTGCAGTTACAGTGCGTGCGTTCTATGCTTTCATGCAGAAGAGATGTGATTTTTTCACTGTATACCATGCACGGAAAAGAATACGTCTATACTGCCTCTTGTTGTACATATTCCGCACCATATCGACGTCGTACGGATCGACAGAGGTATAAAGTGACCTGTCGTACTCATGTAAGTAACAGTAACAGCCCTTACTAATGATCGCCTCTCTACTGAGGATACTGAGCCAACGTGGCATTTGCCTTTCAATGCAGGAACTTCCGCTGCCTTATGCTGTAAAAATTTTCAGACTAGTCTCATCATAATTGTAAAGTCTCTTAGGGCCAAAATTTTTCTTTTCTAGAGGGGATTCGTAAATGCCAAAAATTGCTGAACATTTTCCCTACTAAATCCACTAATGCGTTTCATTTATGTTTTTTTAAATTTTCTTTTACTAAGCTCCGGATGTCTCTGCATAAGTGACCGGAGCCATTTCCAACAGGCAGTAGTTGTTTCTTTATTAAAAGGGGTTCGTAAACTTTTTCTGCCAAGTCAAAAGCCGTTTTATTTCTTTTTTTGCAGTTAAGCCATAAAACATGGCCTCGATATCCAGGCAGTTTTTGACAAGGGATTGCTCTAGCTCACCGTCAAGTACAGGTTCTCTTCCAAGTTTAATTGACATTAACTTATTTAAATCACTGTCTCCAGAATTAACTTAGTTTTTCAAAGGAGATTTTGGAACGTCAAATTGCTTTAATATATGTCCCAGGCCCATCTTTTATTTTTAACAGCTGTGAAAGCTCTTTTTATATTTTCCTCGATCCACTGATTTCTCTTCTTAGATGGCACTGAAACAATACATTATAACTTGTTGCAGGTACCGATGGAGTCATTACATTTGAGAAATGGTGTACATAAAACAGTGGGCATATATCGCACTGTGCGCTATTAGAACCACAGTAGAGGTAAAAAAAACAGCACAACATGTATAATGATAAACGGACAGCTCAGTAAAGTTACTGAGAGGAACAAATTCGTATGACAAGGCTGCCCCATGTCAATGGCTCTATTACCAATAGCAGTAGAACCTCTCCTACCGACACCCACGCAACAACTACACCGATTGCACTTAAATGGCGAGAAAATAGCATGCACCGCTTATGAAGGCGATGAAGGCCTCCTGGTTATGAATGAAAATGAATGTCGCAAGCTCTGCAGATTGTCAACTGATATGATCTCGCATCTGGCGCTCAATTGAATGAAAGGAAATCCTGAGACAACTTGGTGAGAGTCAGAAAACCACCCTTGTTAATGTACACTAAACTTCTAAACTTAAATATGTTGCACAGGTTTTACCTATATCCTTAGAAATAGCCAAAGGAATCATGTCGGCAATTGGGAACTTTGTGAGCCTAGGCATCATTTTTCAAGTGAAGTTCGACATCTTAACCTCACTAGTTTCAGCTACAAATTACGCTTCTTATACGTGTGCAAAATGTACAAGCTGTGCAAACAGTCACTAAACACCTGAACAGTCCATCTGTCGAATGGTATAGCCTCTGGTAGCCACAACATCAACAGATGTTCACCATATCCCTAATTGTCCCTATCATTTTAAAAACTCCTTAGTACCAAGTCGGAAGATGGCGATTGCCAAGGATGTCCAGCACAGAACTAATGGACAACACGGAAAGAAATATCGTTCAACAAGAATATCACAACCATGACTGGCCAGCAATTTTGAAAATCATCCACGACCGAAATTTACCCTCCAGTGTGAAAGCGACATAATATTATCCAGTCAACAGAAAAGTACTGGGTAATTCTAAACTGCATGCTACACATTTAGCAAACTCGCCTGTGTGTACATCGTGAAACCTAACTGGTACAGAAGAACATACATTTACGTGTGAAAACGTAAACGACATGTGGCATCTGGTAAAACAGGAGTTAGCAACAGTTGACAAGACTTCACCTAATGTCTTCGGACCGACAGATTTTCTAAAGCCAGACGCAGTGCCCTACTCCACAACGAGACGAAATGCTGTAGACTGGATAAAAGGGCACGAGGTCTATTACGTTTTGAAGACAGAAAATAAAAGTACAGAAGATTACTGAGTGAATCTGACGACTCAACGCCTTAAACACAGTAGCACCAAAAACTACAAAATCATTTGTTACATAGAATTACAATGTGAAAACTTTTCAGAACAAATATTAAAAGAAATAAAATATGATGACTTCATAGATTTTGGACATCAAGACAAGAAACACGCTTTTATTTCCTTTTAGGGAAAAAACAGACGAAAACTCAATTACATAAAACGACGTCTGCCACGAACTCTTAATTAAAAATTAAGATTCGTAAAATGTTCTTTTCCTTCCTTTTCGTTTTTTACTAATTACTACAAAAAGAAGGGTTTTATGTTCTAGCTGAACAGGAGCTGTGGAAACAGCTCCAAGATAAAGTCAGTTTGTATTCCAGTAGTTTTAACTCCAGAAATAGAAGAACATTTTATAATAACATTTTAATTTGGATGTGTAAGCAAGATCTTACGTTTTTTGTTAAAGGACGCGAATGACTTTGCGACTAGTTGGTTTTAATTTCATTAATTTTTCAACTGTTTCAAGAACAAGATTAATTTTCTTTGAGTCTCATCAAGAAGAGTGTGATAAGAAGGAACAAAAAATGTGTTAAAAACAAAAAAGAATAACTGAATAATTACAAAAACAGTCAAACAAACAAAAATTACTTTTTGTGGGTAATCTAGCATTTCTGGAGATAAAATTACGAATGACGGAGAAGCCAGGCCAGTGAGGAGAAAAAATGGTCATGCACGCAGAATGGCAATTCGTCGGCTTGGATTCGTTTCCCACTGTTACCAGCATTTCCTTTCTTCATTTTACTTTCTTTCTCACAGTGTTGAACTGTTCATTATAAAATTTAAATATATTTAAGCATTTCATATTATATATGTAAAATTAATATATACAACTTAGTTATGATTATTATCCTTATAAGTCAAAAGGTTGTAGGCTAGATGGTGGTAAAAAAGCAAGTATACGAGGAAATTTAGTACGAAAGTGCTTTGTGTAAATGATCTGCTGAAGAGGCCCTTTGCCAGTAGATCTTGGGAGGAGAAAGTGAGATTTAAAAAGTTAGGCTGATCTACTTCAAATGTAAATCTAACAGAGAGGTGATATACGAGGTTCACCGAACTGGATTTCGTAACACTGAAAATTTCGAAATGCTTTAAAAATATTTTGACTAGCTTTTTAACTGTCCAGGATCAATCCGTAAACTCGAATATTCAGGCACTCATAAAAATATAGAAGATGATTTCCTCCAAATTATCAAAGCAATTGAATAAATCATTAAAACATTATACAGCTAGTGAAGAAGACTCTATTACAGCAGAACTTTCGCAATCGTTTCTACCACAAATAAGAAATAAGCTAAAGTAAATCTTTCAGAAAACCTGGAAAACAGAAAGACAACCAGAAGAGTGAGAGGTGACCTTGAAACATCTGCTACATAAGACGGGCAATAAACAAGATGCTAACAACTGCAGAAGGATTTCTCAGCAATCAGTTTCATATACAGGGTGGTCCACTGATCGTGACTGGGCCAAATATCTCACGAAATAAGCATCACACGAAAAAAACTACAAAGAACGAAACTTGTCTAGCTTGAAGGGAGAAACCAGATGGCGCTATGGTTGGCCCGCTAGATGGCGCTGCCATAGGTCAAACGGATATCAACTGCGTTTTTTTAAATAGTAACCCCCATTTTTAATTACATGTTCGTGTAGTACGTAAATAAATATGAATGTTTTAGTTGGTCCACTTTTTTCACTTTGTGATAGACGGTGCTGCAATAGTCACAAACATATGGCTCACAATTTTAGACGAACAGTTGGTAGCAATAGGTTTTTTAAATTAAATTACAGAACGTAGGTACGTTTGAACATTTTAGTTCGGTTGTTACAATGTGATACACGTACCCTTGTGAACTTACCATTTCTGAGAACGCATGCTGTTACAGCGTGATTACCTGTAACTACCACATTAATGCAATAAATGCTCAAAATGATGTCCGTCAACCTCAATGCATTTGGCAATACGTGTAACGACATTCCTCTCAACAGCGAATAGTTCGCCTTCCGTAATGTTCTCACATGCATTGACAATGCGCTGACGCATGTTGTCAGGCGTTGTCGGTGGATCACGATAGCAAATATCCTTCAACTTTCACCACAGAAAGAAATCCGGGGATGTCAGATCCGGTGAACGTACGGGCCATGGTATGGTGCTTCGACGACCAAACCACCTGTCATGAAATATGCTATTCAATGCCGCTTCAACCGCACGCGAGCTATGTGTCGGGAATCCATCATGTTGGAAGTACATCGCCATTTTGTCATGCAGTGAAGCATCTTGTGGTAACATCAGTAGAACATTACGTAGGAAATCAGCATACACTGCACCATTTAGATTGCCATCGATAAAATGTGAGCCAATTATCCTTCCTCCCATAATGTCGCACCACACAATAACACGCCAAGGTCGCTGATGTTTCACTTGTCGCAGCAATCGTGGATTTTCCGTTGCCCAATAGTGCATATTATGCCGGTTTAACTTACCGCTGTTGGTCAATGACGCTTAGTCGGTAAATAGAACGCGTGCAAAAAATCTCCCATCGTCCCGTAATTTCTCTTGTGTCCAGTGGCAAAACTGTACACGACGTTCAAAGTCGTCGCCGTGCAATTCCTGGTGCATAGAAATATGGTACGGGTGCAATCGATGTTGATGTAGCATTCTCAACACCGACGTTTTTGAGATTCCCGATTCTCGCACAATTTGTCTGCTACTGATGTGCGGATTAGCCGCGACTGCAGCTAAAACACCTACTTGGGCAATATTATTTGTTTCAGGTCTTGGTTGACTTTTCACATGTGGCTGAACACTTCCTGTTTCCTTAAATAACGTAACTATCCGGCGAACGGTCCGGACACTTGGATGATGTCGTCCAGGATACCGAGCATCATACATAGCACACGCCCGTTGGGCATTTTGATCACAACAGCCATACATCAACACGATATCGAACTTTTCCGCAATTGGTAAACGGTCCATTTTAACACGGGTAATGTATCACGAAGCAAATACCGTCCGCACTGGCGGAATGTTACGCGATACCACGTACTTACACGTTTGTGACTATTACAGCGCCATCTATCACAAAGCGAAAAAAGTGGTCCAACTAGAACATTCATATTTCTTTACGTACTACACGAATATGCAATAAAAATGGGGGTTCCTATTAAAAAAAAAAACGCATTTGTTATCCGTTTGACCTATGGTAGCGCCATCTAGCGGGCCAACGATAGCGCCATCTGATTTCCCCCTTCAAGCTAGTCGAGTTTCGTTCTTTGTAGTTTTTTCGTTTGATGCTTATTTCGTGAGATATTTGGCCCGGTCACTATCAATGGACCACCCTGTATTTTCCAGGATTATATTTTCAGAGTAGAAACAACATTGGAGAGTAATGTATATCAAGATGGGTTTAGGAAAGGCAGTCATACTGTGAACAAATGTTTAATCTGAAGTCAATAATTTGTCGCAGATTACTGAATTCAAAAGATACTCGTTGATTTTCAAAAGAATATCGATTCAGTTAACAGTTACTATAAAACATAAAGCTATGTTAGTAGAAACACGTTGATGCCCCTTTAAAATTCCTAGAATATTTCACCTGAATGCGCCATAAGAAAATGTAGAACGCTCTATGGGATTAAAGCATACTGCATGAGAGATTTATGAACGACCCGGCACTGGCGTACTGACTGGCAGTTGGTCTGTGTGGGTTCGATTCCCGCTGTTGCAATAACTTTTTTTCATTATATTTTATTTCTCGCAATGTTAAACGATTAATTATAAAATTTAAATACATTCAAAAAGTTCATTTACGTACTTAAAATTTATATATTCAATTCAATTACGATTATTATACTTGTAAGTCAGTGGATTATAGACCACTACAGTGTAGCACTGGCTCTAGTTATAGCCAACCTATTTATGAAATACTTTGAGAACAACGCCGAGAACAACACCTTGGACACGGCTCGTGAAAAACTAGTTGCTTTTATTGTTATGTTGTCGGCAAATTCACTGTCTGGCCTCATGGACTTGCAAAACGGGGAAATCGTTCTTGGGCCACATAAATAACACCCGTGACAACATCATATTCACGGTGGAGGTAGAGACGTACTGTGTCTTGTCGTTCTTTGACGTCCTCGCTCGCCGAAAAGCAAATGGGTGTCACAGCTACAGTGTTTCCAGAAAGCCATCCACACCCTCAAGTGCCTGCACGCTACCAGCTACCAACCTCCAACGGTAACTGGAAATTTGTGGTAAGGTCTTATGGAACCAAACTGCTGAGGTCATCGGTCCCTAAGCTTACGCACTACTTAATCTAAGTTAAACTAACTTTCGCTAAGGACGACATACACACCCATGCCCGAGGTAGGACTCGAACCTACGACGGGAGGAGCCGCGCGGACCGTGAGAAGACGCCCGAGACGACGCGGCTACCCCGCGCGGCCCTCCAACGGAGAAACGTTGTATTCTAAGGGCCTTGGTACATCGAGTGGACGCCATTTCATATGCGGGAAACCTTCCGAAAAAACTGATCCTATTATGGAAAGTATTAGAGCAACTGGCGAATTTCGCAGACCATTTCATTGAAGACACATAAGCAGGAGGAGAACATATAGAAGCTTTCATTTTTGCCGTTCTGTGGCTCCTAAAGCGGCATAAAGTCAATTCAGTCTTAAACCATCCAACAAAAACTTAACAACTCATGAGGTCTGTGAAAGATGATGTAGGGTTCAGAAATATGCAAAATACCGTGCGGGTGTGTACAGTTTTACGTCGGTCAAACTGTGGTTACGATTGAACAGCACCGTATAGAACACGTGAGGTCCTTCTTCTTGCGGTATTCTGAGAAATCAGTGATAGCCAACATGCTCTGAGAAACGGGCACCTAATTTTGTTCGGTGAGACATCTAGTACGAGCGCATACTGAAAAGTAATGCCTACTAATTTTTTTATGTGAAAACTCTTAAAGAATTTTTAAATAAAGCTAACGTTATTAACATTCTACATCTTTATTCTTCATGTCTACGTGTTTATTTCTGAGTATAGTCACCCTGGTGACGAACACGTTTCTCGTAACGAGAGAACAGTGTGTTGATACCGTTAGTGTACAGTGTTTGTTTACAGAGCCACGGCCCGATCTATGTTTGCACTGCTTCATCACTATCAAAGTGAAGTTCTCGGAGGTGTTCTTTAAGTTTTGGAAACAGTTGAAAATCGGATGGAGCCACGTCGGGACCGTATGGAGGATGATCGATAACAGTGAAACCAAGGCGATGGATTGTTGCAAGTGTCGCAGTGGTCGTGTGGGGTCTGAAGGAGGGGGTGCTCCATGTGTGGATGACGAAAGTTGATGCCAGCACGCTGTTTCTCATGCACCGACATACACTATGTGATCAAAAGTACCCAGAAACCTGGCTGAAAATGACGTACAAGTTCGTGGCGCCCTCCATCGGTAATTGTGGAATTCTATATGGTGTTGGCCCATTCAGCTTCCACTCTCGCAGGCATACGTTCAATCATGTGCTGGAAGGTTTCTTGGAGTATGGCAGCCTATTCTTCACGGAGTACTGCACGGAGGAGAGGTATCGATGTCGGTCGGTGAGGCCTAGCACGAAGTCGTCGTTCCAAAGCATTCCAAAGGTGTTCTGTAGGATTCAGATCAGGACTCTGTGCAGGCCAGTCCATAACAGGGATGTTATTGACGTGTAACCACTCCTCCACAGGCTGTGCCTTATGAACAGGTGCTCGATCGTGTTGAAAGATGCAATCGCCATCCCCGAATTGCTCTTCAACAGTGGGAAGCAAGAAGGTGCTTAAAACATCAGTGTAGGCCTGTGCTGTGATAGTGCCACAAAAAACAACAAGGGGTGCAAGCTCCCTCCATGAAATACACGACCACAACATAACACCACCGCCTCCGAGCTTTACTGTTGGCACCACACACGCTGGCAGATGACGTTGAATGGGCATTTACCATGCTCACACCCTGCCATCGGATAGCCAGATAGTGTACCGTGATTCGTCATCACACAACGTTTTTCCACTGTTCAATCGCCCGATGTTTACGCTCCTTACACCAAGCGAGGCGTCGTTTGGCATTTACCGGCGTGATTTGTGGCTTATGAGCAACCGCTCGATCATGAAATCCAAGTTTTCTCACCTCCCGTCTGTCATATTACTTGCAGTGGATCCTGATGCGATTTGGAATTTCTACGTGATGGTCTGCATAGATGTGTGCCTATTACACATTACGACCCTCTTCAACCGTCGGCGGTCTCTGTCAGTCAACTGTACGCATCCCTTCACGTTTCCACTTCACCATCACATCGGAAGCAGTGGACCTAGGGATATTTAGGAGTGTGGAAATCTCGCGTACAGACGTATGACACAAGTGACACCCAATCACCTGACCATGTTCGAAATCCGTGAGTTCCGCGGAGCGTCCCATTCTGCTCTGTCTCACGATGTCTATTGACTTTTGAGGTCGATGATACGGAGTACCTGGCAGTGGGTGGCAGCACAATGCATCTAATATGAAAAACGTATGTTTTTTGGGGTGTCCGGATACTTTTTATCACATAGTGTAGTTACGTTATACACCTCCATGTTCAAAATGGTTCAAATGGCTCTGAGCACTATGGGACTCAACTGCTGAGGTCATTAGTCCCATAGAACTTAGAACTAGTTAAACCTAACTAACCTAAGGACATCACAAACATCCATGCCCGAAGCAGGATTCGAACCTGCGACCGTAGCGGTCTTGCGGTTCCAGACTGCAGCGCCTTTAACCGCACGGCCATTTCGGCCGGCCATCTCCATGTTATACGTTACAATTCAGAGGCGTCTAGTGGTAGGGGACTGAAAATCTGTAGATATGAAGAATGAATATGTAGAATGTTAAAACGTTTGTTTTAGCTAAAAAGCTTTAAAAGTTTTCACATAAAAAATTCGGAGGCATTACTTTTCAGCACATCTTCGTACTAAACGGACGAATAATCTCTGGGATAGCATCTTACAAAGAGCAATGGAGATAAAAATTTATAACAACATCCTCAACAGAGACGGCTGTATCCAGCTATGCACAGTTTGAGATCCGGAGATAGGGAGGTTGAAGCTTCCGCGAAGGTCGCGCAGCGAAAACATAGCCCTAAATGGCGTTCGAGTGGGCACTAGCAACGTCACAGACGGCAGCATGGCTGTTTTAAAGACGGCAACACCAACCACACAATAATCACCACTTGACAGTGGCCGAGAGTGAAAGGTCGTGGGTATTGCCCCTCTTGATGTGACTGGAAGCCCGATGAGATTTTATCAGTATAAATCACCGTGAAACCACGTGTTCAGAACATTTGTTCTCATATTATTGAACCAGACAATTTGTCTTCTACCCCGCAAGTATGATCTCACGGCAATAGTTTACTTTAAGAGAAAATTGTAGATGACAGATCCATATGAAGGGCGGAAATTAAGTGCCATTTTTTTCACAAAACGTATGTTTCAGTGCTCTTGTGTTTCGGTACTCTATATCATGTCCCTAAATTTGATACAGGTGCCAAACACCGGAGAAAGTCTTTGAAACATGCATTAGTAGATGGCATATGGTCTTTGCATCAAGCAGTGCTTTCCTTACGAGTTGAGAGATTTAAAAAATATGAAAAGTGGGTTCATTTACTACATCTGTACCAGTGAAAAAGTTTATGCTGTATTTCTGTACTTGTATTATCAAAAATAAAAAGTAGAGCCCCAATTTTAATCGTAATCGGAACGGCATCTTTCTTCCTCTTTTTGTCAAAAACTGACATTTTGTAGACTGTGGCTATCAACAAAATGCAAGTTGAATCGTGCAAAGAAGAAAACAGCAATCAGTCACTATAACAAAAAAGCTCTCCGTCTTCAGGCCATAAGTGGCCCATCGGGACCAACAGATCGCCGTGTGGATAGGAGGGGTGTGTGGTCAGCACACCGCTCTCTCGGTCGTGGCGATTGTTTTCTTTGACTCAAGCCGCTACTATTTGGTCGGGTAGCTCTTCAATTGGCACCACGCGGCTGAGGGCACGCCCAAAAATGGCAACAGCCCATGGAGGCTTGGATTGTCACCCATTCAAGTGCCGACCACACCCGATAGCGCTGAACTTCGGTGATTCGACGGGAACGGATGTATCCACTGCGACAAGGCCATAGCCACTATTAATGATGCAATTTATAAATAGCGCCGTTCCCGGTTTCGAACCGGCAGGTTCAGCTTCAGACGACTGTTCACGTTTACATTACATTCTTTACTGTTTACATTAGTTCTTGGGAAAAAACAGCCAACAACCAATACAAACAACACCAGATGTAAAATGAATGTGAACAGCGGTCTGAAGAGGAATCTGTCGGTTTGAAACAGGTAAGAGCGCTGTTTGTGTAAATAAATAGTATTATCGACAACGGCTGATTGTTGTTTTCTTCTTTGCAAGAATCAGCTTGCAAAAACTTTCATATTGACAGTTAGAACCACTCAGTTTCCTGGTATGGAACTTTGTACGAAATTTAGAAAATTATTAATAAAGTATTTGTTTTCTGGTTTGTCTCGTTACTTTTTGCAGTGATGACGGTCAAAAGCATAATTCTGTGGTACAAGAATACCTACTCAATGGTATGGATACAAATCATTTGTGTACAAACAGAGATAAATTGTTTTACTTTCTGCTGAAAAATGTCAGACACAGCATTTAGAACGTTTTCCATTTCGACTCTTCAGATGTCCTGCTGATATCCACAAACGTAGATTTACCAGATACTCTTGGTTTAAATGACAATAGTTTAATTGAGACAATATTCCACCCGTTACTAATATTGACAAACCGCACTTGAAACCGTATTTTCAATCACTTAGAATATTATTTACCAACAAAATATGCTGACAGTCTGGGGGCTGCATGCAGCACACTCCCTTTCTTTAAAGGATCGATGTAAGAAAGAATCAGTGATAATTATTGGGACAACATTTATTACCTCTTTGTGCAGAGGAGTGACAGCCATCATTTTTAAAGACTGAGGGAAACAGCTTTTCCCAGTATCTACGCAGGGTCGGTATAGTTACTATGGATTTGGCATGGTTAATTTCACGGGTGGCCGGATGCCCCTCCTGTCTCCACCTCGTGACTTCCCAGGAGGAAGTATGTGCACCCTAAGTGTCTACATCCAGTGTAATTCATGTGAAAGAGCACTAACCCTTTCCTAAACATTTGCAAAGCGAGTAATTGAGGTGGAACTTGAGTATCTGCCCAGCATTCACCTTGTCAGATGTGGAAAACTGCCTAAAAACCACATGCAGGCTGGCCGATCCACCGACCCGCGTCGTTAATCTCCCGGGCGGCGCTTTACAGGTACCTTCATACTGAAAGCCAACTCCAACTAATTCGACTGACAATTGTTTTCAGCTCGAAGTTGGACTTAGTTTTCAACTGTTGTCAACAGTTGTATGAATACGCCAGTTTAAAAAAAAAAAAGTTGAGGGAAGTTTTGGCTCGAGTTTGTAGTTTATGGTGAGTGAGCAAAAACACGGCAGAGATGGATGACTGGCGCAGGCGCATTGCCGTGTCGTTTGCTTTTATAATTTCTTATGTTTATAGATCGGCGACTACCGAGTACTTACTTTTACAAAATCCTTGAGTACATTCACGATGACCCAGCACACTCTACGCACAGATTCACTGGTCTTGGCCAGAGTACATTGTGTAACTGTCACCTGTTGCCATGTATCGAAGGTTTATAATAAGTTGTGTTGGTGATGCTGCAGCTGCAAAATTTGTGTTTTTCTGTGGAATATGTGATGTTACTAGCCTCAAGAATGCTTCGAACAGTCCACTTGTAATTCTGACAAAATTTTTGAAACCTTGCTTGTCTTCAATACAGAGCTCGACCAATACAGTATTATAAGCTCCATAGGTCTGTCTTTGAAACAAAAATTTCTGGGCCACACGCATCTTTCTTTGAGTTAATTTTCGTGATGCATATTCACAGTCAGAAACTATTTTCTTTTTTGTAACAACAATAACAATAGCAATAACAATAATAAATGCCAAATATGTGAGTTTGAAACTGTTATCAACATTTGGTAAAAAATGACGGAAGTTGCGAGTTTGCCAATTTTACAACAATGGTCTTTTTTTTTTGTTGGTTTTGGTTTTCAGAGTGAAGGTATATTTACACGCACGACGGGCTGGTCTACGATGGAGGGAAACAGCCACTAACAAATATCCCATTAATAAATTAACATGGTAAATGTACTATTATGACCACAAGTTGGAGAGATCTTAAATTTATTACAATATGGAGTGACTTAATTGTTCTACTGTTGTTTTAACTTCATTTACTTTTACGTCTTTCCATTCTATGGCAGGAATTACTGGTACATGTTCAGAATGTTACAAGAAGTTGTTAGTACCATCTGAGTTCTGAATATTGTTTATTTATGGCTATGTTCACTTGCAGCAGCGTTATTCATATCATAACGCTTTGTAACTCATATGTAGAGGGAAAACTTATTTAACAGCCAAAACATGGAGGTTCAGTGTGGGGAAAAAAGCTCTTTTCGATATTATGAAGCAATCCTTTGTAACTTGCACTCATTGCTGTTATGAGACATATATCAACAAATTCCCTGACGTAACCCCATTAAGCTCTGCCAGCATTTCTACATGTATCTGGTGGAAGAAGAGCCATGTTCCTAATTTATTCTAATAGTTATGAACAGACCATTCTGTTGATCTCACAGGCCAATGAAATGATACCGTACTAGCGCACTGCCTGGTATGATGAACATTGGAGCATACATGTGATGAGCAATACGTGATTGAAGTACAGTAAATCTGACACGAGAGACAAAAGTGCACTAAATGTATTATGAGCCCATGATAAAAACTACTTGCTGTGTTTGCGTTCTCAGCGAATGTTCACGGTGGACTCTTTAACAGATGACATCCAGTGTCCACGAGAACAATGTTAAAAAATCGATAGTGACTTGTAATATTCCTCTGTTCTTGGTTACATCATCACACTCCGTCTACAGTGGGCTCATGAAGAAGAAAATGCGGCGCTAGTTCTACTCCAGTTATCGTTGGTTACAGCCAAAATAATGCTGAACAACTGAAACAAAAGGTGCTGAGGGTGCCGTACAAACTGGTCACGCAAGTTCAAATAGCGGCGAAAGTTCTCCGGATGTCCTCAGTGGTCTCTAAAGGTTCGCCAGACAACAGAAACTACCTGGAGTTTCTGTTACAGTTCGTTTTGAACGTTTTTAGAGTAAGAAGAGAGAGGACATTCTTTGTCGCTGCTTCTGAAGGGTTTCTTGTGTCACGTGGGCTTGAAACTGTTGCATCAGCCCTCTTGTGTCGGCCTGTCGACAGCCTCCACGTCATATAAGCATTTCAACTGTTGTACGTGTAACATCATCTAAGTATGGCCTCATTCTCTATAAAATATTTAAGGAAGGGAAATGTGTTTTTTTTTAACATTGCTGTCGGCAACTACCTGTCAGCTCCTCTCACCGTGAAAAATCACTGACTCCAACGCCTACACCTTCTGAGTACTTGTTGATCATATAACATTATTACAACGGTTGCTTAATTTATGTAGTGATATGGTACATTGTGTGAGCTACTGAACTGTCATCAGTCGAGTTTAACAGTTCGTTTCGAAGAATGGACATTCTCCGTCGTAATACAGAAGAATGTGCATTCTTATAGGCACCTGCGCACGGATGCAATGTACTGTGATGGCGTAGCCATTGCTGCTCCATGACGCTGTTGTGCCAATATTCCATTGCATCCAACGGTTCGATAAACAGTGTGAATAGTATAGGCTATGCTGATTATGACCCACTTTGACATTTAACTTTTTTGTTGCCTGCAAGTAGAGGCAGTGGCTCGCCTATATGCCAGAAGCCATGACTACGTCAAGATGGTGGACGGTGGAAAATTAAAAAAAAAAAATGAAGATGGCAGGAAATTTTTTAAATGCAAGAAGATGAGGAATAAAATTGTAGAAAAACAAATTTTTGAAAAAAAAAACAAAATATGGCAAACCAGCCCAGTTGTGCTTTTTAGGTCACACCTTCTCTACAGCCAATCTCATCATAGTTTTATAATCAGGCAGTCCAATCAGAATGTAGTTTCAATAGATAAAATAAATTAAAAAATCCAACGAGCCCTATTGTGCTTTTACCCCTTTCCCCTCCCCTCCGCCCCAACCAATCATAGTGTAACATTAAAATAATGCCTAAAAATATAAGTAGATATGCAGAAAAAAAGTACCCTCATCAGTAAATTTGGTTGCTTTCATGTGTTAGTGTTTCAGACAGGTACAAAATGGTGGATGCCATGCTTTCAACTACCTAGTTTCCACTACTTATCAGGGTCACTCAACTACCCACTTTCAGCTACTTTACAAGATCACCTACCAAAAGATGCATGTAGATTATTATGTGCTATATTTTTGTATGGTGAATTTTTTAATAACATCCAGCTTAATTTTGAACTTATTATTTAAATATTTAAATCTACATTCAAACCATTTAATTCTTTCTCCAGCCAGTGATTTTGCAAATATCAAGAAAGTGTGTTCTCGAAGCCTAATATATATCTAATTTTTTCCTATAAACCATCTGTTCTATGTCCTTAACAATTAGCTTCTTGCAATTCTTCTGGAATTCAAATATTTTAATTTTGCCTGTCATTTCCTGTTTAGTAATATTGTTAAAGTATTATATACCCTTTTCGTTGTAAACTGGCAGCTCGTCTCTTCCACTCTCAAGCAGATGTACAAATGTAGTTATTCTGTTGGTTTTAAACTCTGCAAACGTATTTTCTGTTGATAGGTGCTCTACCAAATGTTTATGCAATATAGCCACCCTTCTTAAGTAAATCCAAATGGGAATGGATGCTTACAAACAGTCGGCCGCGGTGGTCTCGCGGTTCTAGGCGCGCAGTCCGGACCCGTGCGACTGCTACGGTCGCAGGTTCGAATCCTGCCTCGGGCATGGATGTGTGTGATGTCCTTAGGTTAGATAGGTTTAAGTAGTTCTAAGTTCTAGGGGACTGATGACCACAGCAGTTGAGTCCCATAGTGCTCAGAGCCATTTTTTGATGCTTACAAACAGATTTTTAATATATCCTCTAGAGTAGTACACCTCCTTGGATCCATTGATTTGTGCGAGTACTCCACTGCTACCTGCAAATCAATGCAACTATTTTGTATTTCCCATACAAATCCAGATTTTACCATCTACTGTCTTTAAAGAAATGCGTAAATCTTGCTTGCACGCTTACACTTGCTTCTACTTTTTCCAACAGCAGTTTATATTCTTCTGTTATGCAATTGGTTCCGCCCTATGCTCCAGCTTTCGTTTTTTGACTTTAATTTGTTCCATTTCCAGTTTTCTTTTGCATACACATAATGTATTAACTGCAAGAAGTAATTTCCTCTTTATTGCGGAGTGGTTTAAGTTTGTTCACTACCGTAGTTCTTTTTCTTAAGACTTGTGGAATAACATCATTTGTAGGAACCAGTACTAATTTGGCAATGTCTATGTGTGGTGGTATTGATCTGGATGGAAAAAGAAAAATATGTTCCTTTAGCATTAATATAGCACTTCCGTATAATACTAACATCAGCTTTGGTGGAGTCAGTGGATTTCCAGATAGTTTACAGGCAAATAATTAAAACTGCAGGCAGGCAGAAACTAGTTTATAATATTTTCTCGGTCTCGATTGTCTGGAAGCTTTACTTGCATACCAGTGAACGTTTGGCTATTGTTATTGCCCGAATGGATAAATCGTAAAACGTAGTTAAACATTACACAGCAACTGTTCTGTTAGTTGCTCTTTAGTTTACATCACATGGAAGTGATTGGTATAGAGTACAGTGAAACACGTTGCAAATACTGTTTGTTGATGTTTAATACACATACCGTCTTCCACAGGTTGAAACACACGATTCATTATGTAGTTGTGTATCGTAGCTTCCAGTCTGGTAACATCATGTTCTACAGCCAAGGAAGAGGTAAAAGTTTCTTGTCGATACATCTGTGGACACTCTATAAAATCTGTAAGATGGTTCCAAACATCTTCGTTCACTCCTGGTCTTGAGATTTACTACATTAATTTGTTATATCCCTTTACAACTGGAGCTCATTCATATTAAACAGTCTATTCTAATTGTGCTATCATTTTAACAATAACTTCGTTGTTTCCTCGATAGTCTCTTTGCACACAGAAGTCATGATTCGTTGTTTGTTAAAAATCCTTCAAAATCTTGCATTATATCGAGGTAAATAAGGTAATAATCGTCTACACGGAGCTGCTGCAATATGCCAGGCAACTCATCCATTAGTACAGCCATTTCAGCGTCAGCCGTTTCCACTTTATATGGTACAGCCGAAGCATTTTTGTATTTCCTCGAAATTGTTTCAATGCTTCCTTGCTGATTTTTTGCAGTATTGCTCCTGCTGTCATATTGTTGTTCCTGTGTAGGAGAAATGGTAGTTTTGCCTTGACGCCATGTCTCGCACAGATGAACTTGGAGAATTTGGCGTGTAGACAACTGTTAAATGCACCACACATGTCCTTCTTTAACATTAAAGAATGTCTCATCACTAATTGTTGTTGACAGTACATTTTATCACAGCTTTTAACTACCACAATTTTGTCATGAGACAGTTCTGTAGTAGGTGTAGCCACATTTAAATTCATCTTACCATTTACTGTGTAATCTATGTTACCAACGTTAGTAACGAGATTGTCCAGGTTCTTCAATAATAACCACCAGCCAAAGCATTTGTCTCTAATAGCTGATGGGCGTTTAGCACTTTGGAGGAGGCCATGTTGACACTTTACACTACCACAGGCAACTGGTCAGCTGCAGCTATTAAGGCTTCTTATATAGACAGAATTATAGCTGAAGAGGCAAAATTTTTGCTGACAATGCAGAATTTTTGATAACGCAAGTGCATATCAGGTTATAGCTGACTCAACATCTTGCCCTATTGGACGTTCGAAAAAGCATGCACAGGTAAACAGGTAAAGGGGTAAATGGGTAAACGGGTAAATGAGTGAATGGTAAAAGGTAAATGTTACCCGTTACCCATTACCCATTAACTGTTACCCGTTACCTATTACCCATTTACACATTCACTCATTTACCTGTGCATCTTTCTTCGAAAGTTCCGATCGGGAAAGGTGCTGAGTTAAATGTAACCTGATATGCAGTTTCATCAGCAAAAATTCTGTCTCATCAGAAAAAGTTCTACCTCCTCAGCAAAACTTCTGTCATAAAAGAATCCTTAATGGCTGCGACTGATCAGTTGCCTGTGGTAGTGGAAAGTGTCAACATGGCTTCCTCCGAACTGCTAAACGCCCCTCAGCTGTTAGGGAAGAAGACGAATCCACTGACAAATGCCTTGGTTGTTGGTTATTATTGGGGAACCTGTACAAGCTCTTTACTGACATTAATAACATAATTTAGACCGCAAATGGTACTCTTCTTATGAAGAAGAATTTAAATGTGCCTACAACTACTACAGAACCGTTTTGTGTCGATGTTATGGGGGCTGAAATCTATGGTCAAGCGGTCTGTCAAGAACAGTAATGACTACCATTGTCCCAGTAGGCCTCGTGGACCCTGCACATCTTTCTTTCCGACCAGATCTTCCTTCTTTCCCAGTATTCTTAACCAGTGCAAACACTTTAAATTTACTTACCGCAAGACTCGCTAAAACAGAAAAAAAATATTATGTACACCGATAGTTTTTACATCTGGCACTATTGTTATTGTTATTATTGTCACTGTTCTGAATATTGTTATTATTATTATACCTATCATTACCATTAATAGTTGCAGCAGCAATAGTAGAATTACTACTAATATTAACCTGATTAGTTCATAGTGAGAATTATTTACTCACATTGTGTCTACAGACGCTCAATTCATTTTAATAGTATCTGTCATATTAAAATTGTTATTTCTTAAGTAACTATGGCGTAAAAAAGGTACGGTATGTGTGAAAAACCTGGTCTGATCTAAAGAGAGCGCCTGATGTCTCTAATCAGTTCAGGTTAAATGAATAACCGAAATAGGGAGGATGGCTATGTTGTATCAACATTAGGTAGAATGGACGTTGTGCATCTAGCATTAGAAAAGACTTTTGCAGAGTTTAAAACCAACGGGGTAACTACATTTAATGACCATTCGTTTACAAAAACTGTAAAACTTAAAACGCTGAGATGGCTGTAGAGGGGGTGTGGTATACAAAGCACAACTACGCCAGTTTGTCAATTTTTATTTTTCAAAAATATCTTTTTAGAATATTTTTTGATCCCCATTGCCTTGCATTTTTATACTCCTTCTCTCTTTAATGTTTAAATTTTCCGCCGTCTGCCATCTTGATGAAGTCATTGCTCCTGACACGTAGGTGAGCCACTGCCCTTGCGTGTAGGAAACCCAAAACTCAGACATCATTGTGGGTTAGAATCGGTATAGCCAATACTACTAATGTGCATACCGAACACCTCAGCATTCGTAAATCCATCCATACTGTACCACTACTAACATGCAAGGTGGCCTAAAACTTTGAGGTTAAAAAAATAAACATGGTGGAGGATCATAAACTGTATATGTTGAGATCAGAAAATACCAATAAGAAATCAATATTTAGTTGATTGTAGACTTCAACAACTTACTCCTGAAAGCTACGACTTTAGCG
Organism: Schistocerca piceifrons; assembly: GCF_021461385.2. Taxonomy (NCBI): domain Eukaryota; kingdom Metazoa; phylum Arthropoda; class Insecta; order Orthoptera; family Acrididae; genus Schistocerca; species Schistocerca piceifrons. Next base: position 283,001,623 of record NC_060149.1, read on the forward strand.
CATAGCAGCTTTTCAGATATACCACCAGTCTCAATCCATGATTTATAATATTACTCCACTGACAGAACTGAACACTACAGGGCTATTACAAATGATTGAAGCGATTTCATAAATTCACTGTAGCTCCATTCATTGACATATGGTCACGACACACTACAGATACTTAGAAAAACTCATAAAGTTTTGTTCGGCTGAAGCCGCACTTTAGGTTTCTGCCGCCAGAACGCTCGAGAGCGCAGTGAGACAAAATGGCGACAGGAGCCGAGAAAGCGTATGTCGTGCTTGAAATGCACTCACATCAGTCAGTCATAACAGTGCAACGACACTTCAGGACGAAGTTCAACAAAGATCCACCAACTGCTAACTCCATTCGGCGATGGTATGCGCAGTTTAAAGCTTCTGGATGCCTCTGTAAGGGGAAATCAACGGGTCGGCCTGCAGTGAGCGAAGAAACGGTTGAACGCGTGCGGGCAAGTTTCACGCGTAGCCCGCGGAAGTCGACGAATAAAGCAAGCAGGGAGCTAAACGTACCACAGCCGACGGTTTGGAGAATCTTACGGAAAAGGCTAAAGCAGAAGCCTCACCGTTTACAATTGCTACAAGCCCTGACACGCGATGACAAAGTCAAACGCTTTGAATTTTCGGCGCGGTTGCAACAGCTCATGGAAGAGGATACGTTCAGTGCGAAACTTGTTTTCAGTGATGAAGCAACATTTTTTCTTAATGGTGAAGTGAACAGACACAATGTGCGAATCTGGGCGGTAGAGAATCCTCACGCATTCGTGCAGCAAATTCGCAATTCACCAAAAGTTAACGTGTTTTGTGCAATCTCACGGTTTAAAGTTTACGGCCCCTTTTTCTTCTGCGAAAGAAACGTTACAGGACACGTGTATCTGGACATGCTGGAAAATTGGCTCATGCCACAACTGGAGACCGACAGCGCCGACTTCATCTTTCAACAGGATGGTGCTCCACCGCACTTCCATCGTGATGTTCGGCATTTCTTAAACATGAGATTCGAAAACCGATGGGTCGGTCGTGGTGGAGATCATGATCAGCAATTCATGTCATGGCCTCTACACTCTCCCAACTTAACCCCATGCGATTTCTTTCTGTGGGGTTATGTGAAAGATTCAGTGTTTAATCCTCCTCTACCAAGAAACGAGCCAGAACTGCGAGCTCGCATCAACGATGCTTTCGAACTCATTGATGGGGACATGCTACGCCGGGTGTGGGAGGAACCTGATTATAGGCTTGATGTCTGCCGAATCACTAAAGGGGCACATATCGAACATTTGTGAATGCCTAAAAAAAACTTTTGGAGTTTTTGTATGTGTGTGCAAAGCATTGTGAAAATATCTCAAATAATAAAGTTATTGTAGAGCTGTGAAATCGCTTCAATCATTTGTAATAACCCTGTAGGTTCAAACTTATTCTCCTCCATTTGTACATTGTAACAGTGCATTTCACGAGTAAAATGACGGGTACTTATTGATAAATTTTCTCCAATTCGATCCAACAACATTGGGCTTCTCAGTAACTGTCCTAGTACAGCGCACATTAAATTCATGTCTGCAAATTTCTGTCACAAACCGTTCTCCGTTTTCAGCAGCCAGTCATTGTAACCATCATGGACGATTGTGTATTATTTTTGAAAGGGGTGTCACCTACGTCGTTGCGACAGTCAGTGGTTTGTTTTGGAAAATTAGCGGTTTGGAAATACGTACTTTAAACATCTGATCAATCAAAACTGTGTACTGCCTGGAATACTAATTTCTGAGCGTTGATTCTTTATTTAAAAATACTCCGTTTGGAATCCTCATCCGACAGTATAAGTTTGAGACATCATGTGTAACTAACACTTTCACTAATGAAACCGTATACCGGTGTACGGGATTGAGCTGTACTCAACTTAAGTCACAGAGCGAAGTGCGTATTTAACTATGATCTCCACTTGAGTGCCACGAGTCAACGGAAACATTTTCATTTGTGTGCAGGTATTCTCAGAACAGTAAAGACACAAAAGTAATTGGCGTAGCAAACAGTGCAAATTATTGTAAGGCTTCACTGAGGATCAACGATCCCCTATGTTACAGCTCTCAGCAAGAAACTCTGCCCTCTACATGGACGCTTGTTGGCAGAGTTCAGACTCGCCCTGTATCATGTGTGTTTGGCAAGCACTCGTTTTACGCACAGAGTGTCCTGTCCACCACGCAGGCTCGTTAAAAGATGTTTCGTGAAGAACGGGTGAAGAGGATAGTGTTATAACGAACAGAAAAAGAAAACCCTCTAGCCTTCCGAGAAAACGCGCCAGTGTCAAGCCAATAAATGGCTTCGTAAGATACGGAAGTTTTTAGAATATTGAGACATAGTGGTAAAGTTAAATGCTTATTGGAGAGTACCGCTAATTGTAACTGATCAGAACGAACCAACAAATCTACTCTGACGTCAGCAAGAAAAAATCGACAGCTAATTTGCCTCCTAAGACTCCGAGATAGATGCATAAACCGGTAATATACTTCGGAAGTGTGTTTTCAGTTAAGAGAACGAGGAACGATAGTATACCATCTGCTCAAAACGGCAAATAGCGTTAATCTTCATACATTGTGTTAGACCATCAAATTAGTGAGTGGCCAGAGATCATTCCGATAACACTATGGTAGAGCCAACAAAGCTCTCTGAATAGATATAAATGGGTGGTGTGGGCATGAAACTCACCAAGGCTGGCCACCTTGATGCGTTGCACAATTTTCAGCAGCGTGTCCATGTTTATTTTTCTTCATTTTTGTTAACAACGAAACAAGAATTGCAATTTATTGCAGATGGCTTTATGTAAATTTTTCTAATTTTGTTCAAAGCAACTTGTTTCTTTAAAGGTAACAGATGTGAGTTTTGTGTATAGCTAACTCAATGCTTGTAGTAGCGTGTAGCTTGTTTTCTGTTTTGTTCTTATCTTCTATAAATTATTACATCTTAAAGCAACTGAACTGAAATTCATTTACGTTTATTGTATTTGGAGTGAGAGTCTTCTGAAGAAGTGACGAAATACACTTACTCTCTCTCCAATACTGGTTACTTTTAATTGTGTGACCTACCTGGAATCAGGAGTTGTTGACAGTAGAGCACAGTCAAATAAATTATGGAAACAAGTGAAGAACTATCAAAATAGAGCATTCTACAACCAACCGATGGCAATTGTAGGCATTTGCGGTAAGGGTTTCTTTTATTTCTTTTTTACATCCTCGTAGCAATAAACAAATAACTGCAGAAGTATTAATAGAGACTGAAGCCAAAATATCGGAGAAAGGAATTAGATAGTTTCAAGATTGTACTAATATCAGATAATCCGTATTGTTTGTGGAGATTACTACGCAGTTGTCATTAGCTTCGTAAGTAGTTTAGTTTTTTCGTGCTGTATAATTTAGAATTCATCTATTAAACAGAGCACGAGCATCCGATTCTGTGTGTTTTAATAGAAATGAATATCTGATGCTCCACATATATTGGCAGATGCCTAAGTAAATGGGCCGTAATACTGTCTCAAGGGTTTGAGTGGAACAAGTTACTTCGAGAAGTTTGCGCGAGCGCTGAAGATTGCCCCTTAAGTTGCAAGTTCTTCACGTGCTCTTATCACATTCAAGAAATCTATTTGCCCTGAGTACTGAAGTACGACTAAGGAACTTTATCTTGACATTACTCATCTTATACAATATACTATCTAATGGTACATGAATTAGGATCGGTAGATCAGAGTACTGTACACTATTCAGTTTAACACCAACTGCAGGTTTAAGTCGGAACAATTTGTTTTGTGAATCACACACACTCTTAATATGGCTCTCAAAGCTGATCTCCAAGTGCTTCTTCCGGATCGCTGATTCTGAATGCACCTCTTCTAACAAATTTCTTCTATATTCCACGTGTTTCCTCTGAAGTTATCATAAAAAAACTATGTGATCGCTACAACTAATTTATAGTTTATTTCACTACTTGTAAATAAACTTTTGGCATTTATTTTTGCCATAATAGCTGCCTTCAGACTTTGATTGCCCCGTTATATATATGAAATACTTTGTGGAACGCCCGAGACTGTGATAATGATCGTGCTCCTATCGATTTCGTCAGAACAGTTAATATTATTCAAATATTAAAAGCAGTTTCTTTCCAAACAGTATTTGATGGATATGCGTGTTCTTTGAAACATGAACGACAGTTAACACCAATTATCACATGATTTCTCTGTTACTGCAAGAAAGTATTTTGTACGAACTTGAAAGATTAGAACAGGTGCGTCATTTTACGAAGCAGATTATATTTGTGGAAACGAGTTATTCTTGATGTTAATTATACCAAATCATTTGCTTCAATTAACAGTAGTGCTATATTATGTAGACGAATGGGATCTCTCGATGAGGCAACAGAAAAGGAAATGAAAGGGCTTATTTTTAATGGATGTGGTTTAATATGAACATCATAAAATTATGATAAAATTATTTCTTTGTGATGTATGTATTTTTTACTTGTCTTCATATAATTCATAATATACACTTTCTAAATTTACAGCCATTAACAAAATGTACTGCGCGTTAAACCGCAAACAGGTGTCATCATAGAAAATTTGCTGACTACCAATACATCCTGAGGTAAGAGGAAACTAAAACACTAAACATCAAATAGAGAATGATTTGGCATGTCGTCACACACGAAACCTTATAACAATTAAACAATTAAATTAATATGCGACGTTTATTTACACACCTAGAAGCTTAAAATGAGCGTCTGCCATGGTAAAAGGAAATGTGAACAGGCACTGTATGAAAGCAGCAGCACAGATATCAGCATATTGTACTTACATAAACGCTAAACGTCATGACAGTTACTAGCGTGTACTGTTTAGTCTCCTGGACTCAAACCAATAAATACATTTAAGATACAAATTTTAGGAAATATATTAAAAGCTTGGAAATATAATACTAAACAGTACAACACGATTATAATAATTAGTTTAACACAATTTTTAAATTCTTATTATACTTCTGATAATGATTTTCACTATCACTAACACTATTCCAAAAGCAAGCTACCTTTGTAGTAATTCATGTCTACCTCTCGCTGTAAATAATGGGCACACTATAAGAATACAATTTTTTGAAAACTTTATATGATGTCTTCCAATAGTATTTCAATACGTTTTCAGTGCAGCAACTCAAGTGCTGCAAGTGGTTTCGTTCACTGCATTTCTAGTGCTGGCTGTTTTATTAGTCTGTGTCAGATTCCACATTTCGTACGAATGTTCAGACGGAAGCTTCATCGATAACAGTAATGACTCTCTTGGGCCCCGACATGACACGCCATTTGCTGCTGCCTCGGAATGGCGGCACGTCCCTTGCGGGCTGCGGAGTCGTCGCTGGCTCCACGGCGGCACCGTTCCCGTTGTTGGCTTCCTCCATCGTGAGAGACGCATTTGCCTCATCTCCCGGACGTGTACCCTGCCTGCAACAGAGAATTTACGTTTATGCAAGCCCTACTGAATTGGTTTCAAGAGGAATGATAAGTACTGGGTGATCGTAATTGTGCAGCTGTTCATTGAGCCACAGTGTGGGTGGTAGTTTTCGTATGGCAGCGAAACTTGGTAGATATGATAATGCGTTAATGCGGAACCGATTTACGTTGGAAAAAAATTAATTCCAAGTTTGGTCACCTGGTGCAAAGGACAACACTCACACCCATGCCCGAGGGAGGACTCGAACCTCCGGCGGAAGAGGCCGCGCTGTCCGTGACATGACGTCTCAAACCGCGCGGCCACTCCGCGCGGCGCAAATCTGGCGCTGTACACCAGCTCTTCGACGTCTCAGGTGCCCATATTGAGCAAACTATGTTAGCAGTAGTAAATAATAAAATCAACATTATGCCTTTCTCAATTGTCTGATCTTTTCTGCTCATGTCCCGTTCCTAATTCATTACATATGGAAGCATTTCTATACGTCTTTCTTGCATTCAAGACGCCGGATTTTGCACCTGATGACCAAAATCGGAGTTAATATTTTTCCAGGGTAAATCGGTTCCGCATTAATGCTTCAGAATACATACAAAGTTTCGCTGCCATAGGATAATTACAATCCACACTGGACCTCTGTGAGTAGCTGCATTTTAATTATAACCACCCAGCGTACAAAAAAGTGAAGCACTCAGAACACGAGGTCGTATGTCAGTGTAACTCCGTACAAGTACACACAGTCAGTCGTTTTGTAAATGATTACAGTTGCAATTCCCTGTAACAGGTAGAATGCCAACTAGAGTGCATTAGTCATGTTGTCCACCCCCGGCAATCCGATGACCTCGCTGTTTGGTCTCTTCCCCCAAACAATCCAATCCAACTTAAATTACAGTACTGCTGTTTTGTCCTTAGGTTAGATGGTTTAAGTAGTTCTAAGTCTAGGGGACTGATGACCTCAGATTTTAAGTCCCATAGTGCTTACAGCCATTTCAACCATTTGTGACTACTTCTTACATTTTGGCGGCACGGTAGCTCAGCGTGTTCGGTCAGAAAGCTGGTTGGCCACTGTAATAAAAAATCTGAGTGACAGGATCAACAAACGAACTTAAACGGATCTCATGTGACGTCCGCAACGACCAAACACAACGATAAAAAAAAAAAAAAAAAGTTATCGGCGCGACTTCATGTCAGTCCTAAGGACCCGGGTTCGATTCCCGGCTGGGTCGTAGATTTTCTGCGCTCAGAGACTGGGTGTTGTGTTGTCTTAATCATCATCATCAAAGACTTGCACCCGGCGAACGGTCTACCTGACGGGAGACCCTAGTCATACGACATTTACATTTTATTAGTCATGTTCATACCTAATGTTGTTACAATGTCTAGTAGGCCACTGAAATGCTTCCAATCTTGAGTGGTCACGGTGAAGGACACAAATGTGCCTCGTACACATGTGTGACAGCATTATCAGCACTTGAAAGAGTTTGAAAGGGGCCGTAATGTAGGTCTCCTTTTGGTCGGCTGGTCGAATTGCCCAATATCTAGATTTTTGGGGCATTTGGATGCGACGGTGGCCCCATATTGGATTACCTGGGAACCTGAGGACAGGCATGCTGGTCGTCAGGGTTTCGGTCGACCACTTCTGACCACACGGCAGTTGGCCACATTGTGCACCAAACACAGTGTAACCAGTTCACACATGCGCCTGTCATTCAAGAACATGAAATGGACTCTCTGTAATATTCTGTGTCGTTCTGAACCATTGGTCGGGAACTAGCAGCAGCCGGACAAGGGAATTACCGTTTCACGTGTTGGCTGCTGTTAACACTATAACACAAACGGCGGCGTTTGGAGTGGTACCTTGATTGGGAAACATGGACTGCTGATGGATGGTGTCATATTGTGTTCCGCCATGAATCGCGGTTCTGCACTACCCTGGATGACCATCGTCGGCGACTGCGGCGGCGACCTGGGGAGTGGTCAGACTTATCCAACGTTTTGGGGAGGCACAGCGGTGTTACACCTGGCGTCCTGGTGTGGGGAGTCATCGGTTATGACTTCAAGTCATGGCTTACAGTGAGTAAGGGAACTCTGACAGCACAGTGGGACGTCACTGAGATCCTGCGTCTTCACGTGTTACTTCTCATGTGGCAGAAGCGTGATACCTTTTGCAACAGGACAACGCTAGTCCAAGCATGGCACGTGCCTCTATGAACTGTTTGCGTGATTTAGAAGTAGTCCCGTGGCCAGTAAGACCCCTAGGTCTGGCGGGCCGGTGTGGCCGAGCGGTTCTAGGCGCTTCAGTCTGGAACCGCGCGACCGCTACTGTCGCAGGTTCGAATCCTGCCTCGAGCATGGATGTGTGTCATGTCCTTAGGTTAGTTAGTAGTTCTAAGTTCTAGGGGACTGATGACCTCAGATGTTAAGTCCCATAGTGCTCAGAGCCATTTTTGAACCCTAGGCCTGTGTCCTATAGAACATGTGTGGTATCAGTTCACACGTCGCAATGCCAGTATTCAAGATACCAAGGAACAGTGACAACAGATGTGGGCCAGCTTGTCTCAGGAGAGGATACAGCGGCTTCATACACCCTTCCCAACCAAATCAACGCAAGCGTCTAGGTCATAGAGGGTTCAACGTCATACTGGTGGTACGCTTTCACTGTCAAGTACTTCGTAAATTTTACTCGATTTTGTAATCACTAAAATAATATCTCATACCCTCTCAACGCTTGATGTTTCATTTCGTTTCCTTCTCTCCATCTGAGCCTTCACTTCCTATCACAAAAAATGGCTCTGAGCATTATGGGACTTAACATTTGAGGTCATCAGTCCTCTAGAACTTAGAACTACTTAAACCTAACTAACCTAAGGCCATCATACACATCCATGCCCGAGGCAGGATTCGAACCTGCGACCGTAGCGGTCGCGCGGTTCCAGACTGAAGAGCCTAGAACCGCACGGCCACACCGGCCGGCTTTCTTATGACAGTCAGTGGATTTCTGCTGACTGTAGTATGGACTGTTTCTAGCAGTATCATCATATAAAAGTCTATGTAATTTCATGTGTATATGCAATAGCGCCAGTTTTCAGGAATGTGATTCAGATTCGGATTAATTCCGTGCGCCGTATGTACGATCCTTCGTTTGATACGCAGGCTAATGTGGACGTGACATTAAAGCAGCCTCTACAGTCGCTTAGGTGAATGCGGATTACTTCTTGCTTCTTCCTCAGATAAAAAAAAGTAAAGTCCTGAGTATACAGTATTCGCATATAGGTAGGAATTACTTTCCCTCAGATTAAGATGACGCTGTGGCTTATAGAAGTGTATCGAGCTACGGGAAACCACTTTCTACAATTTACAGGATAAGAAAAGATTGATCAGTTACGGCCCACAAAATGGAAGTGGAATATAGAAAGAAAAAAAAAAGTAGGCAGATATGGAGTTACAACATTGTGGTTTTCACGAAAAAAGAAAATGTGCAAAAGTTGTTGAAAGGATACGGATAACATATTTACCTCTTATATTCTTCCCTTGTAATTTAGTCGTGCTGATTCATACAGTAGAGAGGTTGTCGGAATGTTCTGTACTGTCAGTATATACGTGGCTACAGATATAAGGCGGATTGTTAAAGTTCCTCACAGTCACAGATTAGTGGCGTTAGAAAGTTATTTCAGGAATAATATGTGGATAAGATGAGTTACGGATGCAGTTGGTTTCCTGACTAATAAAAGCAACTTCGTTAGCAATTAATGGTAAAGTAGTTAATTGGTTGTAAGGAATTACTCAACATAAAATTTCACTCGTCTAGTTGGATACCACCTGCAAGTGTGTTATACGCGTTGTTGGGTAACTGAGCTTAAGCCACTCGTTTACGGTCTAGTTCATTCAAAAAAATGTTCAAATGTGTGTGAAATCTTATGGGACTTAACTGCTAAGGTCAGCAGTCCATAAGCACACACACTACTTAACCTAAATTATCCTATGGACAAACACACACACCCATGCCCGAGGGAGGATTCGAACTTCCGCCGGGACCAGCCGCACAGTCTACAACTGCAGCGCCTGAGACCGCTCGGCTAATCCCGCGCGGCTCTAGTTCATTACTAACAATAGTTTCCAATCACAAAACTCTTGGTCGCCACAGTCAGCATATGTGAAGATGGGTAGCACTGGTTGAAAGAGCACTGTCACAAAACTGTGATTGGCTAAAGCTGAAAATGTAAATCACATTACTGGAATCTAGTGCATTCTATACTTCTAAACTGTTCAAGCCAACGGGTATAGAAGTTATGCCCGACATTCTCGCAGGACTATGTTCTACTGATTGAAGTATATCATATCTTATACATAAAATCGAAACTTTTATTTGCATACATAAAGGAAATACCTAGACGGAATATTGCACAAATCTCATGCAGTGCATTTTAAACACAATCGAAACTGGCACTCAACCTAGGGCAATCATATACAACGTATTTAATTAGTAACACCAGTGTCCAGTCACAAAATTCCCGATCGGCACCGTCAGCATGTGTGCATATGTGTGGTCTGGTTGAAACACTAGTGTCACAAAACAATAGTAGGCTGAAGCTGAAGATATGGCACATTACTGGAATCTAGTGCTACTTCGAGACTAACTTTGGCACTGAAAACTTCGTGCAGTTTCAAACTTCTATAACTCCATACCTAATGAAATCCATACACCTTATCGTATGAAGTTTCTACCCCCCAAAATAAGCTGTGTCTCAAGTTTCTCGGACAGAGAAAATAATTCTGTTGAGTCAGAAAATTTTAATTTTAGTGGTCACAGACATCTCATGCGATGAAATTTCTGCAGCTTTACTGGTGATGGTTCGTAGTATCCTAAGCATCATATTCGTAACTTGTTAGTATTCTTCATGTTCTTGTCTAGCTTTCTACAGGGTTATTTATTAGTAGCTCGGGGATTTCAGAAGACGACCGCGCAAGAACTACAAGACATACAGAAATATGACACATGTCACTACATAGAGATTCTCTCCAAGTTTCGATTCGTAAAACGCGCCGCGGCGTACTTGCAGTGGATAGGTCAGGAGTCCACTACACACAGCAGGCGGCTACACGGGTAGCAGGGGTAGTGTGGTGTGGACTGGGCGGTTTTCTAGGTTACATGGCCTCGGGCAAGTACAAGAAGAGCAACAGCCTCAAAGGGTGCGGGGCAAAGTCAGGACATGCGGGGACCAAGCGGCAATCGGTATTGTAATTGTAAACTGTCGAAGCTGCGTTGGTAAAGTACTGGAACTTCAAGCGCTGATACAAAGCACCGAAGCCGAAATCGTTATAAGTATGGAAAGCTGGCTGACGCCAGAGATAAATTCTGCCGAAATTTTTACAAAGGCACAGACGGTGTTTAGAAAGGATAGATTGCATGCAACCGGTGGTGGCGTGTTTGTCGCTGTTAGTAGTAGTTTATCCTGTAGTGAAGTAGAAGTGGATAGTTCCTGTGATTTATTATGGGTGGAGGTTACACTCAACAACCGAGCTAGGTTAATAATTGGCTCCTTTTACCGACCTCCCGACTCAGCAGCATTAGTGGCAGAACAACTGAGAGAAAATCTGGAATACATTTCCCATAAATTTTCTCAGCATGTTATAGTGTTAGGTGTAGATTACAATTTACCAGATATAGACTGGGACACTCAGATGTTTAGGACGGCTGGTAGGGACAGAGCTCGAGTGACATTATACTGAGTGCACTATGCGAAAATTACCTCGAGCAATTAAACAGAGAACCGTTGCAGCATCCCTGAATATGGAACTAAATAGGAATGTAAAAAAAGGGAGGAAGATTTATCTGTTTAGCAAGAGTAATAGGAGGCAGATTTCAGACTAACTAACGATCAAAACGAAAATTTCTGTTCCGACACTGACAATGTTGAGTGTTTATGGAAAAAGTTCAAGGCAATCGTAAAATGCGTTTTAGACAGGTACGTGCCGAGTAAAACTGTGAGGGACGGGAAAAACCCACCGTGGTTCAACAACAAAGTTAGGAAACTACTGCGAAAGCAAAGAGAGCTTCACTGCAAGTTTGAACGCAGAGAAAACCTCTCAGACAAACAGAAGCTAAACGATGTCAAAGTTAGCGTAAGAAGGGCTATGCGTGAAGCGTTCAGTGAATTCGAGAGTAAAATTCTATGTACCGACTTGACAGAAAATCCTAGGAAGTTCTGGTCTTACGTTAAATCAGTAAGTTGCTCGAAACAGCATATCCAGGCACTCTGGGATGATGATGGCATTGAAACAGAGGATGACACGCGTAAAGCTGAAATACTAAACACCTCTTTGCAAAGCTGTTTCACAGAGAAAGACCGCACTGCAGTTTCTTCTCTAAATCCTCGCACAAACGAAAAAATGGCTGACATCGAAATAAGTGTCCAAGGAATAGAAAAGCAACTGAAATCACTCAACAGAGGAAAGTCCACTGGACCTGACGGGATACCAATTCAATTCTACACAGAGTACGCGAAAGAACTTGCCCCGCTTCTAACAGCCGTGTACCGCAAGTCTCTAGAGGAACGGAGGGTTCCAAGTGGTTGGAAAAGAGCATAGGTAGTCCCAGTCTTCAAGAAGGGACGTCGAGCAGATGCGCAAAACCATAGACCTATATCCCTGACATCGATCTGTTGCAGAATTTTAGAACACGTTTTTTGCTCGCGTATCATGTCATTTCTGGAAACCCAGAATCTACTCTGTAGGAATTAACATGGATTCCGGAAACAGCGATCGTGTGAGACCCAACTCGCTTTATTTGTTCATGAGACCCAGAAAATATTAGTTACAGGCTCCCAGGTAGATGCCATTTTCCTCGACTTCCGGAAGACGTTCGATACAATTCCGCACTGTCGCCTGATAAACAAAGTAAGAGCCTACGGAGTATCAGACCAGCTGTGTGGCTGGATTGAAGAGTTTTTAGCAAACAGAACACAGCATTGTTCTCAATGGAGAAACGTCTACAGGACTTTGTTTTTATGAGACAGATCTGATGATGGTCATTAAAGACCGAAACCGGTAATCTGTTAAACAGAAAAGATTGTGACCATAGACGTAAATTAAAGGAAACTTATTACATATACGGGTCACTGTGTTTTCTCGCGACGATGTCGCAGCTTGTGAGACGTCTACAGACGTTAAAGTAACCTCTGGCGTGCCACAGGGGAGTGTTATGGGACCATAGTTTTCACAATATATATAAATGACCTAGTAGATAGTGTCGGAAGTTCCATGCGGCTTTTCGCGGATGATGCTGTAGTATACAGAGAAGTTGCAGCATTAGAAAATAGCAGCAAAATGCAGGAAGATCGGCAGCGGATAGGCAGTTGGTGCAGGGAGTGGCAACTGACCCTTAACATAGACAAATGTAATGTATTGCGAATACATAGAAAAAAGGATCCTTTATTGTATGATTATATGATAGCGGAACAAACACTGGTAGCAGTTACTTCTGTAAAATATCTGGGAGTATGCGTACGGAACGATTTGAAGTGGAATGATCATATAAAATTAATTGCTGGTAAGGCGGGTGCCAGGTTGAGATTCATTGGGAGTGTCCTTAGAAAATGTAGTCCATCAGCAAAGGAGGTGGCTTACAAAACAGTCGTTCGACCTATACTTGAGTATTGCTCATCAGTGTGGGATCCGTACCAGGTCGGGTTGACAGAGGAGATAGAGAAGATCCAAAGAAGAGCGGCGCGTTTCGTCACAGGGTTATTTGGTAAGCGTGATAGCGTTACGGAGATGTTTAGCAAACTCAAGTGGCAGACTCTGCAGGAGATACGCTCTGCGTCGCGGTGTAGCCTGCTGTCCAGGTTTCGAGAGGGCGCGTTTCTGGATGAGGTATCGAATATATTACTTCCCCCTACGTATACCTCCCGAGGAGATCACGGATGTAAAATTAGAGAGATTCGAGTGCGCACGGAGGCTTTCCGGCAGTCGTTCTTCCCGCGAACCATACGCGACTGGAACAGGAAAGGGAGGTAATGACAGTGGCACGTAAAGTGCCCTCCGCCACACACCGTTGGGTGGCTTGCGGAGTATAAATGTAGATGTAGATGTAGACTACCACTAGGTGGCAAGCTTCTGAGAATACGTAGACAAATCATCCGCCCCACACTGTGGCATCGAATTAGTTGGTACCTGCGGACAGGCAACCAGATGAACAGATTTCCGAAATGGTTTGCCGTCGCGCCTTCCAAGTAAAAATAAATGTAAATGTCGAGCGACTAGAGCCTCCGGTCGAGGTAGACCGTTTGCCGGGTGCAAGTATTTCGATTTGACGCCACTTCGGCAACTTGCGCGTCGATGGGGATGAAATGATGATTAGGACACCACAACACCCAGTCCCTGACCGGAAAAAATCTCCGACCCAACCCGGACTCTTAGGATTGACATTCTGTCGCACTGACCACTTTTTTTTTCATTTTGTTCATTGTTGATCGTTGTGTTTGGTCGTTGCGGACGCCACACGACATCCGTTCAAGTTAGTTTGTTGATCCTTCCACTCAGTTTTTTTATTATTGCAGAGGCCAACCAGCTCTCTGACAGAACACGCTGAGCTACCGTGCGGGCACCACTCAGCAACTGGGGGCACTGTCCAGTCATATTAATGTGATCACATGTCAAAAGCGTGAATAATCACCTTTTGCAGATCGCCGCGAGACCTGCAGGAACGGAGTCCATGAGGTTCCGGAAGGTATTGACTCCAATGCTGTGGCCAGATGCGCTAGGTTTCTCGATTGAGGATCCATTGCGCAAACAGCCCGATCGAGGTGGTCCGACAGATTCCCGATTGGGTTTAAATCCAAGGAGTCTGCTGGCCAGGGGAGTACAGTAAATTAATCTCGGTGCTCTTCGAAGCATGCACGTACGCTGTAAGCTGTGTGACACGTTCTATTGTCGTGTTGGTAGATACCATCGAGGAGAACCAACTGCATGTACTTGCGGACATGGTCCCCAAGGATAGATGAGTACTTGCGTTGATCCATTGTGCCTTCCAGAATGACGAGATCGCCAGGGACTGCCACAAAACATTCACCAGAACATAATGCTCCCTCCTCCGGCATGGACCCTTCCGACGACTGTTGCTGGCAGTACACGCCAATGACCATGTCTGATTGAGCATAAAACGCAATTCATCTGGAAAGGCCACCTGTCGCCACTCAGTGGACGACCAGTTGCGATACTGGTGAGGAAATTGCAGCCTGCGTCGCCAATGAGCAGCAGTCATCATGTGTGCATGAACCAGGCGCTTGCTGTGAAGACCCAATTTCAGCAATGCTCGCTGAACGGTCTTTGTGGAGACATAGCTGGTAGCCTCTTGGTTCATCTGAGCGCTCAGTAGCTTAACAGTTGTACGGCTATTCGCCAGTACACATCTCTGCAGCCGTCGTCCACCTCTGTCATCAACGGCCCGTGGTGCACCACAGTTGCCTCGGCGCCATTTTGGATAGCGCCATTTTGTATGCACGGCACACTTTAACCACGGCGGCACGCGAACAGTTTACGGACTTGGCCGTTTCGGAAATGCTTCCATCCTTGGCCCGTAAGCCAGTGATCACACCCTTTTGGACGACGGATAAATTGTTTCGTTTCCGCATGATGACAATGACAGCCTGTTTTACGAGTCCACCGACTCGGTTTATACGAGGGTCACTCCAAAAGAAATGCACACTATTTTTTTAATCCATCTTTTATTCTACATGTTTGAAAGTTTTACAGTGTGTAGATACATCATTTAGGAGCAATATTTTCATTTCTCCACATAATTTCCATCCCTCTCAACTGCCTTATGCCATCTCGGAGCCGGCCGGAGTGGCCGAGCGGTTCTAGGCGCTACAGTCTGGAACCGCGCGACCGCTACGCTCGCAGGTTCGAATCCTGCCTCGGGCATGGATGTGTGTGATGTCCTTAGGTTACTTAGGTTTAAGTAGTTCTAAGTTCTAGGGGACTGATGACCTCAGAAGTTAAGTCCCATAGAGCTCAGAGCCATTTGAACCATCTTGGAACCAGTGCCTGTATACCCGCACGGTAAAATTCTGGACCAACCTGTTGGGGCCACTGTTTGGCAGCGTGCACAAGGGAGTCATCATCTTCGAACCTTGTTCCACGAAGAGACTCTTTCAGTTTCCAAAAGAGATGATAGTCACATGGAGCCAGGTCAGGACTGTAAGGCGGGTGTTTCAGTGTTGTACAACCGAGGTTTGTGATCGATTCCATGGTTTTTTACTGACATGTGGCCGTGCATTGTCGTGGAACAGCAAAACATCCTCTTTTGCCGATGTGGTCGAACATGATTCAGTCGAGATTGAAGTTTCTTTAGTGTCGGCACATATGCATCAGAATTTATGGTGGCTCCCCTTGGTATGACGTCCACAAGCAAGAGTCCTTCGGAATCGAAAAACACCGTAGCCATAACTTTTCCAGCACAAGGTGTGGTTTTGAATTTTTTTTTCTTGGGTGAATTTGCATGATGCCACTCCATTGATTGCCTCTTCGTCTCTGGTGAAAAATGATGGAGCCATGTTTCATCACCTGTCACAATTCTTCCAAGAAATTCATCTCCATCATTCTCGTACTGTTCCGAAAGTTCGCTGCATACCGTTTTTCTTGTTTCTTTGCGAGCCACTGTCAACATCCTGGGAACCCACCTGGCACAAACCTTTTTTAACGCCAACACTTCTGCAAACACTTCCTTCCCCTATCCCAACGTAGCGTGACAATTTGTTCACTGTGATGCGTCTGTCAGCAGTCACCAATTCGTTAACTCTCTGCACATTGTCTGGAGTGTGTGCAGTACGAGGCATGCCGCTGCGAGGACAATCCTCAATATTGCCGTGCCCGCTTTCATCACGTAACCTGCTTGCCCACCGACTAACTGTACTGCGATCGATAGCAGCATCTCCATACAGTTTTTTCAACCACTTGTAGATGTTTCCCATTGTCTCGTTTTCACAGCACAGGAATTCTATGACAGCACGCTGCTTCTGACGAACGTCAAGTGTAGCAGCCATCTTGAAGACATGCTGTGACGGCGCCACTCTCGGGAACAGGTTGAACTAAGTTTGAAAACAAGAGGGAAGGATGTATCTACGCACTGTAAAACTTTCACACATGCAGAATGAAAACTGTATTTTTACAAAAATAGTGTGCATTTCTTTTGGAGTGACCATCATATATCCTTCATTGCTAATGCTGCCACCTGCCGCCTGTGAGTAGTTATTGCACGTTGACGTCGAACATATGCGGTGGTCACATTCATGTGATTGGACCTTGTAAATGCACATACGTACTGAAA
Organism: Schistocerca piceifrons; assembly: GCF_021461385.2. Classification (NCBI taxonomy): domain Eukaryota; kingdom Metazoa; phylum Arthropoda; class Insecta; order Orthoptera; family Acrididae; genus Schistocerca; species Schistocerca piceifrons. The sequence goes on from NC_060149.1 coordinate 283,018,449, forward strand.
TTTGCTGTGTCGCAAATAGTGCCCATACTCAGCGCCTGAAATGTGAAGTAAAAGCTAGGGCAGATGCTCTATATATTGATATGTGACTACTTTCTGTATGTATCGCAGTTTTCGAGCAGTTGTCTTCTGAAACCCCTACGGTATGTATTGATATTGGCAGTTTTCTTCCTGGAGAGTTTCAAGATATTTGCAACAAATTTCGAAAGATAAGCATTCCATGTGACCATACCGTCGCTCTATTGAACGGATGGGAATTGTTGTGACAAAGCATAGGTAGCAAAGGTACCACATTATAACTTTTTCTTCCTCGAGCTTCAGTTCTACATATTTATTCTTCGTTTTAGTATTTTTCTTATTGACAAATAAATGTGATTTCCGTAAACGACTTGAGAATATCAGTCTTCGTATTTTTCTTAAGGGCATGGACTCACACACTGGAAAGTAGCTATCTTTTTACAATTTTTTACAAATTCTCTGAGAAAGTCCTCACAATGTTTTCTGTTTTTCACAATAACAACTCACAGGCACTTACATTCTTCAACGTTTTTAAATTTTTTACTGATACTGTTGCGAAAATTTGCACTCCCATAAAGTTTATCTGACTGATGTTTATCTCCAGTCTTCAAGCCTTAATATTCTTCTACACTGAGACATATAAGATATTACACCATGAAGCAGCAGTAGGCCATTTATCAAGCCTTGTGGAGGTGTTTATCACATAACACGTATTAAATGGTTTAACTTTGATTCTATTTGGCACTGATGTCCATCACAGCATCAGTATGTGGTGTGACCCACACAGGCATGAATGCGCTCTTGTATTTGTTGTACCATGAAAGCAAACAGTTTCCTTATGTCATCTTGAGGAATTCTTTGCCCTGTCTGAAAAGCATGCTGTGGCAGTTTGTGAAGATTACTGGCTGGAGGCTGGTAAGAAAATATAGATCTCTCCATCGCACGCCAGACGTGCTCTGACAAATCACGGGAGTGGGTGGGTTAGTCGAGGATCCGTATATTCTCAAGACATATGTGAGGTTATAATATGGCATATGACACTTGGTACCTGCGGGCCGTAGTGGCCGTGCGGTTAAAGGCGCTGCAGTCTGGAACCGCAAGACCGCTACGGTCGCAGGTTCGAATCCTGCCTCGGGCATGGATATTTGTGATGTCTTTAGGTTAGTTAGGTTTAACTAGTTCTAAGTTCTAGGGGACTAATGACCTCAGAAGTTGAGTCCCATAGTGCTCAGAGCCATTTGAACCATTTTTGAACACTTGGTACCCTGGTCATGAAGGATATGACAAATACTGGCGAGCATTCAGCCACCTTTCAACAATTATCAAATCATTCCCGTTGTAAAATCCAATAGCTCTCCGCACCATTATTCCAGAAGTCGAAGAGCTACGAGTCTGGAGAATGGCAGCCTCTTGTGGTTTTTCACCAGTTCGTTTACGGACGTCGGTGCCGATATGACCGCCACAAACGGAAACAAGACTCAGCGCAAAATGCCACAGAAAGGCACTGAGTGTCCAAGTTGACTGTGGCTGTATGTCGTGCAAGTCTATCATCTACAGTATGGTATTACAAGTAAACGACGTTTCCCTGTGACACACTGCCTATAAACTGGTTCCTTGTGACACACTACCTATAAACTTTGTCCGGATTTAAGTTGTAGGGATCTATCTATTCTTTAGAGCCAATATAGCACTCTAACGATCTTTTTGTGGTATAGTCCTTCTGGGAAGACCCGTGCCTACTCTTCTTGCCACACTGTTTTCCTGAGTCCATCCCGCCAACACTCGTTCTTCAAATGGCTCTGAGCACTATGGGACTTAACATCTATGGTCATCAGTCCCCTAGAACTTAGAACTACTTAAACCTAACTAACCTAAGGACATCACACAACACCCAGCCATCACGAGGCAGAGAAAATCCCTGTCCTCGCCGGGAATCGAACCCGGGAACCCGGGCGTGGGAAGCGAGAACGCTACCGCACGACCACGAGCTGCGGGCACTCGTTCTTCAGTCACTGCGCTATACCCATCTGTCTGTATAATCTATCGGTATGGTACTCCCTTGTCATTTATGCCTGCTATTCTGTCATCGTGTTCTGTAGGAATGCATTTTTTTTAACTTACTGGAGAAAAAATTAGTCACCTCTAGAGAAATTATTACAAGCACCATTTAATAGCGTGTAATTCGGCTCCTGTACATGATAACCGTCTGGATTCGGTTAGGAAGTGAGCCCACAAAATTGTACAGGTACGTCGCATCCGGGTTAAGCCACTCGCTGAGGATTCCGGGATGCTAATATCGGTGTTTTACGCGTTGTTCCAATATATCGCACAGATTTTCCGCGGGGTTAAAGCCAAGTGATTTTGCAGGCCAATCAAGATTTCTATTGGTGGTGTGTACAGAAAACCAATCACGTATCCTTCCAGGCGGATGAACTTTGCTATTGTTGTCTTTACGTGCCTGTGAGAGCAATGGCCTCTTGAAGGTGACCGACTCAAATACTCATTTCATGCAGTTCCCGTCGCTCTCGCAAATAGATTGGGACGGATCCTCATTCACTGTCTACCCTGTCGGGTTTGCAAGTGACTTTGATTCAGAAGTCGTGAAACGCGTCTCCTGTCCTTCTCAGTGAGGATCTTTTTGCGACCACAATTCTGACGTCGTGTTTTGTGGCCACTGAGCAGTTGGGTTGAGTTGTTTTGGGGAAGTAGACCAGACAGCGAGGTCATCAGTCTCATCGGATTAGGGAAGGACGGGGAAGGAAGTCGGCCGTGCCCTTTGAAAGGAACCATCCCGGCATTCGCCTGGAGCGATTTAGGGAAAGCATGGAAAACCTAAATCAGGATGGCCGGACGCGGGATTGAACCGTCGTCCTCCCGAATGCGAGTCCAGTGTCTAACCACTGCGCCACCTCGCTCGGTCCACTGCTCATAGTCACACTGAACAGTTCGCAGCGAAACACCAACAAATCCAGCTACATCGCACACCGGATGGCCATGGGCACAGCAAAACACAATTGCTCTTTTTCGACACTCTTTCACATACTTACGTTTACCCATGTTTAGGTAAAACGTCCGCTTGAAACATAAATGTCTCACTGATCGCTACTGCCTTAGGCTAATGCAGAGGTAGTGTGCCGTTGTGCACGTAACTCGGTTGCTGCGCCATCTGTAAAGGCCTGACGAGTCAACCGTGTGTGCTCGCTACGGTGACAAATTTTTTGTCAGGTGGGCTTATATTGGAAATAAGTGAGCATAAACGGTAAAGCTGTTATCAACCCGAAGTTTGGTTTGAAGACCACAACACTTTATTAGGCATGACCCTATTAGAGGACTTTGAACGAGTTACTGAATCAGTTACGAGCTGACAAACATTGCCAGGGACGAAAAAAGTAAACGATAAAAATCCCAGTACAGGCTGGGATCGAGCCCCAGGCCTTTGGAGTCATAGTCTGGCACTCTATGAATGAGCCATCGAGCCACATGAGCTCGCAGAAGGATCAAATTTTAATAAACGTAACCCACAAGAATCTGATTACAGGAGTATCTGGGCGCCTTTAGTGAAAGTGCTGACGGTGTAACATAACGTCAGTGTATAAGTTTCGTCGTCATTTATACCATAACGTCTCGATCTTCTGTGAGAATATCTTTATCAGTAGATAAAGCTGTTTGGCATAAAAAGTAGTCACCTCATAATGACGTGTTAAACCTTCATGAGGCATGATAACCTCTGTTGCACGCTGTTGTACTTACTGCATGAGGTTCTGCACGTAGAAGGCGTTAGTATACAGGGTGGTCCATTGATAGTGACCGGGCCAAATATCTCACGAATTAACCATCAAATAAAAAAACTGCAAAGAACGAAACTTGTCTAGCATGAAGGGGGAAACCAGATGGCGCTATGGTTGGCCCGCTAGATGGCGCTGTCATAGGTCAACCGTATTTCAACCCCCATTTTTATTACATATTCGTGTAGTACGTAAAGAAATATGAATGTTTTAGTTGGAGCACTTTTTTCGCTTTGTGACAGATGGCGCAGTAATAGTCACAAACGTATAAGTACGTGGTATCACGTAACATTCCGCGACTGCGGCGGTATTTCCTTTGTGATACATTACCCGTGTTAAAATGGACCGTTTACTAATTGCGGAAAAGGTCGATATCGCGTTGATGTATGGCTATTGTGATCAAAATGCCCAACGGGCGTGTGCTATGTATGCTGCTCGGTATCCTGGATGACATCATCCAAGTGTCCGGACCGTTCGCCGAATAGTTACGTTGTTTAGGGAAACAGGAAGTGCTCAGCCACATGTGAAACGTCAACCACGAAATGATGATTCCCAAGTAGGTGTTTTAGCTGCTGTCGTGGCTAATCGGCACATCAGTAGCAGACAAACTGCGCGAGAATCGGGAATCTCAAAAACGTCGGTGTTGAGAATGCTACATCAACAGCGATTGCACCCGTACCATATTTCTATGCACCAGGAAATGCATGGCGACGACTTTGAACGTCGTGTACAGTTCTGCCACTGGGAACAAGAGAAATTACGGGACGATGACAGATTTTTTGAACGGGTTCTATTTAGCGACGACGTGTCATTCACCAACAGCGGTAACGTAAACCGGCATAATATGCACTATTGGGCAACGGAAAATCCACGATGGCTACGACAAGTGGAACATCAGCGACCTTGTCGGGTTAATGTATGGTGCGGCATTATGGGAAGAAGGATAATTGGTCTCCATTTTATTGATGGCAATCTAAATGGTGCAATGTATGCTGATTTCCTACATAATGTTCTACCGATGTTACTACAAGATGTTTCACTGCACGACAGAATGGCGATGGACTTCCAACGTGATGGATGTTCGGCACATAGCTCGCATGCGATTGAAGCGGTATTGAATAGCATATTTCATGACCGGTGGATTGATCGTCGAAGCACCATTACATGGCCCGCAGTTTCACCGGATCTGACGTCCCCGGATTTCTTTGTGTGGGGAAAGTTGAAGGATATTTGCTATCGTGATCCACCGACAACGCCTGACAACATGTGTCAGCGCATTGTCAATGCATGTGCGAACATTACGGAAGGCGAACTACTCGCTGTTGAGTGGAATGTCGTTACATGTATTGCCAAATGCATTGAGGCTGACGGACATCACTTTGAGCATTTATTGCATTAATGTGGTATTTACAGGTAATCACGCTGTAACAGCATGCGTTCTCAGAAATGATAAGTTCACAAAGGTACATGTATCACATCGGAACAACCGAAATAAAATGTTCAAACGTACCTACATTCTGTATTTTAATTTAAAAAACCTACCTGTTATCAACTGTTCGTCTAAAATTGAGAGCCATGTGTTTGTGACTATTACAGTGCCGTCTATCACAAAGCGAAAAAAGTGTCCAACTGAAACATTCATATTTATTTACGTACTACACGAATATGTAGTAAAAATGGGGGTTCCTATTTAAAAAAACACAGTTGATATCCGTTTGACCTATGGCAGCTCCCTCAAGCGGGTCAACCATAGCGCCATCTGGTTTCCCCCTTCAAGCTAGACAAGTTTCGTTCTTTGTAGTTTTTTCGTTTGACGGTTATTTCGTAGATATTTGGCCCGGTCACGATCCTTGGACCACCCTGTATACTCGTAACAATTCCTTCCGCAATAGCCTGCACGGATTGTGAGGCTCTTCCTATTTCAGACAACATTTACTTGTAATTTTTCGCCTCGAATTTGAACGCTATGTGTGAGATGGAAAAGTTGCTATCGTTAATGGTAGTACAGAACGCTACTGTAATGCATCAAGAGGCAATTCTCACGGTCGGTGGCAGACAGCGAATATGGTCACACCATGAAACAAATAATGGTAAATAGCTACCGTACGAAGTTCACTAAAAATTCTTGTCGCGCGCCAGTCAGTCAGTCGGGGAAAAGATGTCTGAACTCCATGTCATCCGTGCCCTCGATTCTCAATACTCTACGAAGTTAAAAGTATTGAACTGAGTAATTCTGCATTATTTAACGGTGTTAATCAATAAACGCACTGTTATTGCATCCGGAAGTAATATTTAAAGCAGATTTGGTACCAGTACATCCAATCATAACCACACAATCAGAACTTTTGGGGCTCAGAACGTTTCCAGTGCGCTATGCTATCTGGTGCGAGAGACGATAGCAACGAGAGTACTACACAGAATAGGTAGAAGGACGTCCTAGCAGTCAAAACTGGCAAAGTTAATCCAAGAAATGCTAATATTTTACGTGCAGTCTTGGGTGAAGAGGCAAATTCAGTCTAACTGCACATGTCCTTTGTCACCTTCTATGGACTCGTGACTATTCTGAGAAAGATTGATGGAGGGTTAGCGCACGACTGTATATTGCAAGGTCGGCCATGTCACTTAATTTGATTTATTTTTACAGATAATCCTAGAGATTTTCAGCGGAGCTCAAATCTAGGGACTTTGCAGGTAAGTCAAGAAGTGTAACCGTTACCGGACATTTCTTATGTCACGCTGTCAGGATGGTAATCCGTTCGAAACGAACATTATCGTCTTCGAGGATAGTCTGATAATGCAATGTTTTTCGCTAATATAGCGAGGGAACTGCAAAGATTGTTTTCAATCACCTGAATGTAGTCTTTTTGATTTAATACACATATAACCTCAAACAAAGGACCCATTTCCGTGTAATTACAACATCTATGAGACATCACACAGTCCCCTCAGTTTTTCACCTCTCTTTGCATGTAGCTCTCCCGGAAACGCTTCCTAGGTTTACTATTAATACGACAGCACGCATCATTCATGCACCGGGTGGTTATAATTAAAGTGCAGCAACTCGCGGAGGCCCAGTGTGGGTTGTAATTATCGTATGACAGCGAAACTTGATGGATGTGTTAATGTGATAATGCGGAACCGATTTACACTGGAAAAAAATTAGTTCCAGTTTTGGCCACAAGGTGCAAATCTGGCGCTGTACATTGTCTGTATGATGGTATGATATCGACGCTGTCATATGACAAGTGATAACGTGAGTGGACATCCGCCCTGTCATTTGGCCGGCCAGTGTGGCCGAGCGGTTCTACGCGCTGCAGTCTGGAACCGCGCTGCTGCTACGGTCGCAGGTTCGAATCCTGCCTCGGGCATGGATGTGTGTGATGTCCTTAGGTTAGTCAGGTTTAAGTAGTTCTACGTTCTAGGGGACTGATGACCTCAGATGTGAACGGCAGCAATTACAGTTTGCACCGAGAGAATACTGCCGACTGATAGGTCCGAGGAAAGGTCCGATGTGTTAAATGGTTTGAAAAAGATGATAATAGAATTCGGAAACACAGGTGAGTTTGGTGTGGAGTTTCCACGAGCAAGGTGTCCCATCCCTGTGGAAGTTACTGACTAGGTTTCTGTGGCTGTAACAGGCCATACAGCACGCGCCCTGGGTAGTGCTACTGCTCGTGCAGTATGACGACAATTGTCCATACCATGGTCAGCAGTGGGGAAAGTTTTGCAGTCTATATTACCCTGGTACCTGCACAAGATCCAGACGGTGCAGCAACTGAAACCTCATTATCCGCAGCAACGTTCTGAATTTGCTCTTCAGTTTCTGTCCCGGATCGAAGCTGATGACATACGGCCCGGCAATATGCTATGGAAGAGGAGGAGGAGGAGATTAGAGTTTAACGTCCCGTCAACAGAGAGGGCATCAGAGACAGAGCAGAAACTCAAATTACGGAAGGACGGGGAAAGAAATCGGCCGTGCAAATTTCAACGGAACCATTCCGGCATTTGCCTTCATCGATTTTGGGAAATCACGGAAAACCTCTGTCAGCAAATTTCTGAAAACAAGTCGATCTCCCTTCATGACGATTTGCTATCACTGCCCAGGAAACGCCTCAAATCTAGAGGACCAGAATGTGAATGGGAGTCCAAATGCTATCCACGGGATTCGACCAGGACGCAGAGTGGAAACTTGAGTGGCAAGCTACAAGAACCCGAAACCATGAACTAGTAGACAATCCAACAGTTCCAGTTCCAGACTTCCACCAACCAAGGGAGGTGTGGGTGCAGTTAAACAGATATCGGACTGAAGAGGGTAGGTGCAAATACAATATGCATAAGTGGGGCTTTTCAAGTGACAGTGTGTGTGACTGTGATGACACCCAAAAAATGAGCTACATTGTGAATGACTGTCCAATCAGACGCTTCCCTGGTGGCATTGAGAAGCTCCATCAAGCATCACACAAGGCACTCCGCTGGATCGAGTGCATCAACATCCGAGTGTAGTTTGAGCGGTTTTAAAACTTGTTTACTGTATATAATTTCACATGTTCATTTTTATACATATTTCTGTGTTTTGCTAAATGTGTATTACTGTAATTGATGCATACGATAATAATAATAATAATAATAATAATAATAATAATAATAATAATAATAACGGAAAACCTAACTCTGGATGGTCGGACGAGGATCTGAACCGTCGTCCTCCCGAATGCGACTCTACTTAGTTAATCACTGCGTCACCTACCTCGATAATATTCTCTGGAGTGACGAGGCACATTTTACACTACCGGGTGCAGAACTGCCGGATGTGGGGATACTATTAAACCGAGTTTGTGCACGACGGTCCATTGCACTTGCCGCATGGGACAATGTGGTGTGGATTCACAAGCACTTTTATTTTCGGTCGGTTTTTCTTTGAAGAAAATACACCCAGAGCGCCTACCAGGTGCACCGTGACGTCTGCACATTATCGAGACCTCGTTGAACAGTAAGTGCCTCCTGATTTGGAAGAGCGCAACTGTGTGGAAACCACTGTTTTCATGCAAGATGGGACAACATCTCATGTCACTCGCTCAGTGTGAAAGATCTGCTTAATGCAACCTTCCACGAACGTGTTATTGCCGGAAGTTTTCCAGATGCATGGTCTGAAAGATCACCTGATCTGCATCCATGTGACTATTGGGTCTAGGAATATCTAAAAAACGCATTCACCAGGGACACGTTTGGTTTCTACCTTATATGAAGGCCAGTATACAGGAACACGTTTCTGTAATTCCATCGGAACTGCTACGACTGTTGTTCAAGTCGTTTTACGGATACAACATCTCGTTGGCGCCTCCGGTGCTCATATTAAACAAAACTGTGTAAGTGGCGGTTAAATAAAATCAACATTATGTCTTTCTCAGTTGTTTCACATTTTCTGCCCGCGTCCCATTCCTAATCCATTATGTACGGAAACATTTCTATACGTCATTCCTGCATTCATAGCACCATATTTGCACCTGATGGCCAAAGTTGGAAGTAATTTTTCTCCAGCTTAAATCGGTTCCGCTTAACGCATTAGCATATCTACCAAGTTTCGCTGCCAAACGATAATTACAGCCCACACTGGACTTCTGTGAGCAGCTGGATTTTATTTATAACCAGCCAGTGTAAGCAGAAAAATGAGTAGCAGGAGTGTATAAAATATTTCCAGCCTATTGCAATCAATTGTTGATATCTCTTTGACCCCTATAATCAGGCAATTTTATGAGCAGGAGTGAGCAACAGCGTCTTGCGTGCAATTCTCTTCCACATAGCACTGGGATACAATTTTCTCCGGGGTATCGATTCGAATGCTGCCAATGCTGACGTCTTGCATTAATTCCTGCCGTATACGGAAGTGATTTTTACGCACAAGCCGCACAGTCTCAAAATGGTGACGAAAAAGGACAGCATACGGACACATACCTTTGAAAACCATCACTTCAGTATTGCGTGCCGTATTATACAAGGAGGACGAGACAAGTATTGCAACACAACTCCTTCGTGAATACTTTAAATACCATTCCTCACTCCGAATATACAGGTTGTTTGACAATGCCTGTTATAGGCTTTGAGGGGTTGTAGAAGGGAGTTAGTAGATAAAGTTTTAGCAAGGAACCCATCTCCGTAAATGATACAGTCCTTTTTGGAAGGATCTTATTCCAAAATCTTAAGTTTTCAGGAACGAAGGAAAATGTCTTTCGGGTGAGTATTTGGAGTATAACAAGACGGGTTTTCTAATGTTTAAAGAACAGAATGAAATGGATATTTTGCCATTACTGCAGTTGCTAAGTTTTGCAATCTCTTTGAAAAGAAGTAAGTCCAAAATCTTGGAATAAGGCCCTCTTCTTGGAGAAATAATTCATATCCTTGGTCAAGCTGTGTTTTTAAGCTGTTTCATGTTTTACTCATATCTTTTCATAGTACAATAACTCCAATCAAAGTGCATACAAAATGGTTTCATTGATCCTCATCAGCGCGATCAAAAATGGTTCAAATGGCTCTGAGCACTATTGGACTTAACTTCGGAGGTCATCAGTCCCCTAGAACTTAGAACTACTTAAACCTAACTAACCTAAGGACACCACACACATCCATGCCCGAGGCAGGATTCGACCCTGAGACCGTAGCGGTCGGGCAGTTCCAGACTGTAGCGGCTAGAACCGCTCGGTCACTCCGGCCGGCCCCAGCGCCATCATCATCATCATCATTAGCAGCAGCAGCAGCAGCACAGGCCATTTCAAGCAATCACCATAGAAATAACTAGATCCATGCGGAATATAACCAAGTAAACGTTCAGTGTCTTGCATTTGGTTCCTCTTCATAGTCGCTAGTCTACTGGGAGCGTTTTCAAAATTAAAAACAGCACACATTTCCGGAAATAAAACATCGAATGTATGTTTCTATCTCCCTCCTATGTATTGAGAAGCCACAACATCTGATTGCAACTTATTATGTTCAAAAGGCATTAAGAAACATGGTTGAAACCTGACTTTCTGTGTACTTGGAACATATCTACCTTGTGATCCGTTCGACAACCCCGTTTTCCTGTAGTTGCTAGCCACCATTTTGAGAAGCTGTAGATATTTTCAGTTTCTATTAGCTTTATGGTGAAATTACAATATTTTGAAGCACTGGACATCATTTCACAGTATTCATTCACCATATACACTCGGTAAACTCTTCTTGTTACCTGTTTCACCATGGAAAAATTCTTGTCACATACGTTATAGGGACGTGCACGAATGGAAAGAAACTGTTCCACTTTGTCAAAACGTTTAGTGTCCACCAAAGATACACAAAATAGAATCTTACAGTGATTCTTGTTTTGCCCAGTGCAACCGTTGGAAAACAAACGTAGCTCTTTGAGATTTTCTGGCAGATATTGTTTTGTCTAATGAAATAGTAAATACAATACAATCAGATATACGGTCGGAGCGGTGAATTTTATGACCATCGATTTTCAAGGAGGACACAGCAAGAAATGCAGATAATGGTAGCAACTTGCCTGGCGATGGACCAGCGACGGCCCTTGCGATCGAGCGCGACGGGCATCTCCGCGATGAGGTTGTTCTCGAACTCGCTGAGCATCAGGTAGTTCTCGACTTTGTTGCAGGAGGTGATACAGTCGCCGATGTAGTCGAGGTCGTCGAGCAGATTGTCGGGCAGGTCCATGTCGGCGATGCCCTCCTCAGAGATGCAGGTGAGCTCCGGCTTGTCGGCGGCGTGCGCGGCCGCCAGCAGCAGCGACCCGCCGCCCAGCAGCAGCTCGCCGCCCGCCGCCGCCGCCCCCGCAGCCGCCCCCGGCGCCGCCCCCGCCGCCGCGGCCACCACCCCCGGAGCGCCCACGACGACGCCCGCCGCGGTCCCGACGAGCCCGACGCCGGGGGCGGCAGCGCAGGGCACCAGCACGCCGGCCAGCTGCGCGTCCGTCAGCTGGGGGTCGCGGTTGTCCGGCTCGTGCGAGAAGGAGGGCCGGCGCCGCTGCGGGCACGCCTCCACCTGGCACAGCTGGCGCGAGCCGTCGCCGTGCTTGTGGCGCGCCAGCCGCCGCCGGTGCACGTCGATGAAGAACAGCGTCAGGCTGCCCACCAGCACGCACGACGAGCTGAAGTAGTAGCCCGCCTTGTTGCCGCAGCCCACGTTGATGTACCCTGTGGGGTATCAAAACGCGGTCACAGGCAGGCTCTCTGCAAGGAATGAAACAGTACAACCTATTTCGGGGCGAGAAGGACCACAGGCTACTGTTTCAATGACGTTGGCGCGTAACATGCAGTCACTGATCAGTACAATAACTCCATTGTACGGGCCACAGGGAAGTTTGCAGTTTAACTCACCGTCGGCGACGTGATTATTATACGGGGTTATCCAGAGATACTTTTAAAAATTTGTTCTTCACACCAAAACAAGAAAAACAGCAGATATAAACTACTTTCTTGGGAGTTTTGTACACCATATGGAGTCTCTCGCATTTAAGTTTCTATCTCCTTCTTTCTTGCCAGTCCTCTTCTTGCATGGATCTGTCCTTCATCGCACGCCTCGTTCTAGAAGTCCAGTGTAGTCAGGGTCTTCCTCTTTTCCTGTCTCGTGAAGATCTCCATTGCCATATTTTATGAGGCTGTCTCTTCTCTGGCATTCTTGTGAGATGTTCATACCATGTTAGTCTACAACATCCTCGGTAACTCTCATCTATAGTCATAGCACATATCTTATTTTGTCCCTTCTTGTTGCTTCACAACTTCGTCTCCAAAACTCCAGTTCAGTTACCTTTACCCCCTGCTCATTGGCCCAGGAGACTTCTGGAGACTTCCCACATTTCAGTACTATAGAGAGTAATGCTCTCAACTAAAGTTTTGCATATCCCCCTTTTTAAATATCTTGAATTACTTTTATTCCAGAAAATGGAGTGTAGCTGCTTAATTGCCACCTCTCCCTTTCCTGTCCTGCATTTATTTCCTCGTTGCTGCCACCTCTGCCCGAAACGACTGCCCCTAAATATTTATACGAGGGTGAGTCAAATGAAAACCTTAAATTTGTAATAACAAACCGAAATTTCGCGCCGATATCCTGTAAGTTGGTAAGCGTGCTACAAACAGCATGCAGAATGGCCTGTAGGTGACAGCATAGTGAAGATGCACACATACCGTCCCAGTATCAGTATAAAGATGGCCGCCCCACTTGTGACTTGCGCCTGGGAAGAACAGCATTCTGTTATTCGGTTTGTGCGTAGTGAAGGTGTGAAACCTACTGAAATTCATCGACGAATGAAGGTTCAGTACGATGATGCAAGTTTGTCACAGCAGCAAGTCTACGAATGGAGTTTGAAGTGCGCAAATGGTGTAACTTCAGTGGAAGTTGCTCCTCGTCCAGGTCAGGCACAACGAGTTGTGACTCCACAGAACGTTGCAGCAGTTGAGGCCATAGTGAAGGAAAACCGCCGAGTGACACTGAATGACATTGCAACATGTTTACAGGTTAGTCATAGGTCAGCACACCACATTGTGCTTGATTTGCTAAAGTTTCACAAAGTGTCTGCAAGATTGGTGCCACGGCAGCTGACTCCTGAAATGACAGAACGACGTGTTGATGCTTGTGAAGAACTTCTTCGGCGCTTTGAACGAGAAGGTGACGGCTTCCTTGAAAGAATCGTTATTGGGGACGAAACCTGGGTTCACTTCCACCAACCGAAAAAGAAGAGAGCGAGCAAGGAATGGCGCCATTCCTCATCACCAAAACCAAAGAAGTTTCTTACAGAACCATCAGCAGAGAAGATTATGCTGACTATGTTTTGGGACGAAAAAGGCATCATTTTGGAGCATGACATGCCTAGAGGGACCAGTGTCACCAGTGCATCATACACAGATCTCCTAAAGAATCATCTGCGGCCAGCAATCAAATCAAAGCGATGTGGATTTCTGTCAGCAACATGACAATGCAAGGCCCCACACTGCCGTACAACAGTTGCAACAATCACAGACCTGCATTTTGAGTGTCTTCCTCATCCACCATAGTCACCAGACCTTGCCTCAAGTGATTTCAATATGTTTGAACCACTCACGGACGCAACGGGAGGAAAGAAGTTCCGTTGTGATGAAGAGGTACGCCAAGCGGTGCATGAGTGGTTGCGCGGACTACCAAAAGAATTTTTTTCTAAAGGAATTTATGTACTTTGTAAGCGCTGGAGGACTTGCATTGAGCGTGGAGAGATTATGTTGAAAAGTGATACAGCTTTGTGACACTTCTGCACAGTAAACAATATTTAAAAAAAATATTTAAAGTATTCATTTGACTCACCCTCGTATGATCTGCTACACTTAACTATAGATTCATCATTCATAACAAGATCCCTTCCTGTATCTTCAACAACCAAGTATTCAGTTACTGTAAAGTTTATTTTCATACGGCGCTGCTCATGTTCTTCTTTAAGCTTTCTTAACATGTAATACACGTCCTCTTCTTTCTCAACAAAATGACATGATTGTCGGCGAAATTTAGTGAGAACAAGGTGTCTTCACCCATTCTAATACACACGTTTTTGCACTTCCTTTTCCAATTTTTCAGAGCTTCGTTCAAAAACATTTTAAACAGGGTAGACACTAAGTAGCATCCTTGTATCAGTCTTTCGCTAACTTTAAATTTCTGTGACAGTAACTAACCAACTTTAACACAACAAGCATTATCTGAATACAGCTTTCTATCTGCTTGTACATAACATTTACGAATTTTTTGGGTATTCATTCCTTCCCACATCCCAGTAAACCTATAAAAACCACGCGAGTCTCCAAATTACGTTCCATTCTTTTGCCAGTCACCACTTAAATTCTCCAGATATTATCAATACAAGACCTGCCTGCCCACAAACGACTCTGTTCTTCTACTTCCTCAATTTCTCTTTCAGTTCCAGTTTTAAGAATCTTAGCATACAATCTGGATACAGAACTGAGAACTGTGATGCCTCCATATTTTGCGCAGCCATCCTTGCTCCCTTTCTAAATATGTTTGTGATGAACCCTTCTTTAAACTCGACAGGGATTTCCCTTCCACTAAGACAGATTAAATAGCTTCGCGAGATTTTCAAGTAATACTTTTGGTCCAGCCATCAACAACTCCTTATAAACAGCTTCAGATCCCGGTATTTTGCCGTTTTTTAATTGTTTAACTGTTTTCTCTATCTCTGCTGTTGTTCTCTCTTGGATTTTTGTGTCATGTTCGTTGCCTACAACGGAGCATATATCTTGAAGTACGGATCGATCTTCTTTAAACAGTTCTCCATAGTATGTCCTCCATTTATCTAGGCTACTCAGATGTAAGATTATACTACTTCTGTCATTCATCAATCTTAGTAGTCATAAGCGATCTGTGTAGGCCTCCTTCCGTATCATCACAAACATAGCCATATGTGCGAAAATCCTTCGTTCTCAAATTATTAATGAAAGTTTTTGTTGAACGTCTCTCCTGGTACAATCAAACAACGTCAGTGCACTCATTCAGAGAAGGCTTTGTCCATTGCATTAGTCAAGCTAGACGTAAGTATCAATTTAAGATTAATGTGTGGTCTAGGACTGTAGGTGCCTGATAGGTCCATACGTTCTTCCAGCACGTTTCGCAGCTGTTGTCTACAAGGATTTCTTTCAGAACACTCTCCAGGGCTTACCAGAAGATGTGCCCCATCAAATAAGAAGAAACGTTTGGTTCATGCGTGATGGGGCTCCAGCATATTTTAGTCTCATCGTTCGAAATGCACTGGATAGTATCTACCATAGAGGAGGTTCAGTTACATGGCCGGCACGTTCTCCAGATCTCATCCTATGGGTTTTTAACTTTGGGGACACCTTAAACAATAGTTTATACAGCAGACAATTCAGACGTACAGACTCTTCATCGAAGTGTCATGGAAACCTCCGAAACCATTCACCATCACGAGGAAGTATTTGAAAGTGTGTGGCAGTTCATGATTCGACAAGTTCATGCATGTGTGGAGGACATGTTGAACATTTATTACGAGTTTATGATGACACTTTAAACTGATAATGTATAACTGGTGTGTTGAGCATGAGCTTTTGATCAATTATTTATAAGCTAAGGATTTTTTTTTTGCCTTTGTTTATACAAACTTTTTATCTTGTCTTGGCAAAAATATTTCTGAATCACCCTCTATATTGACCCCTTTTTTAAGATGAGACTGTGATGGGCGAGGAAATCGGCCCTCAACTGTCGCAGGAAGTATAATGGCAAGAGTCTGATGTGATTTAGGAAATCTACAGGGCACCAGAGATTATAAACTTGTCAGCATCCATCTGCTTCTCTGCGTAGAATAACTGCTCCTTCTAGTTAATTACTATGTTCAGTGTGATATATATTTCATTTTTGCATTATGGTTATCTATGTGTAATTCATAGTTCGGTATCACGGCGCGACCTCAATGATACACCACCTCATCACAGGGAATACTGGAAAATTTTCGCGTAATTGGGCGCCTCGCAGAGCCAATCAGCGCCGCACACCCCTGCGCCGGGTAGACACACTGATTTCGACAACTGTATAGTATGCATAGCAGGAAGGAACGACAGATTTTGTTTCTATTGTCACGTTTTCTAAGCACCGCTACGTTATCCTTATGTCTGCTGCTGATGAGTGAACCATATGCAATACCGGTCAAAACTATATACTTTATTTCAATATACGAACATATTGTACAAACTAAACAAATGAACAAAATAAGTATTTTCTCTCTCTATCGTTAAGTACAACACATATGGTTTAGCCTCTTCAAAGTATCCACTCTTTGCCCTCTGAACAGCTGCACGACTCTTGGCATTCTGCAGAAAACATTTTTTAGTGTTTTTGTAGTTATTACAGTGCAACACGGCTGCAAATTATTCCATAGACTTCAACATTAGATGACCTCAGTTTTCTGATATCCGTATTAAGTTAATCCCATACAAGATCAGTGGGATTTAAGTCAGGTGAATGACGTCACCAAATTATATTCTTCAGTTCCCCAAATTTCTCTTTTCCATTGAAATACGCTATGCACACTTTAGAAGCATGTTTGGGAGCATTATCCTCCTGCGGAACAAACCCACGACCAATAAGTGTCTTGGCAGATGGAACTGAATTGTTGATCAGTCTGCTGTGATATCCTGCCTTCTTTGATGTTCCATTAATACTCACTAAGTAACCGACTTATCACTCACAAAGCATCCCCACACCAAGACCGACCCTCCATCATGCTTCATCGTTGGCGTCACACACAATCTTCATAGGTTCTCTACGAAATCGACGAACAAATATTCGACAATTGTTTCCGTATACTTCAAACAAACACCTTGGGCCATTGCTGCACGCTCCAGATGTTATGTTACAGTGCCCATAGCAATGTTTCACCTTGTTTTGTTTGTTTAATGAAGGTGTTTTGGCCGATACGAAGCCTTTTAAACAATATTCATGAAGACAGCGTTGCACTGTTGAGACAGAGATTGGAGCTGCCCGCATTCCATTTACTTCCTCGAGGAATTTTAGGTGGAGTACGAGTCCTCTGGCGTTTACTCTGTACACATATAAACTCATCTTCCCTGTATGATGTTACCCGGGGTCTTCCAGATCGCGAAACACTTGCATTGGCACAGTTCTCTTGATCCGCTGCAATGTACACACCACTGTAGATTGAACTACGCCAACTTTCGTTACTATTGTCCTATTAGAATAACCTTCCTGATGCAGAGCTACAATTGCAGCACGTTTTTCAGTTCCAGTGTCCTGCTTCTGTCTCATTAATAGTTAATATGATACGAACCTGATCAGCTACACAAACACACTGCTATGTGCTCACAATGTATTGTAAACTAGTGCGAACCAGTTGTTACACAGACATCAGAAGGAATGAGACCTATTGAGATAGAATCGCCTTAGGTAAGGGTGCGTCAGTGTTATCGTGGATACGATGCGAAAGTGGATGCGAACAACCAGTCAGATATACAACACAGGCAATAGGTCTTTACATGTTTATACTTGTTTTACTATCAGAACACGGATATGATAGAATATTCAAAACGGAATCTCTGTTTTAACCACAAATCCATAGCTGTCGAAAACTTTCGACCGGTAGTGTACCCCGTCACCGGAGGCTTCGACAAATGAACTCACTGACTACATACGCATTTACGTGTAGGATGAACCCTACCTCCATCGACAAAATTTCGGAGTTTCGGTCTAAGGAACCCATGTCGCCCGGTGGCTCTTTACGGAGTAGTTGCATTTCGAATGATTTCTTACCCCCATTTATCTTTACTGCTGTACTGTACTCAAAAATTGAAAAATATCTCCTCAACAGTGTTAATGGCAACGGCATGCGCAGTGTATGTCTTGTTTGTAAACAAACTTATTCCATTCACTCATTGACACAGAGCAGTATGTATAGGTTTACTAATGAAGGGTTGGCCGTTTTCGCCGCTCGGCCACTAGGTGCTGTGTTGTCCTCACGTTCGTCTCGTCATACTTTACAGCACACTATTGAGGTGACTGCATGGTCACGTCCAGAAAGCCATTAAATTAAGAAAAATGGTATAGCAGATATGCTTCTCGTGTATGGGTCCACTGAAAGAAGCGGCAGAGCAGCACGTCGATGCTATTCTGAGTTGTTCCCGCAGCGATAAACGTGTACGTATTTCTCCTGAGAGTTGTTGCATTATTGTGTGTTTTGTGTTCTACAATTTTGGAATTAAATACTATAGCCTCTTTCACTACAGTGTAGATCTTTTTACAGAAAGAAAGGTAATTGGTGTAAGACCCCGGGCAAATCGTTATTACAATATTACTCTAACGAACCAACGAAGACCTCGGGTCCCGTATAGCGAAATACTCAGAGATTACCCCCGCTAACCTCCGAATTTTTGTCGATGGAGTTCAGGTTCAATATGAATATTTAAAATTAACGAAAACTGTGAGAGTGATCTCTAGCGATGATTCAAATCTTTGAAGGAAGGAAGATTACTGTTTAACAATTCACTGACAGTGAGGTCATTATAGAATGAACCAGCCTTCGCGTTATCACGGAAACCAAGCCTAACATTAGCTTTTACTGATTTCGAGAAACAACAAAAAACCGAAATATTTTTGATATTCGTTCAGAGTGGGTGCAATAATCAATTGTTATTGGTCTTTGAGTATAATTCAAGTTTAAAGGGTTTTGTTTATTCATTTTGTTTATTTATTTCATTTTATGAGAGGCCGTGGGATCAAATGAGCAAAAATCTACTTGGCTGTGGAACGAGCCGCTAGTTATTTTACAGTTGCTAAAACAAAACCAAACAAAATAAAAGTAAAGGAAACAAGGAAACGAAAACTATACTATAGTGTCTACCAATGAATAACACGACCAGAGGTTCTAGATTTGTGCTAGCAACATCTGTTCGTAATAAAAGGAGTGACATATAAGGAAGACTGTCAGTTAAAATAAGAAATGTGGGGTTTATCTTTCGGATGTTAATGTTCTACGACAAGAAACCTATTGAAATTGACCCACCGTATACTGCATACTGTCATACATAATTGTTAAGAAAGTGTTGTCGATGCACAAAACGATTTCCTGTCGTGCCTTCACGTTCACTGAGTGAATGAAGCATTTTCTTTTGAATTGACCTATGTTATGAGCTGCAAATCAGATGAGGGATATATATACATGGATGAAATTGTAATTACGAGACGCTTGAACAACGGCCAATGCACAGTTTGCGAAACGACGCCACACAGCATTATGAATGCCCTTTTCTGGATTCACAAAATACTTTATGAATGCGCAAAGTTGCCTAAAATAGTTTACATAAGAGATAATAAAGTGTAAGTAATGCTGTGGCATTAATAGCAATTAGCCAAGATTATAAAGCATTTATTTCCTGCGCAAGAAACCAATTTCTGCACATGGTATGACAAATATTGAAAAACTCTTTCTGTAATAAAACCAAATTCGTATCACATTTCATATAGCAAAATTTTCTAGGCATCAAGTCTACCTGTTACCTTTCTTAACGAAATACATGATTCGCAGTCTCCTCCTTTGTTAATCTATTCCAAAGTCGTTTCCGTTCAACAGAAACTTCCACGTTCGCTATAAATCCCACAAAACTTGCGGAGGAATATGTTTCAAATCATGATCCGGTCACCCGGACATAAATTTTCAGAAGTTTCCCTAAATCAGTTAAGGTGAATGTTGGTCTGGTTCTTTTGGAAAGGTCACAGCTGATTTCCTTCTCCATCGTTGTCCAATTCGAGGGGATAGTAGACCCTGATCTTCCTTCATTCATTCCCTTTTATTGCTGGGTACGTATGAAGTATTTCAGGTACTAGTAAGCACTACGCTACATACAAGGAGTATCAAAGGAGAAATCGAAAAATAATTAATTACTTAAAAACTACGAGGGGAAGGGTAGGACGATACTCCGTACCTGCTCGAGCCATGTGTTAGTACTGTGTTTTAATCATGTGCCACTTCGCTCTTATTTCTGAATCATTAAGAATCACTATCTAACGCTGCACTGTTTGAAACACATTACATTGGAGGAAAATGTGAACAGAATACTTCCAAGTACATACGTTTAGAAAGTTACCTCAATGTTCATTTTCTACTGAAGGTGAATTTCTTATGGCGATTAATACCAGTTTTGAATTGAGATAGCATTAACATAACATTGAGTGATAGAAGATTTCAGAACGCACAAATTTTTCTGAATGCATTAAATACACGCAAATGAAGGAGTTAGCTGAATGAAATCGTGGCTTTAGTGTAGTTGTAGCCGGAGATTTCGATTTTAGAGCATTATATCTTACAATTATCAGTGTGTTGCTCGTGGTGAAATTTCACCACCATCCGGTAATCAGCCATATGTATGCCTATTCATCTGAAAACAAAACTTACAAGACCCGGAGTTTTTCATACACTTTTACCAAACGAGTTGGGTGATGGTTCAAGAAACTGTAATTTCGCGACGAGCAAGGTCCGATCATCCTCATTATGGTTCTTGTTATCCCTTGAATCTATTTAGGTATATACTAGGATAGTCACTCCAGCAAGACGCAGTCAACTCCTTCCCCCATTGATAGTTTCCATTCCTAATTCCTGCCCTGTCTCCAGTGTCCCGTTAAGCTCGAATCTTCCTGCCAAGCAGTCTAAACTACATTAGATCACTACGAAATGAGATGAAGTTATTTGTCCTGATTTTCAAGTAAAGTAATTATGTACATCAGAAAAAGGCCTCAGATGACGTACAGGAAGCTTTTAATGATGAGTGGTAAAAAAAAAGAACCATAATAACATCAAGGCGATATCGATAGTTTTGTAGAAAGATTGGGAAAAAATTAATGCAATCACAGTACTGAATGCAAGGCAGTTGGTACACTTGTTACCAAGATAACTGTTCATTCGGAGTAATTTCCTGCAAATGGCAATCGCGGTTTTTCTGTGTTCAATATGAAACTTTTGGAACCTAGTAGTTTCTAGTTGACTGCTATCACTTATTTAGCTGAGTCAAACTGAAATCTGAAAAGAGTGAGAAAACGTTTTATTATGCATAAGAGATACAATACGTTACCCTAGAAATAAAAGCATTTGTTCAGCGAGTATTTCGTTGCTTCTCAGGCCAGCTGCAGGGAGATGTGTGAACGGATAACTGATGTAACTTACACACTAATAACACTCAAATAACAGTTGGTTCTCTCGTCACTCCTGTTTATCATCTCTGACTAATGAAGAATTACCCAAGCTAGAGCTGAAAAAGAATGTTGAGGCTGTAAGCTAAAAATTTGAATTGAAGTTGGTTTAATCAATCCCAGATCACTTTCGTCTTTGAGAAGAACGACTCGTTTTCTTCCTTCGTGGGTGAAATCCTGCACTGGATCGGCAAAACAGACATTAATTAACAAACATACGGAATGATTAAGATAGCCCGACAAAAATGTAGAAAAGTGAAAGTGAAAGTTCTTGTAGGACTTGATCTCACACATTAAAAATAAGCCAGCAGAGATCGAGAGGAAGACGTGCCCCTGGTGATATGATATTGTGGATCACGTTTCGTTACAGTACTCTATATGCGAACCTCGTCGACATAATTCTCTCACGAACTGTATAGGAAACAGAGAAAATTATTATTTCGAGACAACAGTACAACGAACATGTAATCCGCGATGCGGCAAACAATTTGGTGTGTCAATTTATCGTCGTGGTGTTTTGTGAGTTTCTCTTAGTTTAAATGAATCTAGCATAAGCGTTATTGCCCTGATGTGACATTCAGCGTGTCATCTGGCCTGTCATACAATTTTACGAAACCAGAAGATGACACTTACCGTGCAGCATCATCATCACCAGAGCAACATCCACCACCGAGAGCTATTGTCGAGTCACAGCAGTGTCGTCAAAAAATTGTGGTGATTGTTACGCGACACAAAGCGATCAGCATGCAAATAACTCTAAAGAACTTAGGTTTACTACACAATATAATATGTCTATGCAGAAGAACTTATTGTTTTTTAAATGATCGACTTAGTTAGAGATTAAATCGGATCCGTATGTCGAGGACCGGCTGAGGCGCTACTAGATATTGGACATGCCCTGTGTGAACCACTGCTTAGAAAGTGGAACACTCCATATTTATTGGAAGTCTATGCGTACTTTTGTTGGATTTTTACTTCATATAGTCAGAAAACCTACTGAGAAATAGATCAGCTAAATATTTTCCAAATCTGTTCATCTAGTTTGATAGTCAATTCATAACAGCACATGTTTTATTCGGCTTACTCATGCAAATAGGAAAGCACAGTTCGTTATACAGCTTTGAAAGTGGATTACGATTTCCAGAGCTCATTAATGAACCAGAAAGTTATTTAAGAGCTCTCTCGGCGGGGGGGAATTCTATTTAGCTAGAATAATAAAAAAACTTCTTAATTTCAAAATGAATTTGCCGTGAGCCAACTGTTGTGCAGTAGAAAGTACAAGAATAAAGTCCCGTTATGGGTCCTTCAACTTTTCTCTGTATGGCAGAAGTTAAAAAGCCACTAACAGTGACTTAGGACCTACGTAAAAATAAAACAAATAGATACTGAATATCATCCATAGTTTTTTAGCTTCTCACGACAACGCTTCGTTGCTAACAGATTGTGTTGCACCGCAGCATGCCCCGTAACGCTGGCTGCATGCCAGAAAGTTGCGTTTCGACGCCAGTATCGCGAGAACTCTGAACAAATTTACGGTATTGCTACCGCTGTCTGAAGAGATCCTATTAAATATGCGTTACAGCTGTGATATTAGGTCAAGAATGATCTTAAGGGGGGTAAGACGTCAAACGGGCCTACTTCGAGAAGGAGAGGCACCACAGGACATTTTAATTTGCACTGTCTATACTTTTACAAATAAATTCATAAAACTTTGTCAGCATGATCAGGAAGGATTCAGGATTCACACTCATAGCAGTGGAAGTTCAGGTATACATGCCGACGTCGCAAGCTGAAGATGAACAAATAGAGAAAGTGTATGAGGATATTGAAAGGGTAATGCAGTATGTAAAGGGGGACGAAAATCTAATAGTCATGGGCGACTGGAATACAGTTGTAGGGGAAGGAGTAGAAGAAAAGGTTACAGGAGAATATGGGCTTGGGACAAGGAATGAAAGAGGAGAAAGACTAATTGAGTTCTGTAACAAGTTTCAGCTAGTAATAGCGAATACCCTGTTCAAGAATCACAAGAGGAGGAGGTATACTTGGAAAAGGCCGGGAGATACGGGAAGATTTCAATTAGATTAGATCATGGTCAGGCAGAGATTCCGAAATCAGATACTGGATTGTAAGGCGTACCCAGGAGCAGATATAGACTCAGATCACAATATAGTAGTGATGAAGAGTAGGCTGAAGTCCAAGACATTAGTCAGGAAGAATCAATACGCAAAAGAAGTGGGATACGGAAGTACTAAGGAATGACGAGATACGTTTGAAGTTCTCTAACGCTATAGATACAGCAATAAGGAATAGCGCAGTAGGCAGTACAATTGAAGAGGAATGGACATCTCTAAAAAGGGCCATCACAAAAGTTGGGAAGGAAAACATAGGTACAAAGAAGGTAGCTGCGAAGAAACCAAGGGGAACAGAAGAAATACTTCAGTTGATTGATGAAAGGAGGAAGTACAAACATGTTCCGGGAAAATCAGGAATACAGAAATACAAGTCGCTGAGGAATGAAATAAATAGGAAGTGCAGGGAAGCTAAGACGAAATGGCTGCAGGAAAAATGTGAAGACATCGAAAAAGATATGATTGTCGGAAGGACAGACTCAGCATACAGGAAAGTCAAAACATCCTTTGGTGACATTAAAAGCAACGGTGGTAACATTAAGAGTGCAACGGGAATTCCACTGTTAAATGCAGAGGAGAGAGCAGATAGGTGGAAAGAATACACTGAAAGCCTCTATGAGGGCGAAGATTTGTCTGATGTGATAGAAGAAGAAACAGGAGTCGATTTAGAAGAGATAGGGGATCCAGTATTAGAATCGGAATTTAAAAGAGCTTTGGAGGACTTCCGGTCAAATAAGGCAGAAGGGATAGATAACATTCCATCAGAATTCCCAAAATCATTGGGGGAAGTGGCAACAAAACGACTATTCACGTTGGTGTGTAGAATATATGAGTCTGGCGATATACCATCTGACTTTCGGAAAAGCACCATCCACACAATTCCGAAGGAGGCAAGAGCTGACAAGTGCGAGAATTATCGCACAATCAGCTTAACAGCTCATGCATCGAAGCTGCTTACAAGAATAATATACAGAAGAATGGAAAAGAAAATTGAGAATGCGCTAGGTGACGATCAGTTTGGCTTTAGGAAAAGTAAAGGGACGAGAGAGGCAATTCTGACGTTACGGCTAATAATGGAAGCAAGGCTAAAGAAAAATCAAGACACTTTCATAGGATTTGTCGACCTGGAAAAAGCGTTCGACAATGTAAAATGGTGCAAGCTGTTCGAGATTTTGAAAAAAGTAGGGGTAAGCTATAGGGAGAGACGGGTCATATACAATATGTACAACAACCAAGAGGGAATAATAAGAGTGGACGATCAAGAACGAAGTGCTCGTATTAAGAAGGGTGTAAGACAAGGCTGTAGCCTTTCGCCCCTACTCTTCAATCTGTACATCGAGGAAGCAATGATGGAAATAAAAGAAAGGTTCAGGAGTGGAATTAAAATACAAGGTGAAAGGATATCAGTGATACGATTCGCTGATGACATTGCTATCCTGAGTGAAAGTGAAGAAGAATTAAATGATCTGCTGAACGGAATGAACAGTCTAATGAGTACACAGTATGGTTTGAGAGTAAATCGGAGAAAGACGAAGGCAATGAGAAGTAGTAGAAATGAGAACAGCGAGAAACTTAACATCAGGATTGATGGTCACGAAGTCAATGAAGTTAAGGAATTCTGCTACCTAGGCAGTAAAATAACCAATGACGGACGGAGCAAGGAGGACATCAAAAGCAGACTCGCTATGGCAAAAAAGGCATTTCTGGCCAAGAGAAGTCTACTACTATCAAATACCGGCCTTAATTTGAGGAAGAATTTCGGAGGATGTACGTCTGGAGTACAGCATTGTATGGTAGTGAAACATGGACTGTGGGAAAACCGGAACAGAAGAGAATCGAAGCATTTGAGATGTGGTGCTATAGACGAATGTTGAAAATTAGGTGGACTGATAAGGTAAGGAATGAGGAGGTTCTACACAGAATCGGAGAGGAAAGGAATATGTGGAAAACACTGATAAGGAGAAGGGACAGGATGATAGGACATCTGCTAAGACATGAGGGAATGACTTCAATGGTACTCGAGGAAGCTGTAGAGGGCAAAAACTGTAGAGTAAGACAGAGATTGGAATACGTCAAGCAAATAATTGAGGACGTAGGTTGCAAGTGCTACTCTGAGATGAAGAGGTTAGCACAGGAAAGGAATTCGTGGCGGGCCGCATCAAACCAGTCAGTAGACTGATGACAAAAAAAAATTTTTCACTTACTGTTGGCTGCATTTGTTGCTGTAGGTACACTTTTCTTCGTAAGTAAGAGAGATTCTTCGATGAATTTTGCACAGCTTACAAACCATACTTACAGGTGTATGAAACTCTAGAATTTATTTAATCTATGGAAAAATGAATGGGCTGTTACGTTTTAAACTTCGTGTTTAGAGAAAACTCGAATTTTATAGTTTATTATCTCAATTTTTACCACAGTTTTTAACAGATATGGGAAATTCTAGAGTTTCATACACCTGTAAGTATGGTTTGTATGTTGTGCAAAATTCACCGAAGAATCTCTCTTACTTATGAAGAAAAGTGTACCTACAGCAACAAATGCAGCCAATACCAACTGAAAAAATGATAAAATTTCACACGTAAAAAAAATTTGTTTTGTTGAGTTTTTGAACTTCCTGTGCTATGAGTCTGAATCCTGAATCCTTCCTGGTCATGCTAACAAAGTTTTATGAATTTATTTGTAAAAGTATAGACAGTGTAAATTAAAATGTCCTGTGGTACCTCTCGTGCTCCAAGTCGGCCCGTTTCACATCCTACCCCCCTTAACAGATTTAAAGTGGTATGAACTTGCTCGTAACAATATGGATTCAAATGTGAACGCTCTGATTTTCGCCGACTGGTATACACTTGATGAGATTTTAAGCATGTAGGCGGATCTGGTTAACGTCTGATACTGATGCTTGGGTCAGTACCTTTTTCCTATTACGTATGTCCAAGGCAATACGTGTAAAATATATCTGAGAGAGTGTACGCTGTCACTAATGTTAAAACTCACAGATGATGATTATCAAAGGTGTCACAAACATTTAGCTTCCTAATGAAGCGTTACGGTGAGGAAAAGTTCACGACACAAACGTAATTCTGCTTATTTCACTTACGTTGAAAAATTTGGTTCTTTCAGTGAACTTGGAAATCGCCTTATTATTCAGCAAGATAGGTCTCGGAGTTTTCTTTATCACTCATACGAAGTTTATTTGATGGTAAAATTACGTAATTGTTTCCATAGGGGCTTAGTTAGATTTACTTATTATTCAACAGCTAATGTTTTTAACAAACTGAAGGTGTTTCTAGGAAAATTTGGCTTTCGCGACTAGTTGCGAGTTTATTTGCAATTCATCTGTTAGCTTCTTTCTCCCCTCCCCCCTCCCCACCCCCCACCCCACCCTTCATCTTCATCTTAGCCTTCGGCCCAGGGTTGGCATTGTTATTAACGTGTTAGGCATGGTTAATTTAACCGGTGGCCACTTGTCATTCCTATCGCCATGCCGTGCAATGGTTGACAGCAACTACGTCATGGTTGTAGCCCATAGACACAGTTTGTGCCAAATATTTTCTTGAAGAACGTCAGAAAGGAATTTCTCTTTTTTGCTGTTGAAATCTTTAAATTCATTTTAGTCTAATAATAATACTACCGGAACGGCGACTTGAATAATATTGTTTATGTTTTTCTAATTTCATTTTATAGATAGTGCAAATGGTTGAAAATAACAGTTTTTATGTTATGAATAATCACTCAGACTCGACTCTCAAGGCGACGCTACAAATCTTGGTACAGTGCGACAACCGCATAACAGAAGTCAAATGTTGTCTTATGCTAACATGTTGTCTGTGTCGGAAACCTGGTAATCTGGTACCGGTCATTGTCACTTGTATTACGGTCTGGTTATGGGAAATAGAAGTCAATGAATGTATCCACAGACCACAGAGGGTACCGCTTACAGAGGGCTAACTTGCGTCAGAATGAGTTGAGCTACACTGGTGCCGTTTCCGTCCACCAGCTCCGAATTACGTACGAGATGAGCAAGAAAGTGGCCCCTGCCCAGCGACTCAACCTAAAACTATGGTCGTACAATGTAATCAAATAAGAAATTCATTTAGTATACAATTCCAGTTGATCCAGTTAATCTGTGAGCACTTCATTTGTGTTCTTTAGTTTTAAAAGCGAATAGATCTCGACTTACTTCAAATCCAACTCTAAACAAATGTGACCTGGCTTTATTTTCGCGATCACGCACATGCTTTCTTGACAATAATGTAATTTCAGGATGCAGCTTCGAGCAAGACACACTTTTATTGTTTTCCATTTAAGCACAGTAACATCTCTCCACAGAAACCAATAACTGACATAATTTACTTCAAGCAGAATGTTATACGTGGATGAGAGGAAATACTAAACAAGAATACAGTTAAGTGCAACAGAAATCTGTGTTCTATCATGATGGAAATGCCAGGGAGTTAAATAAGAAACGACTCAAAACGAAACTGAAGATGCCCTTCCTCGCTTCCTTCTTTCCTCCCCCTTTTCTCATTTTCTCTCTCTCTCTCTCTCTCTCTCTCTCTCTCTCTCTCTCTCTCTCACACACACACACACATTGCATGTTAACTGTTATGTCAAGACAGTGCATTTTACCATTTTATCAATTGACGACGTTCAATTTTATGAATGCAGACATACACACAAATAATGTGTTTGAAAAACTTTCTTTGCTTGATAATGATTTGTGATGATCAGAAACTGGTAGCAGTTACTGAGATTCTTCATAGTAGCTGACAGTGGTGCAACATGATTTTTGGCAAGTATCATCTGGATGTAGGGCACCAGCTTCTGAATATAATTTAATGACAGTCTAGTTCACTTCGACAGCGTAACTTCACATGTTTAACGTCAAGTCATAGAACACCAAGCTCCAGTTAATATCCAGATCGAATCACACTATACGTGATATCAACTTCACGGCTCATCAAAGAGTCATTAAGAAATATTAGGTTTGTAATTATTTGCTTTTCTCACACTGTTTTCCGCAAGTTACTTTTTTCTAAAGCGTTTTTTGCTGATAGCAAGAAATGTTTTGCTCATGGCTGGGTCGTATGTTCTCAGTGACTATGAGGGACGTTCCGAAACTAAGTTTCGTCATTGTTTTTCAAAAGGAAACTTTATGGGTAAAAAGAAATACACCATCGCATCACGACTATACACCTTGCAACCTTTTTCGTCACAGTCGCCACCGACATTGAGAAATTTGTCGCAGCGTGCAGTCAGTTTTAAGAAACCATTCTGGTAAAACTCGGTGTCCTGCAATGCAAGGAATTGTCATACAGTCTGCTTCGCCGCAGCATTGGTTTGGAAGTAACGTGCCGACAGAGCTGCTTTCAATGCATGGATCAGGTGCATGTCCGATATGGCAAGATCGAGGTTGTAGACCGAGCGATCCATCTCCCATTTGGCGAGACATGACATCGTCGCTATACACGGTCTGTAGACGTTCATGGATGGCAGACACACTGGTCCCAGGCACCCACTCATACTGCATAACAGTAGGCTCTTTCATTGGCGACCACGCTGTTACTACGCTTCTGTCTGCCATTGTGATGTGTACACGAATAACCTCTGGCACGCTGATCTGTTGTTACTCTCCGTTCTTCAGCGCTCTGCGAATGTGTCATTCCTCCTCTGCTGACACCCCTTCCGTCTTTGGACAGCAATGGGTGTGGATTCATATGGAGTCTGTTTGTGTCGCCTGGTGTACCAGCTAATCTTTCAAAAACAATGACGAAACTTATTTTCGCAATTCCCTCGTTAATAGGGTCTAGACGCAACGATTTGTTTGCGAAATGAAGCTAACATCCTCAGTGCGTGGAATGTAATATACACTCATGCTCATAAATTAAGGATAACGCTGATACATGGTGAAACAACGCTCTGGTGAGCGGTTTGCGGGTTTAAAGCACATCGGGGTATGACCATGCGGTCATTTGACCTGCGGTCGTTTCACGGTGGCGCTGGCAACAATCCACATGCGCAGAGGTGTGTTGGTGCATGTCAGAATACGGTGCAGCGAGTAAGTGTGCAGGCGTTATCAGACGTGCTAATGGTGACTGTGTGTTGAAAATGGCTCAAAGAACACATATTGATTACGTTATGAGGGGTAGAATATTAGGGCGACTGGAGGCTGGTCAAACACAGCAGCTCGTAGCACGGGTCCTCTGTGTGCCACAATGTGTGATCTCACGATTATGGCAACGATTCCAGCAGACAGGAAACGTGTCCAGGCGCTACAGTACGGGACGTCCACAGTGTACAACACCACAAGAAAACCGATATCTCACCATCAGTGCCCGCAGACAGCCACGGAATACAGCAGGTACCGTTGCTCGGGACCTTACCACAGCCGCTGGAACAGTTGTCTCCAGACACACAGTCTACAGACGACTGAACAGACATGGTTTATTCGCCCGGAGACCTGCAAGGTGCATTCACTGACCCCTGGTCACAGGAGAGCCCGTAAAGCCTGGAGTCAAGAACACAGTATGTGGTCATTGGAACAGTGGTCCCAGGTTATATTCACGGACGAGTCCAGGTATAGTCTGAACAGTGATTCTCGCCAGGTTTTCATCTGGCGTGAACCAGGAACACGATACCAACCCCTTAATGTGCTTGAAAGGGACCTGTATGGAGGTCGTGGTTTGAGGATGTGGGGTGGGATTATGATTGGTGCACGTACACCCCTGCATGTCTTTGACAGAGGAACTGTAACCGGTCAGGTGTATCGGAACTTCATTTTGCACCAGTTGTTGTTGTTGTGGTCTTCAGTCCTGAGACTGGTTTGATGCAGCTCTCCATGCTACTCTATCCTGTGAAAGCTTCTTCATCTCCCAGTACTTACTGCAACCTACATCCTTCTGAATCTGCTTAGTGTATTCATCTCTTGGTCTCCTTCTACGATTTTTACCCTCCAAGCTGCCCTCCAATACTAAATTGGTTATCCCTTGATGCCTCAGAACATGTCCTACCAACCGATCCCTTCTTCTAGTCAAGTTGTGCCACAAACTTCTCTCCTCCCCAATCCTATTCAATACTTCCTCATTAGTTACGTGATCTACCCATCTTATCTTCAGCATTCTTCAGTAGCACCACATTTCGAAAGCTTCTATTCTCTTCTTGTCCAAACTATTTATCGTCCATGTTTCACTCCCATACATGGCTACACTCCATACAAATACTTTCAGAAACGACTTCCTGACGCTTAAATCTATACTCGATGTTAACAAATTTCTCTTCTTCAGAAATGTTTTCCTTGCCATTATGTCCGCCTTTTCAGGGGTGCAGTGGGTTACACCTTCCTCCTGATGGATGATAACGCACGGCCCCACCGAGCTGCCATCGTGGAGGAGTACCTTGAAGCAGAAGATATCAGGCAAATGGAGTGGCCCGCCTGATCTCCAGGCCTAAACCCCATCGACCACGTCTGGGATACTCTCGGTCGGCGTATCGCTGCACGTCTTCAAACGCCTACGACACTTCAGGAGCTCCGACAGGCACTGGTGCAAGAATGGGACGCTGTACCCTAGCAGCTGCTCGACCACCTGATCCGTAGTATGGCAACGCTTTGTGCTGCCTATATACGTGTGCAAGGTGATCATATCCAAGACTGATGTCGGGGTACGTGCAGAGGAAACAGGCGTTTTGTAGCACATGTGTTTCGGGACGGTTTTCTCAACTTATCTCCAATATCATGGACTAACAGACCTGTGTCGTGTGTGTTCCCTATGTGCCTATGCTATTAGCGCCAGTTTTGTGTAGTGCCATGTTGTGTGGCACCACATTCTGCAATTATCCTTAATTTATGAGCCTGAGTGTACATTAAATGAGCTGTCTCACCGGATTTCTCGAAAGTATCTTGTGCACTGAATATAGTAACTAACCTGATATGGGCACGCCTATGGCGATGGGAATGGCCTGAGAGCACTGCACAAAGCCCCAGGTGCGAGCGAAATTGCGTGCCCGGACGCGCTCGTACGTGTACATCTTGAGCGAGTAGTGGTAGCCGCCGCAGAAGATGCCGTAGATCCAGGCGAAGAGCACGTATCCGTGGTAGCTGCCGCGCACCGTAGTCAGCGCCAGAATGGACAGCCCGCAGATGAAGACGGCGGCCTGGCAGAGGTACTGGCGCGCGATGCGGCACTCGACTGAGTCTCGCACCACCAGCAGCCCGAAGGCGGCGCAGCCCAGCGCCCACGCGAGCCCCAGGTACGTTTGCAGCAGCACCGCCGTCTCGCCCAGGCCCTCCTCCTCCACCTGGTGCGCCTGCGCACACACCACTCGCCTAAAAGTCTACACTCAACCAAAATGCGCTTACACACGAAAAAGAAAAAAATTACACGATCATACACTACTCGCCATTAAAATTGCTACACCACGAAGATGACGTGCTACAGACGCGAAATTTAACCGACAGGAAGAAGATGCTGTGATATGCAAATGATTAGCTTTTCAGAGCATTCACACAAGGTTGGCGCCGGTGGCGACACCTTCAACGTGCTGACACGAGGAAAGTTTCCAACCGATTTCTCATACACAAACAGCAGTTGAACGGCGTTGCCTGGCGAAACGTTGTTGTGATGCCTCGTGTAAGGAGGAGAAATACGTACCATCAAGTTTCCGACTTTGATAAAGGTCGGATTGTAACCTATCGCGATTGCGGTTTATCGTATAGCGACATTGCTGCTCGCGTTCGTCGAGATCCAATGACTGTTAGCAGAATATGGAATCGGTGCTGGATCCCAACGGCCTCGTATCACTAGCAGTAGAGATGACAGGCATCGTATACGCATGGCTGTAACGGATCGTGCAGCCATGTCTCGATCCCTGAGTCAACAGATGGGGACGTTTGCAAGACAACAACCATCTGCACGAACTGTTCGACGACGTTTGCAGCGGCATGGACTATCAGCTCGGAGACCATGGCTGCGGTTACCCTTGACGCTGCATCACACACAGGAGCGCCTGCGATTGTGTACTCAAAGACGAACCTGGGTGCACGAATGGCAAAACGTCATTTTTTCGGATGAATCCAGGTTCTGTTTACAGCATCATGATGGTGGCATCCGTGTTTGGCGACATCGCGGTGAACGCACATTGGAAGCGTGTATTTGTCATCGGCATACTGGTGTATCACCCGGCGTGATGGTATGGGGTGCCATTGGTTACACGCCTCGGTCACCTCTTGTTCGCATTGACGGAACTTTGATCACTGGACGTTACATTTGAGATGTGTTACGACCCGTGGCTCCACCCTTCATTCGATCCCTGCGAAACCATACATTTCAGCAGTATAATGCACGACCGCATGTTGCAGGTCCTGCACGGGCCTTTCTGGATACAGAAAATGTTCGACTGCTGCCCTGGCCAGCACATTCTCCAGATCTCTCACCAACTGAAAACGTCTGGTCAATGGTGGCCGAGCAACTGGCTCGTCACAATACGCCAGTCAGTACTCTTGATGAACTGTGGTATCGTGTTGAATCTGCATCGGCAGCTGTACCTGTACACGCCATCGAAGCTCTGTTTGACTCAACGCCCAGGCGTATCAAGGCAGTTATTACGGCCAGAGGTGGTTGTTCTGGGTACTGATTTCTCTGATTTCACCCAAATTGCGTGAAAATGTAATCACGTGTCAGTTCTAGTATAATATATTTGTCCAATGAATACCCGTTTATCATCTGCAATTTTAATGGCCAGTAGTGTAAATAGCTGGACGAATCATGAAACAATTTGAAAGATCCCTCTACATTCACAATCTCTCGCAATTCTGATACTGCCTTGCACCAAAACACTAACAACATGTACACTAACTGACAAAAATGTAAAGCACCCAGAAGACGTGGCCGTCTGTCAATGTAATTACGTACACATACACACCATCGACGTGTATGCAAATGATCAGAGTTGCAATTCCCTGTGAAAGGTAAAACAGCAACTCGAGTGCATCAGTGTTGTCGGTGTTTAGTGCTGTTACCAGGCCTGGTAGGGTATATAATGGCATGAAGAGCGTCAGACGAGCGTCTGGCGAGTTTGGTGGCCAAGGGACTACGGTAAACTCATCCCGGTGCTCTTTGAACCAACCATATATACTACTAGGTGTGCGACAAGTTGCATTGTCCTGCTGGTAGATGCCATCATGCTGAAGAAAAACAAACTGCACGTATGGGTGGAAATGGTCTCCAAGGATGGATACATACTTGCGTTGATCCATTGCGCCTACCAAGATGACTAGATTACGCAGAGAATGCCACGAAAACATTCACCAAACCATAGCGTTCCCTTCTGGCTTGGACACTTCCGAAGATTGTTGCAGGGCATTTGCTTTCAGACATTTCACGCCGTACACGCCAACGGCCATTTGCCATCTGAAAAGGCCATCTGTCGCCGATGAGGGACGTCCAGTTGCAGTACTCCACTTTATTCGGCGTGGCGTATCAAGTTTGCTGTGACTGGTCATTGCTTGTTAATGAGACAATATTTTTCTACTATTTACGGACTATATGCTGCGATGGAAATTTGTGAAAAGTTAAAAATTTGTGCCGTATTGAGACTCAAACTCCGATTTCTGCTTTTTTCTGTGAGCATACAATACCAGTAGTGATATCGCTGCGCTGCCCGTGGGCCGATTTACAATTAAAACTTGTCACTTGCTCGCCAGCATAATATTTTTATAGCACATGAAAAAAAACATATAAAATTATTGTACCATAAAATTCCCGGCGAAATGCCAGGTGTCAGTAAATTGTTGCCACGATATTTCAGCGTAGTCTTCTGACCATCTTCATGTCTATGCTGACGACAGTACACTGAGTTCCCATATTTAAAACCCCACCGACGCATGTGGGGTGTGCCGAGTTGTCACTGCGCATGAGTTGATTACTTGAACGCATGCACTTCTGCAGCAAATCTGTGAGCTGCTGAAAGCGCTCTCCGTGGTGAAAACCCGCCTCCCCGATGTCAGATCGAACGTCTTCGCGCGGTAAAGTAGCAGAACGGCGTCGAATACGTACAGCAGGAAGTTTTCCTGTGACAACTAATAGTATTTTGGCGATACGCTGATGAAACATTTATAGTTTGACCTCATGATTTGGACTGTCTCGGAGAGTTCCTGCAACATGTGAATTCCATACATGAGAACGATGGTATAATTGAATATTCGGTGTTTCGAAAGCCCACTCATAAAGAGCTGTATTTACTGTATGGCCAGACTACGTAACAAAATTAAAGGATCACTTCTTCGAAACCCCGTAATTGTCTCCCATTCCAGTGCATGAGTTTGAAATTAGGCTCAACAGGGCCTACGACCTTCCTCTGTAATGGTGCGAAAGCATGGCGCCTTGCGACGTTACCCTCGGGGTCGGCGATGCTCCAAGCAGCAAGGTGTCGACACATAACAACAAAGGAGGCCACAGCTCAGCTCAGAGGACCATGTGAGATGTAAGGTGGGTTAATGATGTCGCACGTTGGGAAGGTTGTCACAACCCCATTTGCTGCGTCCAGGTGCTACAAAAGCCGCAAGGCTGAATCTGCCGAATTTTCTGACAGGTACATTTCTGACGTGCTCAACAAAGCAGCGAGGTAGCACCGAAGTTGTTTAGGAACGGGGGTGGGTGGGGGGCTCCATCACGCCACAGGAGGGCGCGAAAAATGGGGGCTAAAAAAGCATAAAGACCCTTTGCTGCTTCGGATCACGTTTAGATTTCGTCGAATGGTTTTGAATGGTCCCTATTGGTTCCACCCTGTATACCGGGACAAAAGCTGTGGTCGCATTACACTCCTGAGGGGTCAGATCACGATCAGTGGGGGTGCAGCTCCGCCATGTTCTTAGAATAGGATTGAAACTCCCAGAGGGTAGTAGCAGTGTAGAACGTTGTCAAGAACGTCGTCTTGTTGCTCATAGCACTGAGAACTGTCGTTTTCGAGCACGAAATGTGTAGGAATCGACGTCCCAACGGAAGGGGTGGTTTCACTGACGCCCTTTATGTCACCATCTGAGGTCTTTTCGTGTCGATTCTGAGCGGCGGTTTGTCAAAAGAAGGGGTGAAATGTTGGTAAGAGGGGACGTCACGAACTTCCCATCACGTGACACGTCCACGGTTGCGTTGATCAGAACTGTAGCAAAACTTGGTGCCAATTTGACATCATGACTCCATCTTACAGAACACTTGAATCATTTTTTTTGTATGTTCCGACACCTTGCACTTTGAAGCGTCGCCGAGCCCGAGGGTGACGTCACAGCCCGCCAAGCTTTTGCACGATTATGGAGCATGGTTGTAGGTATCTTTGAGCCAAATTTCGAACTTAAGCGTCGGAATGGGAGATAGGTCCTCAGTATAGTTACCACCACCCGCTACAAACAATCGAGGTTCTGAAGCTTCGATTGAATGAGCCCATACTATTTCACATGCTCGTAAGGAGCAAGCGAAAGTGGAACAGCTCCAAACTGTGTACCTGAAAGATGTATATTTATCTCAGCAAATAGGGAGAGCGTCACATGCATATAAACGACTGTAAAAGGAAGAAAATGTCCGGCCATCTGACCATCTTCTACTGCGCGGATGCACAAACAGTGCCCGAACTCTTACCGGAATAGGCAAAAAGCCGCGAGTAATCAATATTATGGGCAGGGGCACTGGACAATAAGTTGGGAATGTGGGTCTTACGGGAGGCGTGCCAGAGACAAGTCCCTGCAGTCGCACTATCTGCTTTGTCCTCGGTGGCTGAGATGGATAGAGTGTCTGCGATGTAAGCAGGAGATCCCGGGTTCGAGTCCCGGTCGGCGCACACATTTTCAACTGTCGCCGTTGACTTATATCAACGTCTGTATGCACCTAGGGATATTCATTTCATTGTAAATGTGGATAAGGTGTTCAAGAGGATAGTCAAGTGCCATTTATTAGAAACTTTTCCTCGAAAATACGCAAGTACTTCGAAAGCGGGAGTTTAAAGTGACCTTTCGTCCTCCACCAAAAATATCTGCGCCGCTGGCATTGGTCAAAGACGACTTAGAAGGAAACGTCACCTATTTTAAGGAGAAAAAGCACACATGCAAAATATTTGCCCCAGCAATCATTCCTGCGTGAAGTTCTGGCCATAATTCTGACAGGATGCAGTTATGGCCTGAACGTGCTGCTTTTAAACTTTAACGCGCACCGGTTGCTCGTCACTCGCTCCACCCCACTGTAGCTGCGTAATGCCTTAGGGCGATGTGCAGTCTAACGGAGTCACAACAAGAGTCCCATTCACGGGAAGTTGAAGGCGAGGGAAGAGGAGGGAGGAGGTGGACACTTCTTCTCACGTGTTTTGAAATCTTTTTCGATGACAGTGATGTTATTCTACCCAAAAAACAGAAAGTAATATGAGCAGGTAGTATGTCAACCTCACACACACATACGTTTACTCTTATAAGGGTCGATCAAAAAGTTTCCGTTTGAGGACGTTTTACAGTGTATATGCAACGTAGCGCGACTTCGAAGCGGGTATATAAGCACCGACATGTAGAGACGAGATTCGTGTGGCATTCATGTCATTCTGACATGCGTAAGGTAAATGCGAAGACGTGAACTACGACAATGCTAGTATCAAATGCGTCTAGACAGGGCCAACGCACTATTATTATCTTCTCTTGGCTGCCGAAGGACAAACGCCGGTAGACATCCATCGGAGAATAAAGAATGTGTATGAGGCAGCACGTCTGCCGAAAACTACCATTGCGATAAGAGGTGCTGCTGAATCCTCCTCCTGACGTCTTCCCATGCGACTGCCACGCCTTCGATCCCTCAAAAATGGCCTTGACGGGTCGACGATTCCTGTCGGACGAGGATGTGCAACAGGCAGTTTCGGTCAATTTCACGCATCAGTACACGGTTGTCGTCAACCTGGTGCGTCGGTGTGATGAGTTCTTGAATGCTCACGACAATTTTCCCTGGTTGGCATACCGTTTATGGACTGCGCGGCCTTCTAACGATAACTTTTAGATCGCAGTTTATACTTTAACAGCATTCTCGTATTGATATTCTGCAGCTTTGTATACGCCTCAAAATCTAAATTACTGAACCTAAGTAGCTGAACAATAATAATTATGAAATGAAGTTAATTATTCCAAAGAAAAAAAGCACATCAGCGATGTTAATAATTATATAACATTACGCAGCTTCTTTAATGCCACACTACATTGCACTACACTGCATTTGTGAATCGCAACATCAAAAGTTCAAAACAAAGAAATCTCTGGCATCGATTGCAGAACAGAAACCGCGCACTTCTATGTAATGAGCAAAGTATGTTACCAATGTCAAAACAATATTTGACAAACCTCTCACTTACTCCGCTATCCAAATTGCGGCTGCAAGTGGGGCCTAGCGACTGAAAAACAACTGGTGCGAGCGAAAGTACTTTCAGACGGTCATACCTACGTACCATCAGAATTATGGTCCACATTTTCACAGGGAATCGATTGCTGTGGCTGATACCCTGCACGTGTGCATTTTTACTCAAGTCAAACGAGATCAGGTTCGTGATATTTCCTTGTTAGAGTAGCATAGGACAGGTATTTATAAGATTCGATGCGAGTACGGCACATAATGCATTGGTCAAACGACGCACGCGGTTCACAAGCGAACATGGAACGCCAGCTATGTACTACCCTCCTTTAACCCAACAAATCTACTATCGTAGAACGCTATATTCCTACTGGTCATTCGACGAAATACAATGTAACAAAAACTTTGGCCCATACTTCTAACTTCTGGAATTCCACTATCAATGAATCAGTAGAAATACGGCTGTCTGAGGCTCTTATCAGGTGGGACGGCGGTTTCCAATTGGATTCTGCGTGGAATCCTGTCGTCGTAAATTTTCGCGCTCTCCCGTATTACCGTGTGAAGACGTTCGATCTGACACAGAGGAGATGAATTTTCTCCGTAGAGGGCACTCTCAGCGGCGCACATTAGATTAGATTAGTACTTGTTCCATAGATCATGAATACGACACTTCTTAATGATGTGGAACGTGTCAGGTTAATAAAAGGTGTCTATACAAGATACTGCATTACAAAAAATTTTACACGACACTTAATATTTTAAATTTTTTTGTGGGGGTTGGGGAAATTACCCACTTACTACATCCAAAAATTCATCTAATGAGTAGAAGGAGTTCCCATTAAGAAATTCTTTTAATTCCCTTTTAAATGCTGTATGGCTATCTGTCAGACTTTTGATGCTATTAGGTAGGTGGCCAAAGACTTTTGTGGCAGCATAATTTACCCCCTTCTGAGCCAAAGTTAGATTTAACTTTGAGTAGTGAAGATCATCCTTTCTCCTACTGTTGTAGCCATGTACACTGCTATTACTTTTGAATTCGTTCGGATTGTTAATAACAAATTTCATAAGTGAATATATATATTGTGAGGCTACTGTGAAGATCTATAGCTCTTTAAATAAGTGTCTGCAAGATGATCTTGGATGAGCTCCAGCAATCATTCTGATTACACGATTTTGTGCAATGAACACTCTTTTACTCAATGATGAGTTACCCCAGAATATAATGCCATACGAAAGCAGAGAATGAAAACAGGTGTGGTAAGCTAATCTACTCAGATGTATATCGCCAAAATTTGCAATGGCCCTAATAGCATAACTAGCTGATCTCAAACGTTTCAGCAGATCCTCAGTGTGTTTTTTCCAGTTCAACCCCTCATCAATGCATACAACTAGAAATTTTGAATATTCTACCTTAGCTACCGATTTCTGATCGAAGTTTATATTTATTGATGGTGTCATTCCATTTACTGTGTGGAACTGTATATACTGTGTTTTGTCAATGTTTAATGAGAGCCCACTTGCAGAGAACCACAGACATGCAGTAGAAGCGCATGCGATCAAGCAACGCACTCGCATGCCGGGGTGGTTTTAAATAGAACTCAGTGTCACTCTATAAGCCGGGAAAGTTTTAATTTTAACAACAAACATTATTATTCTTTATTTTAAGGAAAGTGCTTTTTTCGCTCATTTGCCGTGGTGTATGTCCAAACCCAGAATAGTGGTTCTTGATGATCGTCGTTAGGAAGTGTCTAATGCTGGGCCTTGCGAAGTCTGTACTTGTACTTACGAGATAGAAGATGGGTGTGTTGATGCCAAAGGAGCTGATTCCGGTGGAGATGAGCAGGATGCGCACTGTTTTGCTGCGCAGCGTGCTGAAATCAAAGAACGGTGGCCGGTCGTCCACCTTGCTCTTGTCCTTGATTTTGCGCTTCTGGTTCTTGAGGTGGAGGATGGCCCTGCGCTGCGGGTGGTACAGCGACGCCGACCGGTAGAACGTGCCGAGGAAGAACGTGAGGAAGACGGCTCCCGTCACAGCCTGGAGCCCCAGCCGCCAGCCGATGGCACTGCCAAACATGGAAAGCACAAGGCTGCACAACAGACCTGCGAAATTTTCCACAGATTAATGTTCATTAAACGAAAAAGGGAATTTGAACAACCTTCTTGTCGACTATGTGTACACTGTTAATTTTCTAAAAATAATCGAAACAAAGCTTGACCGACCAACGACATAAATGCGTGCAATATTTTGTGACGGTTTATACTGCTAATCTGCCCAGGTACCGTGTACGGTGGTGAATGCTTGCCCACAATAAAAGAAGCAGATCAGCGACATGATATAATGGAAACCAAAATGCTTCGTTGGACATGTGACCTGACACTGCGCGATCATGACCAATGACAAATTACGCAGGCGGTAAGGAGTGGCACCTATCATCGAGAAAATGAGCGAAAACCGTCTACGGTGGTAATGACACGTACTTCGAAGAGACCAAGATACAATAGCAAAACGCTGGTTTTCACTGAAAGCCGATGGAATGCGACCAATGTGGAGCGGAGGTAACGGTGACTAGATACCTTCCACACAGACTTAAAGGTAGTTGGTCTCTACCCTGATGAAGCACAAGATCGCGTTAAGTGGAGACAGGGAGTCTCAACACCGGACCCGGCTGCATTGCGGGACCAACGCTGGGAAATATGAGGAAGATTATGAAACGTATGTGTTAAGGTATATAAAACATTATGACACGTTTGTTGTGGTCCCAGTTTGCAGCTCCGTGTATAGTCGCGACTTCGTAATCGGTCACCTTAGGCGATAAGATGGGACCTAAGATTCACGAACTTACCGTTGTATTGGAGTAATGTCACTTGACTTCCACACTGTACCCAGAGGATATAAGCGTTCCTATCAGGCTACATTAGTATTTCCATAATCATACAGTTCCATTCTAGTGTACATAAATTGTAGACTGCAGTCTTACAAACTTCAAAGTGAATAGCTCAGTTGCAAAGGGTGGTAATAGAAACAGAATGTAGGTTGTTGGTTGTTAGAGTTATCATACGGGCATTCACCTGAAGTCAACGTCACAACCGATGACCTGTAGTAGACTTGTCTAGCTAATGCCGTTTCTGTGATGTCTAGGATCAACAGGAAGTCAAAATCTATAGGCTACCGTCATTTACAGAAGCAACAGTATGATATGGTTTGAACATTTCCTACACTAAAATGATATCCATCATTTTTTTCTTTCTTCTGAAGGAAATATAAATACCTGGTGATCTTCTACGCCACATAATTGGAAATAATGACTTGTCAGAATATTAGAAGATGTTATAAATAGTAAGAACAAAATCGAAACAAAGTACGATATTGTCTTTATATCGTCTGGAGACTGTCGTGAAAGCTAAATTAATTAATACGTTTTTATTTCAGTTTTCAGACGCAACAATGATAGCTAAAATAATATATTTTTATTTTAATTTTCCGATACAACCATAATTACCCATCTCAAACGGCGCTCTTCGGATCTAAAATTAAAAACTTAAAACGTCTTCATGATTTGAGATGCCACATATAAAATACATATAGTATACTATAAAGTGAAGAGATAATATTCTCATATGCATTTGATGTGCAGGAGAACCATGTGTTGTCAATGTGAATCAACCGGACATGATAATTTTGTTGTCTCATTATTTGATAATATTAAGGGAATTTTACTCCTCACAACGCAAATTATATACAAGTCTTAATGTTTAGCTTTATGTCTGAAGATAGGCGTTTGAGACATTGGAAACTAGTCACCTGCAAACATAATTGTAGTTGTGTGAGAAAATAAAACAGAATTTTTTTAAAGAATCGAAAGCTAAGGCTTAAAGTACAGTTTTCGAAACAGTAATTTATAATCATTGTTATCCATTTTTCATTACCTTTCATTTGTTAGAGTTTATCGTCGCTTAGACGTAACTGGAGGCGGGAGGAAAACTCGAGAACAAATCGAGAAGGAATCTTGCAGCATTCGCCAGAAATGATGTGACTTCTCTTACTGACGGAAAACCCAATTCAGAGTGGTCAGAGTAAAAGTGGAATCTTTTTCCTCTCGAACAAAAGTCGAACGAAATATCAATGCAACACGTCGTTACGTTTTGGAGTTACGTCTGTTCGGACAGCGTTTGGGACGTGCTGCTAGCGAAGGTAAGGGTTGCGCAATACCAAGAAAAACATTTTTAAAAGGTTATTTCTACAGTCTGATAAATTAGCTGAGGACCGTCGACAGTTAAATAAACCATAAAATTCATCGGAGAAGGAGAGCAAGCTCGGATTGTAGATGGATGGGAGAAGGTAACCGGACGTGTCCTTTTCAAAGAAACAATTCCAGCATTTGCCTTCGGCGATTTAGGAAAAATCCAGTCGGGAATTAGAACCGACGTTCTCCAGAAGGCAAGTCCACTGTCCTACCACTGCGCGACCTTCGTCGGTTCGTCGGTAAATACACTGACGAGAAAAAAAATATCACAACACCAAGAGGAAGCTGTGCGACATAAGCGAAATTTCTACAAACTTCGCGCCCAAAGCATAAGAGTGGCGCTAGTAGCGCCACTATGAGGATGCAAACAAGGTTTGCTCAACGACACGCTGTAACGATAGTGAACGTTACTTACCTTTGAGACTCGCCGTGGTGACCTGATGTTTGTCAAGAATGCGTTTAAGGAGACAAAGACGCCATTATCAACACCTCACTGAGTTTGAACGCGGTTGTGTAATAGGGCTGCGAGAAGCTGGATGTTCGTTCTGCGATACTGCAGAAAGACTTAGTAGGTATGTAACCACTGTTTGAGTTTGCTGGCAGTAGTGGTCATGAGAATGAACGGTCGCAAGCAGATAGGGCCCCGGACGGCCACGTGGCACTATCTAGAGGGATGATCATCGTGCTCGGCGTGGGGCTCTGGCGAATCTTACTGCATCTACAGCAGGAATCTGAGCAGCAGTTGGCACCACAGTGACATAGTTACAAATCGATTACTTGAAGGTCACCACCAAGCCAGATGCCCTGTAACGTGCATTCCACTGCCCCAAACCACCGCCATTTGTGACTTAGTTGGTGTCTAGTGAGAGCTCATTCGAGGGCAGATTGGAGGTCTGTTGTGTTTTCTGATGAAAGCTGGTTCTGCCTCTTTGCCAGTGATGGTCGTGTGTTGGTTAGAAAGAGGCCAGTTCAGAGCCAGCAACCAAAATAATTTGGGTGAAGGTCACGGTTAAAGTAGGCTCAGACATGGTAATTGGATGTCTCTATAGGCCCCCTGGCTCAGCAGCTGTTGTGGCTGAGCACCTGAAGGATTATTTGGAAAATATTTCGAGTAGATTTCCCCACCATGTTATAGTTCTGAGTGGAGATTTTAATTTGCCGGATATAGACTGGGAGACTCAAACGTTCATAACGAGTGGCAGGAACAAAGAATCCAGTGAAATATTTTTAAGTGCTTTATCTGAAAACTACCTTGAGCAGTTAAACAGAGAACCGACTCGTGGCAATAACATATTAGACCTTCTGGTGACAAACAGACCCGAACTATTTGAAAAAGTTAACGCAGAACATGGAATCAGCGATCATAAAGCGGTTACTGCATCGATGATTTCAGCCGTAAACAGAAATATTAAAAAAAGGAGGAAGATTTTTCTGTTTAGCAAAAGTGACAAAAAGCAGATTTCAGAGTACCTGACGGCTCAACACAAAAGTTTTGTCTCAAGTACAGATAGTGTTGAGGATCAGTGGACAAAGATCAAAACCATCGTACAATATGCGTTAGATGAGTATGTGCCAAGCAAGATCGTAAGAGATGGAAAAGAGCCACCGTGGTACAACAACCGAGTTAGAAAACTGCTGCGGAAGCAAAGGGAACTTCACTGCAAACATAAACATAGCCAAAGCCTTGCAGAGAAACAAAAATTACGCGAAGCGAAATGTAGTGTGAGGAGGGCTTTGCGAGAGGCGTTCAATGAATTCGAAAGTAAAGTTCTATGTACTGACTTGGCAGAAAATCCGAAGAAATTTTGGTCTTATGTCAAAGCGATAGGTGGATCAAAACAAAATGTCCAGACGCTCTGTGACCAAAATGGTACTGAAACAGAGGATGACAGACTGAAGGCCGAAATACTAAATGTCTTTTTCCGAAGCTGTTTTACAGAGGAAGACTGCACTGTAGTT
The DNA here is from genome assembly GCF_021461385.2 of Schistocerca piceifrons. Classification (NCBI taxonomy): domain Eukaryota; kingdom Metazoa; phylum Arthropoda; class Insecta; order Orthoptera; family Acrididae; genus Schistocerca; species Schistocerca piceifrons. The sequence continues at coordinate 283,062,674 of NC_060149.1, forward strand.
CCTTCTCTTGATTGTCGCACAGATGACAAAATGGTAGATGTCTAAATACATCACAGAGGGATTGAAAAACAATTAAAATCGCTCAAAAGAGGAAAGGCCGCTGGACCTGATGGGATACCGGTTCGATTTTACACAGAGTACGCTAAGGAACTTGCCCCCCTTCTTGCAGCGACGTATTATATAGGGTTGATAGAAGAGATAGAGAAGATCCAACGCAGAGCAGCGCGATTCGTTACAGAATCATTTAGTAATCGCGAAAGCGTTACGTAGATGATAGATAAACTCCAAGGGAAGACTCTGCAGGAGAGACGCTCAGTAGCTCGGTACGGGCCTATGATGAAGTTTCGAGAACATACCTTCACCGTGGAGTCAAGCAGTATATTGCTCCCTCCTACGTATATCTCGCGAAGAGACCATGAGGGTAAAATCAGAGAGATTAGAGCCCACAAAGAGGCATACCGACAATCCTTCTTTCCATGAACAATACGAGACTGGAATAGAAGGGAGAACCGAGAGAGGTACTCAAGGTACTCTCCGCCACACACCGTCAGGTGGCTTGCGGAGTATGGATGTAGATGTAGATGTAGACCTGTCTGCGCGCTAGACACACTGGACCTACACCTGGAGCTACGGTCTGCTGTGCGGCTTCGTATAACAGCAGCAGCACTCACGTGGTTATCCCACGCACCCTGACTGCAACTTAGTACGACAGTCTGGTGCATTGTCCAGTTGTGGTGCCATTCATGAACAGAATTAAAGGGGGTGTTTTCTAACAGGATAACGCTCGACCACATACCCGTGTTGTAACCCAACAACTCCAGCGTCATCCACAACCAACATTAACCGTCCCTGTATCTACCGACCAAGAGCAACACGCAGGGAACTCCGGCCCTCAAACTGACATCCAGCGCATGCACTGTTGCACGCTTGTTTCCTACATTCTGGTGGTTACACCAGTTATTAATGTGCTAGCAATTCACATTATCAAAGGATTATCTCGTGCTTAGATTAACCTGTGATCTTGCAATGATAATGGCTTGATTATGTTACCTAGACAATTGTATTCCCGAATTTTTATTACTTTACATTAATAATTTTTGGTGTTACTGTTTTTTTCCGTCTGTGTATTTTGGGAATGTATTGCATGTACCATGTGTGTTAAAATATAGTTCATTTTAGAACTACAAAATTCGCGCAGTGATCATATACAATAAATTGTACTGCATGCTTAGCAGCGTCTGCTCATACGCGATTAGGACAAAAAATTATTTCTTCCTATCAGATGGATACCAAAGTTATGTTATCCTTTCGAGACAGATAGCAGTCATTCATAGTATAAAATTATGCAATGTTTTCTCGCAGGCTTTTGTAAACAAGAACACACAAACAAGACACACCCACGCGGCGGCCATCTTACAGCCGAGGCTCTTAATCTGCAGTCTGCAGCTGGCTAGCACCAGACGATTGAAGCCACACCATTAGGTCGCCTGGCTACTTTTATCCATTCATAACAATCTTACAGAAATACGACTATGATATCACCGAAGCCGTCAATTCGTGTACTAATTTTAGCCGACGAGCCATCTGCTTGCCCAGATTTTTATTTTCCGAGCGAAGACGTTGCATGGCGCCCCTGGCAGCCCGCCTACATGTCACAGAAACATCTTAATAAACGTGCAACAACCGAAAAAAGCAGTGATTTGTTCTCGCTTTGCCAGAATAAGCTGATCACCGAACACGGCGGAATGTTACTTGTAATTCAGAACATAGCTTAGCAGTCCATTTTTTGTTTAACCGTTTTCATCCATGGAGTGGACTCATATCACAGAAAACGATATCTTTTTGCGTTTGGACTGCAGTAAACAAGAGCGAAATGTGCTCGGAACTACAGGTGGCACACATGAACATCAGGGAATTTCGGAACACCGCAGATGAATTATACGATTGAAATAATTGGGATTAGAGAACTGCGCAAGATAACATCAGGGAATTTCGGAACACCGCAGATGAATTATACGATTGAAATAATTGGGATTACAGAACTGCGCAAGATATTTGACTCTGAGAATTCGCTGTAGTGTGTCACAAGAGTTTCGTGGTACGGGACTGTGAAGAACATGTTGCCGACCAAACGTAAGCCAGAAGCGTTCGCAGGGCGACACGCCAGGCGAAAGCTGAGATCAGGGTAACAGTAGCATTTGTCGCTTCTCGAAGGAGGTTTGCAAATCTCTCGTCACATGTGGCTGGGCATTTTGAAGACTTCGAAGATCGATTGACGGCGTAACATGGCATGAAAGAGGGGCAGTAACTCAGGCTCCAGAAATCCCTAATGTAGCGGCTGTTATTCAAAGTGACTACAGCGCGTGGGTGTATTCAATAGCACCCCAGAAAACTAAATTAGAAATTTATCCGCTAAACTGAACTGAAGAGCTTTGGTAACGTTGTAGCAACTAAAACTGAAAAATTTCGGTAACGTGGCAACGAATAAAACGTATGCGACCATCACTGCAAGACAAGTACGAGCACAGTTCTACTAAAAACCCTATATTTTGCCACTTAAGGTACAAGCCACTCCGTTCATGTGTCTATATCACTACGAAGTGCTCGTAATTTATGAGCAATGGAACTCAACACAGTTTTATAGGTACCACCAGTCCACTTCGCATACATGGGTCCTCATCCGTTGCAGTGCTTTTCATTTCCATTTCCAGTAATTGATTATTGCTCTATGACGTCATCTATATTTCGTCCTATAAATGAAATGTAGCTATATGAGAACGAATATAGTGCTTGAAACTGCTAACCACGACCGCGACGAGGAAATTAGAGGAATCAGAGCTAATAGAGAGGCTTACCGACAGTCATTCCTCCCACGCGCCATTCACGAGTAGAACATAGAAGGGGAAATCGGTTAATGGTACGGTTAGTACCCTCCGCCACACAACTTCAGGTGGCTTGCGGAGTACTAATGTTGATGTAGAATAACAAGATATCATTTAATGTGTTAGAAGCATATCGTCAATTTAGTGGTTGTTATTTGTTATAAAACGTATTTTACTTCCTAAAATTTTACTTTAAATCAATGGTCATTTTGAAATTTCATAATGCTAAGTACCTTACTTGGTGATTAGTTAAGAAGGCAATGACACACTTTTTGTTGTACAGGGAGCTCTTTCTACTTATGCCACAAATCTTACCCCATTTGGATCTCAGAAAAAACATATTTTACAGTGTTTTTCACTTGGGAACTCAATCGTTTCATGTAGAGGTATCTGAAATTTTAAAGTCGCTGGAACAAGTTGTTCTGTTGTTTATTTAGCTTCATACACCGATCTTATAGTTTATTTCAGGCTAATACATAATAAACACTTCCGCAGTCAACTAATCATTGTGAAGTCGGTTTTAAGTATTTAGTTACGATAAAAGACGTCGCCTGTATTACAATGTAGTTGATACACAAGATTTTCGTCGATCATTATGATATCTTTTGTGTATCTTTTATATAGTACACGAAATTTTTCCGTTAGTGTGGCTTTGTTTTCCATGTTCATTGACTGGGCTAGGTAAATGAACTATAAAATTATAAACTGATAGTTCTACGGCTATAATGACCTTACACGATTTTTACTCGGCATCAAGATACAAGTAACAATCGGAATTTTGTATTTCTTTATATTTATGGTACATGAAGTTCAGAACTCAAATGTCAGTCATCAAAAGCAGTTCGAGCAGGTTGCAAAAAGACTCGAGAAAATCCGACCATCTTTAATATGCTACACTTAAGTGACAGAGGTCATGGGATACCTCCTAATATTGTGTCAAACGTCCTTTTGCTTGGCGTGGCATGGACTCAACAAGTTGTTGGCAGTCCCTTACAGAAATATTGAGCTATGCTGCCTCTACATCCGTCCATAATTACGAAAGTGTTGACGGTGCAGAGTTTCGTGCACGAACTGACCTTTAGATTATGTCGCGCAAATACTCGGTGGGATTCATGTCGCGCGATCTGGGTGGCCAAATCATTCGCTCGAATTATCCAGACTGTTCTTCAAACCAATCGCGAACAATTTTGGCCCGGTAACATGGTGCGTTGTCATCCATCGCTGTTTGGGACATGAAATCCATGAACGGCTGCAAATGGTCTCCAAGTAGCTCAGTTGGACCAGAGGACCCAGTCCATTCCACGCGAACACAGACCACACCATTATGGAGTCACCACCAGCCTGCACAGGGTCTTGTTGATAACTTGGCTCAATGGCTTTGTGGGGTCTCCGTCACAAATGAACCCTACCATCAGATCTTATAACCGAAGTCGTGACTCATCTGACCAGGTCACGGTTTTCCAGTAGTCTAGGATCCAGCCGATATGGTCACTAGCCCAGGAGAGGCGCTGCAGGCGATGTGCTGTTAGCAAAGGCATTCGCGTAGGTCGTCTGCTGCCATGGCCCATTAATGCCAAATTTCGCCGCACCGACGTAACGGATACGTTGGTCGTATGTCTCACATTGATTTCTGCGGTTATTTCGCGCAGAGTTGCTTGTCTGTTAGCACTGACAACTCTACGCAAACGCCACTATTCTCGGTCGTTAAGTGAAGGCCGTTGGCCACTGGGTTGTCCATGGTGAAAGGTAATGCCTGAAACGTGGTATTCTCGGCACACTCTGGACACTGTGGGTCTCACAATACTGAATACACTAAAGATATCTGAAATGGAATGTCCCATGCGTCTAGCTCCAACTACCACCTCGCATTCAGAGCCTGTCCAGTATTGCGGCCATAATCAAGTCATACACCTGTTCACATTGATCACCTGAGTACGAATGACAGCTCCGCCGATGCACTGCCGTTTTACATCTGGTGTACGTGATACTACTATCCCATGACTTTTGTCACCTCAGAGTAATGTAAGGTCAATTCTTTTCGACAGGGCGTGTGGCGAGTTCTCTGTTCGGCTTTCGTGGCGTGCACAATTCCGCTGCGGCTGTGGGCAGCAGAGCGTTTGTTTACTGCAGAGCATCGTTTGTGTTGCGGGGAAGTGTGATTATTACGTCCTCCTAGAGGACAGAAATCTTGATATTGGGTTTTGAATGGCACACCGAATGGCCTACCCCTCTCGCTGTTTGGAAATAGATGATTGAGTATGTAAAGTTGCTTGATGTGGAAGTATTGGGTATTCAAATTGAGAATATTGTGAATAGCGTATGTGCAAAATGTATGAAGAATTACCTTTGTGAACAGTCAGGACCAACAATGGTAGTGTAAAACTGAAGCACAATGATGGGTCTCTCAGCACAGTGTCATAACACGTAGGTCTTGCCTTGCTATCTTTGGGAATCTGTAATTTACCGTTCGAAGTTCCGCTCTAAAAGATCAGAGAAATGCTTAGTTTACACGGCACAGTTTACGGTGTCAGAGAAGACACGTGGTGAGAATAATTTTGGCATGGCAGGCTCAATGACAATAGAATAGTTAAGTAGAATTACAAAAACACAAACCCTCTCACGTGACTGTATGCGGTCGTAGGGCATATGACGTGTATGAAAACAAAGCCCGCGTATGGTCCATATGCAGTTCAAAAGAACAACTGAGGCAAGATTGTTGTAAACAGTCAATCAGAAACGGTGAAATATGCAACTGCTCTGCCAGTTCGGTCTAGCCCCACTGTGGGTACTTCAGGACCTGGAAATGGGAGAAATGTCAATGAGGAAATTATGACATTCACCTCTGACCAGCAATAGGTCTGAATAGAGAGCAATAACATTGATAATAAAAGTAACTCAACCGTAAAAGATGCTGTCAGAGTCACAGGTGACACCCTTGATGATGGACATCAAAATGTGTGTATGGAAGGGGGCGAGCATGTGGAGGTGGCAGACTAGTGAAACTATCGCTCAAGGGCAAGGCAACGGAATGAAGAGTGTCACAGCAGGAAATAACTGTTAAATAATCGACGGAGGACGCAGTCAGTGTAACTGACAATGCACAGAACGAAGAAGATCAGGCCGTGGAAGTGGACAGTGGACAGTGGAAGTGGGAGAGAATGTTGAGGTGGTAGCAAGTGTTCACGAAAGCAAAGAACAATTGAGAAACAGTGGCAAATGTTGTTACGAAAAAGTAGAAACTAATTGCGACAACAAATCTTGGACAGAAGAAGGCACCATGCTGGACAAACCGCGGGAATTTGATGCAGATATGAATCTTCACATACACTGCGACAATCTTCAAAATCTTTATTGCGAAAGTACAAAGCAGCAACAGTATCTTGTTCAAACCAGACAAGGTAATCAACGAAAAAGCTGAGGAATGAAATGCGAGCTTCCGTCTCGAATACTAAAAAACACACAAAAGAGAAGAAGGACGATGAAATCGTACCAGTCTCTGTGTTGGATCTCACTGACTTCCAAGAGCTGCAACAAACGGCTGGGGAGCATAATGTATGCTGGGTAGGAAACCCACCGGACCCAGCGGATGAATCCTTACTTCTACTCAGCTACATGAAGTAATGAAAAGTTGACGCAGGATGACAGAGACCCTGTAGTCACCACCTGTGTCGCAGAAAGAAGTGCTGACGGGATTTGGTACAAACTGTAATCAGAACTGGAAACTTATACCCTGACTGTCAAGTTATTTCATATATGAAAAACGATAGATTTATTACGATCCTAACACTCAACAACTCAGGTATTATCACCCCGCCCAAATGGGAAGTTGTAGGTAAATACTAAAAAATAATGATGTCGATGTCACATTTCTGCAAGAAGTAGTATGTCAAAATATTTTCCGTAGCCGCATATAACATCTACAATAATGTGGGAGAAAATGGACGCGGTTGTGTAGCCTTAACAAAGAGAGACCTAGAAATGAGTCAACTTGAATTTCATCCCGACAGCCCGGTGATAAAAGGAGTCATCGGTGATATTATTCTTGAAATGCGGATGCTCCGTCCGGATCGAACAAGAAGGGGTCCGACAAACTTTTCTCCGGAAAAATCTCACCTATTATTGAAGAAACTTCCATAATGGACTGATACTTGGGGTGACTTTAATTGTGTACTACGAGCCATGGATACCGAGGGTAACACTCTAATCTGTGAACCCCTACGAGATGTAAACAGCTGCTGTCAGTGCAGAAGACATAGGATTGGATTGGATTGTTTGGGGGAGGAGACCAGACAGCGAGGTCATCGGTCTCACCTCGCTCGGTACGTAAAAGACATAGTCGAAAAGTCTAACATCCAGACGGCTACGTCTACGTCTTCGTGATTACTCTGCTATTCACAATAAAGTGCGTGGCAGAGGGTTCAATGACCACCTTCAAGCTGCCTCTTTACCGTTCCACTCTTGAACGGCATGCGGGAAAAACGAGCACTTAAATTTTTCTGACCGAGCCCTGATTTCTCTTATTTTTATCGTGATGATCATTTCTCCTTATGCAGGTGGGTGCCAACAGAATATTTTCGCAATCGGAGAAGAAAACTGATGATTGAAATTTCATGAGAAGATACCGTCGCAACGGAAAAGTCTTTGTTTTAATGATTGCCACTCCAATTCACGTGTCATGTCTGTGGCACTATCTCCCCTATTTAGCTATAATACAAAACGAGCTTCCTTTCTTTGAACTTTTTCGACGTCATCCGCCAGCCCCACCTGATGCGGATCCCACACCGCACAGCAGTACTCCAGAATAGGGTGGACAAGCGTGGTGTAAGCAGTCTCTTTAGTAGACCTGTCGCACCTCTTAAGTGCTCTGCCAATAAATCGCAGTCTTTGGTTTGCTCTACCCACAACACTATCTACGTGATCGTTCCAATTTAGGTTATTTGTAATTGTAATCCCTAAGTATTTAGTTGAATTTACAGCCTGCAGGTTTGTGTGACTTATCGCGTAATCGAGATTTAGCGGATTTCTTTTAGTACTCATGTGAATAACTTCACAATTTTCATTATTCATTGTCAGTTGCCACTTTTGACACTCACTACACTTCATTACACCTACACAACCTCAAACGCAGCACCCCGACCGGATGGGTTTTATGTTTCGGAGATATCGAAGTAGACGGATATGAAGTCATACAGCTAAATATGACTGATCACCATGCAGTTCTATTTTTTTTATTTTGGCTTTGAATTACAAGAACCAATGGTTATAAAGTGAGAAAGAAACATAATGGCAGAAAAACAGAATAGCACAAACTTACGAAGTTCGCATATAAACACACTCTTAAATTAGCAGTTCTAATTAAAGTCAAAGGATTTGCGAGACCGATCCCATATGCTAAGAGCTGTTGGAATCCAAACACGAGCATCCTTGATGACAAACGTACTGAAGAAAACTTCGGTGTTGAATTCCCCAGCTGGAAAAGAATGAAACGGATTTGTAGAAACAGGGAGTGGTGAGAGAAAAGAGCCAAACCAGACATTTTAAGATTTTTAAAAATTGCTTCGCATCAATTACATGGGGAAAAGCAAGATACCATCGATTTTTATTACAGCACCTTACGGGAAATACAAAAGCAAATAGATGATGATGAGGATGATGAAATAGCGGAACTGTTGACGCTCAAACAGAAAGTATTCGAATGACAGGCAGACAGACAGACTGAAAGGGAATACTGTTAGGTCCAAAGACCGCAAATGTCACCCCGATGAAAAGTGGAGTCGCTATCATTTAGCAAGAGATCAAAAAAAGGAGGAAAGATTTGCAGAAAATATAACAGCTGGGCCGGTCGGTGTGGCCGTGCGGTTCTAGGCGCTTCAGTCTGGAACCGCGTGACCGCTACGTCGCATGTTCGAATCCTGGCTCGGGCATGGATGTGTGTGATGTCCTTAGATTAGTTAGGTTTAAGTAGTTCTAAGTTCTAGGGGACTGATGACCACAGATGTTAAGTCCCATAGTGCTCAGAGCCATTTGAACCATTTTTATAACAGCTGTCGAACACGCAACGATAAGCAAATCACCACACCTTCCGGCAACAAGAAACCATTTCAAGGTGCTTTACAGGTACCGCCAAGGTGACGACACGAAACTCACTACAGTTTCAAACAACAATTGCGAACGCAAGTTAAGTGACAAAACCATAAATTCATTGATGGAATCTGTGGCGATAGAAGACAAACTGAAAACGGTGATCAAAAACATGCCAAGAAACAGAAGCCCGGCACTGATGGGATAGCAAACGAATTTTACACAAAATATTGGCGGATCACAGGTACTGAATTTTTCGAAGCCACAAAAGATATGACCGGCAACAGGAAGCTACCCCATAGTCTGCAGATCCAAGGATAATAGAACTTGTGCCGAAACATCCAACAGGGAGCAGAGCGAGAACTCTCCGTACATTACTTTGCACAGACTACAAGTTAATAGCAATAACAATTTTTGACGCACGGACGCCTACCGGCACTTGACTGCTATGCAAAAAACAGAAAAAAATTTTCTGAAAAGAAAAAAACATCAAGGGGGACGAGACATGGTGTTAACAATATGAACGTATCACAAAATGACAAAGTACAGAAATTCACATGAAGGGTCAATCCTTTAACGACGTAACCCCAGGCTTCCGCAGCACCAAATCATCTGTAACGGAACTCAGGAGTGCTGCTGTCTTTGGTGGAGGGCGAAAAATCACTTTCACTTCGTGTCTGCTGGGAATCCGTCTTATTTCTGACGATAGGCTTCCCACGTATGGCAGAAAAGTCATGGATTTTAAACTTTCCGTACCTTCTTCTACAATCATTATGCCCAGGGTTGGTTTCATTCGTTGTGCCTTACCAATCTGCTATGGAGAATACTCGTTGGCTTCAAAAACTCTTCTCAGGTGTAGAGGCTGTCTTCCAGATTGCTCTAGTCAGAAATGCCGCATGCTTTGTGTAGCAGTGTTCTGAGAACACTCACCGTCTGCGAAGGACGGTAGCAGCTATTTGCACGTAAATTTAAATCCGTATGGGTCGGTTTGCGATATTCTGCATGTCCCAAAGTGCCATCATCTTTGCGTCGTGCCAAAACATCCATACATGGAAGGCATCCATGTTTTTTCGATTTCCATTGGAACTGAATTTGTCTATGAATGCAACTGAGATGATTTAAAAATTCTTTTAATGTATCTGCACATTACCATGGGTGCACTCTACAAAGGAGTCATCAACATACCTCTAAAATACTGTGGGCTTCAAGCTAGCAGATACCAGCGCCTTTTCCTCGATGTCCTCCATAAAGAAGTTGGCCACCAAGGGTGACAAAGGACTACCTATGAAGAGACTGATGGTGTCGCCGTGGATAGTTCTTCAGTATCGAAGCATGGTACAACGCTATTTTTAGAGGTGAATCGCGCTGCAGTGGTTGTCGTAAGCATTAGTGACCAGCTACTAGGAAGAGAGACCGACTTAATCTTTCCGTCGAGGGACTTAATGCCTCGTGGAATTCAGCAATATATTGTAAATCGTGGTGGGCATACTCTATATTGCATGTTTCCCCATGTTCCCACAGATGAATAAGGTTACACCTATGCAGTTGTAGATTCATGTAATGGATTATGTATGCTTCTTGTAATAGGAAGCGGCAACATTTGCTTTTATGAGGCACAAATGTTTCATTATATCAATGTCTCGTAAAAATCCAAATGAAGAAAACCATGCAATTCAGCAGAAGTGATTACGGATAGGTCCTGAGGTGGTGCACTGAATAAGGTAATGACATAAAGTGACAGAGATGAGGTTACGGAGATCTTGTAGACCGCTGTTGCTGCCATATTTCGCACGTGATTTTGCTGGAACTTGGTATTTTAATTTGTCTATCATTGTTTCTTTATTGAGGTATTGAGGGATACAGTGTATACCAGTTCCACACAAAACACGATGGATTAGTGGTTAAGTTTCAAGCGAAATTTAAGCACCTATCACCCACTCTGATCCAGATTTTTCGAGGTTTCTCTGAGTCACTGGTGCTGGAATGATTTCTACAATAAGGTAACTGTCAGTACCTACGTCCATCCTTCTCCAAGTGAGCCACTAGTTAATGAAAGAAGTCATGTTCCCTGCAGAGGCTACTGGTTATTCGAAGTGAAATACTATACTCGACTTCAGTTCCACTATCGGCTTTAAATAAAGAGAAGAGTACAATTTTCAATATCTTCATGACTGAGGGTTGACTTGTTTATTTCGAAGACATAGCAGCAACTTCACACTCTCTGTCATGTGCTTGTAACAAATTATGGCATAATCTACATTTTCTCCTCGACGAGAAGGAGCATAAGGAGATGAGCTACACACTGTTATTGCACCATTAATTTACAGTTCATTTGAAGTCTCCTTTGTGTAATTGAAGTTAGAGACGCAGCACTAACGCATTTGCGGATGCATGGAGGAATGGCGTGCTGTGGTGTATTTCACGAATCATCAATAAATGTTCCGAAGGAGATGGTTAGGTAAACGCAGGACCACAGTTTCGGTTACTGGCGCATCTACGGTACTTGTAATTCTTGCGGGCCACCTCACTCATTCAACAGGCAAGAGTTCGTTGTGGATAAAAGCTGTGGCTACGGGCTTCTCGTTCTTTTTAGGGCTGGAGAAACGGTCCCATCTTCCTGGCAGTTTTGTGGGTAGGATGCTAAACGCTGAAGGCACAACCAGCTGTGAGAGGCGAATGCCATCTTGATATACGCCATCTGACACATGAGGCGCCGGGATGCAAGAATAAAGCGCCGGCAGCTGGAAGTCGCCCAACAGCGCCGAGGACGTGTCTCTGCTCATCACGGAGGACAAGGCACAAAGCAACAGCTTCTCATTTCTCACAAGCGTTTCATACCAGAGCTAATAAATACCAGATGCGCAACTCCACATTAATTTTCGAAGTGGAGGTTACTTAATTTGCCGCTTGATGTCAACACGTTTATTTGAACATGGGCGTTTTCGTTGTGCCGATGTTCTGGGTTCCTCTCGGGACTCAATGTGAAGAAGAAAGAAGATTATTTCTAAAACCTCATTTTGTGCGGAAACGACGGGTCTCGGCTTTTTACTCCTGATGTTGGCCCGTACCATTGCCAAGTTAGGATAGGTCAGCTACACTGGAAAAGCCGTTTGGAGCTACGTTTTCGAACTTCCACTTTACCATCTCGATCATTCACGTCCAAGTACGTGCAACGTATGTGACATTCATCATCTTTCGGAGAGATTGAGGGAACGCACTAGATTTACCAGCCTGCACGACCCCCACAGCGCCACAAAATAACACGTAAGCATCTCCCCGAAAAATGTTTCTCGTCGGCGATTTTATTCACTATATTACTGAATACGAACTCTGATACAAGACTCGTTAAAATAGACAAGACATAAACAAAAAAGTGAAATATTCATTTTATTTTTTAATATCTTGCTGACAGCTTAAACCAAATCCTACGTCAGCCACTCTGAGTTATACGAAAACGTCTACTTCATATGATCATCGTCTAATACGATATACTCATCTGATGATCGAGTAAAATACGTCGATCCAACAGAAATTTGTGCTTGCTATTTTCCCATGAGGATGAGTATCCATAGGTCACTTGAACGGCATGCTACAAGCTGCGAAATAAGTGTAATAGGTGCTGCGGATACAGAAAAATTGATTGACCGAATCATGTCCTATGTGTAGGGAAACTGGGTAACTTCAGTGGCTTTGGGTTGGGCGCAACGCATTGACCTGGCAGCTGCAAATGAGAATCGTGGAAGTGGAAGGTCTCCTTGAATATGCTAAACGTTGAAGGCACAACCAGCTGTGCTAGTATTATCAGTTGTGGATGAACGGTACTGAAACCGCTGGTACGCAACAAGATAAGCATTCTTACTTCGCCTAAGAACGTGGCCGTCGGATACTCAAACGTTGTTTAGTGAAGCGTACAGCGCACCTGAGAGCAAACTATAGCGTCAGGGGAGGCAGAAATGATTCAGAGCAAACCATACCACTCTGATGTGTGCCGTTGTTGACATATGCTGCTAAAATTGTAGTGAGTACAGTAACGTAATGGCCAGGTCATAAAAAAATCAGCAATTGTGTGTCTGATCAGAAAAATCGGTGTTGTTTCAGGTCAGGTCACGTACATGGAACAGCTCACCAACACAAGCATTGTGGCACGCTCACAGCCTACCAGTTACAACGGTGGTTCCCAAATTGTGGGGTGCGTAAACATTCCAGTATTAGTCAGATTTTGAAACGGTAACAGGTACAAAGAAGACAAATAAAAACCCATTAACTCACTTAAGCAGGTATTTGTAACGAATGTACTGTGAAGTTCTGATCCACGTAATAGCAATCATGCGCGTAATGGAAATACCGATCACTTTCCTGTGATTCTTTCCGTCTGTGCGGTGGCTTGTCGGTTGGAGGAATGTCGTCAAAAGCTATGAGAACGCCGTCCTCTATACTTAGCTACTCGATTGAATGTGATTTGTCTTGTCGTGTAAAATTTGTTTTGATGATCCCCTATCACAGTTTATCAAATGGTTCGGAAAATACCTTCGCGTAGACAACATAGAAAGAGTCTCGTGGATTCAAAAGCGGCTTAGAGCCGAAACTCCATCTGAACGTATTTCCTTAGAAGAACAAAAACTTATCGAGTTGTCTAGTGGCAGTACATTGAAGACAAAATTGGACAGCGCGGACATTAACGAATTTTCGATATCAATGAAATATGAATGTGCGCTGCTAAATGGTAAAGCTCAATGAACGTTTATTATGTGCTTATCATCCTATTTGTGCGAATCTGTATATTAGGTGGTTACTGCAATGAAAAGAAAATACTGTTCCAAAATTAACACGAAACAAGAAATGAGGGAAGTTGTATCCAATCTGATTCCGAGATATGAGGTTGTGTAGTGAACTACAAGTTCATCGTTCCGATTAATAATTTTAATGACAAATATTTTCAATGAGTTGTTTGTGATATTAAAATACGTGTGTCAGTTATCGTTATTTTTTGACCCTTTTGCGATCTGGCAGGAATTCCAATTCGCTCTTCGATAACGAGAGTATATAATATTCTCCGTTGTTTGAAGCCCGAAATGATTGCAGTGTTCCGTTTAATCTTAGTTGGTACGCTGTAAACACATTGCAAAAATTTCTTCGATGTATTATACAAGTATGTGGCGCCAGAGAAATTCGAATTTCAACGTACGCAGTACTCGCGCTGTATGGGATCGTGCAGTTGCAACGTGGACATTTTGTGCTTCATTCCGAGTGCTACTCGTGATAAACGAATCATCTTACTTTTACACTATTGTGTGCTACGTCCGTTCGTGTTAATACTTCTTTATAAGCAGAAAATATTAAGTACTGTTTAAAATTTACGTATATATGACGGTAGTATCTGTTCCCGAAAGAACAGTTACCGTTGTTGACCATGCAGCTTTGCTAGAATGTAATGATAATTAAATGGACGCCCTAGCTGCAAACAGGCGTTGATATACTTCGTTGGGGACATGTTGAAAATGTGTGCCCGGACAGGGACTCGAACCCGGGATCTCCTGCTTATATGGCAGACGCTCTACCCATTTTTTTTTTTTTTTAATGAACCGCTGCAGGAGCAGGACGATGGGTAGGGCAGGGGTCGACACACGAAGCCTGGCCATCTCGCCGCCACGTCCAAGCAACGTGTTCGAGGTCGAGGATCGAAGGATCAGGAAGAGGATGCAGTGGGTTTGTCGATGTTGTTTTATTTATTTATTTCTTTAAATTTTAGAACATTTTTAATTTTTTTTAAATTTTCATTTTGTATTGTATTTATAGATATATTTTTGTTTCATTACAAAGAAACATCCTACAACTGCCGTAGCCGAGCGTCCGAGTCGTCTTCTCGTCTGTTGGGAAGGTTTCCCCCCTATTCCGTCCGTAGAGGATTAATATGCTACAGGATTCTTCTTCTTTTTCAGCGTCTCATACCCGGAACGCTCCAGTGAGCAGGAGGATCCGCAAATAATGAACCTAAATAATTTGCGAAACGAGTTCTGTACTTCGGGTGGCGGCTGAAAGCTGCATGTGTCGTCATCAATAGGGACCAAAAGTCGAGTGTGCCTTTGGGAGCATCGCAAAATATGTAGTGAACGGCCATGCCTTATAGCCAGTTAACGGCGTTCGTTCTGGTTGATGGAAAGTATACGCCGTCGGGGCGCAATACCTCATCAGGGGAGATAGACTCCGGCAATCGCCGCAAGAGTAACGCCAGCATGCGCAGTGTCAGTAGCCAGCACTCGCTTGTCGCGGCAAAAGTCAGACGGTGTGCATCCGAGTCAACGACTGAGCATGTCGGACACAAGGAGTCGTCCGTCAGATGTATGGAATGTAGCCTCTGACGAGTAGCGAACTTCCCATTCACAACCACGTACCACAATGAACTCACCGTCGTAGGTAGAAAAGGCGTGTGTACCGCTCGCCACACCGTGTTCCAGGCAACTTCAGGATGTCTGTGAGCGACCGTATTTACAGGTTGCCGCTGTTGATAGAGGCGATAATAGTCCTTTGTGCTGGGCTTTCGTGTCGTCGGAAGTTCTGATCGTAAGTAGCTGAAGTCAATCAAGAACTGTCTGATGTGGGTGAGTGCCGGTGAAATGTGACCTACAGAAACCGGGGGATGCAGAGAGTGTGGTGCCACTTCCGCTATCAGGGTGCCCGTCAGAGTGGCGTGGGCAGAGGTCCATGTGCGACGCATAGTGTCAGGGTGGCGTATCGGACTTTAAAAACCAGACCGGTGCTTACGAAATGTCCATATGCTGCTTGAAATCTGTCGGTCATCGTAGCCGTCAAGGGAAGGATATGCGCAAAACAGTTCAGTTTTGAGACAAGATATGTGTTGACATAACGTGTTCTGAGGAGAATATCCAAGCGACGCAGTTTGTTGTCCTGCAGCAGAGCACGTGTCTGGTGTAGGAGCCGGCGGTACTTAGCCGCCGCCGTGCGGCGGACATTGCTATAAAATTGCACTCCTAAACACTTGAGTACGGGCACCTTGTCAAAGGGCACCGCCGTTGTGTGGGAAAGCCCCCCTCCGACATCCATGTATTTTGTCTTCTTCACGTTGATGACGCTCCCAGCGACCGCCTCGTACTGGCGTAGCCACTGTAGCGCCATATGCATTTCATCCTCTGATCTGGCCAGGAACACCACGTTATCGGCGACTGCACCACAACGAAAGGTCACGTCCCGCAAGGAGATACCAGTTAATCGCTGTCGTAGACCATGTAAAGCTGGTTCAAGCGCTGCAGCAAATATTATACCCGACAGGGGGCACCTTTGTCGCACTGACCGTCCAACAACAATGTGACCAGACTGATAACCGTTGAGCATCATGCGGGAGCGCTCTCCGTGGACCAGTCGAAGGACCACCTATGCAGACTCCGGAGAGAGGCCCATGTGTTGCAAAACTGCGCGTAAGAAGCCGTGGTCGACTCGGTCGAATGCGTGGTCAAAATCTACGGCGACAAGGGCTCCTCGTATTTTGCAGGTCGCCGTCAAAGCAGTTACGTTGCGGTATGCTCCTAAAACCGTATGAATGTTGCTGACACCATCTAAACATGTCTGATCGGTGTGGATGGCTTTCCCGATAGCGGTGTGGAGACGCGCGCGGAGGATACGGGCGAAGATTCAAATGGCTCTGAGCACTACGGGACTTAACAGCTATGGTCATCAGTCCCCTAGAACTTAGAACTACTTAAACCTAACTAACCTAAGGACATCACACAACACCCAGTCATCACGAGGCAGAGAAAATCCCTGACCCCGCCGGGAATCGAACCCGGGAACCCGGGCGCGGGAAGCGAGAACGTACGGGCGAAGATCTTGTAGTCGTTGTTGAGGAGTGTGAGTGGGCGAAAGTCCTGCCACCTACAACCACCATTCGGTTTCGGTACTGGGATCAAGATTCCTTCTGTGAATTCTGTGAGGACAGTGAAATCAGATCGGATCAGGTCTTGAAACATTTGGAGCCACTTGTCGCCCATAAGGTCGTAAAAAGTGCAGTAGAATTCCAGGGGTAAACCGTCCGGTCCAGGCGACTTGTTCGGTGCTCCGCGCGCCAAGGCCGATGTCAGCTCGTTGGGTGTAATGGGCAACAGCAGACTATCATCGGGTGCCACGTCCCGAGGGGCGGGAAAATCGTGCAACAGCTCGTCATAATCACGTACATTTCGCGCATCTTCCATGTACAAGGTCCCATGGTGTCTGGCAAACGTGTGCGCGATGTATGTTTGTGTCACTGCGCGGCCGCCCTCCTCCGTGTTTACCGCCGTAATGAGCTGACGTTTGCGGTGGCGCCTCTCGCGCACAATGTGATAGACTGACGCCGTTTCGTTGGGGATACAGTCTTGCACTCGCGCACGGATGCGGACACCTTCTAGCTGCTCTGTCCTGATGCGGAGTAGACGAGCTTTGATGCATTGTACGGACATCTGACGTTCGGGAGACGGCGGTTGCGTCGCCAGCTCACGTAACGCTGTATAGTAAAATTCCGATGTTGCCCTTTGCCAGTTCGATCTGTCACGCCCGTAGGCCATCAAGGTCTTTCGGAGTGCGGGTTTGACACATCCCAACCACCACAGCAACGTGGAAGCATACATGGGCAGGCGCCTGATACATCGACGCCACGTGTCAGTGACTGCTCGCCGACACGCTTCCTCGCGAAAGAGGGAGACGTTCAGCGTCCACGGGCCCTTGCTGCGTCTTGTGAGTTGTCGGGGTAAGGTGACAGTGCAGATGTACGCTAGATGGTCCGTGAAGGCCGTCGGCCAGAGTTCTGCATCACGGGTTGCTGTGCGGAGGCCACGCGAGACGTATATCCGGTACAGACGACTGGCAGAATGGCTGGTGAAGTGCGTATATCCACTCTGGGTCCCATGATGTAAGAGCCATGTGTCGTGGAGCGCGAGGTCACGTATCAATGCTTGTAGAGCCGGGCATGGGACGTAATGCGGTATCTGGTCCTCGGGCCGTAGAACACTGTTAAAATCGCCGCCCACTATGTAATGGTCCATATTTCCTTGCAAAAGTGGGGCTACCTCCTCCGATTAGAAGACATGCCTGTCACCACGGTGCGAATTACCGGAGGGAACGTAGACGTTAATGAGGCGGACTGCGCCAAGTGTGAGTGCGATGCCTCGCCCGTTCGGCAAGTACGTCACGTCCGTCGCGTCTATGCCATCTCGGAGAAGGATGGCCGTTCCTCCTGCGCCATCACCTAAGGGTAGGCTGTAGGTGGTGTAGCCATATAGGTCTAAACGCAGCTCGGGACGGACCTCCTGGAGAAGGGCAATGTCCAAGTCTGCCGCTCTGATCATGTCGTGTAACATGCGGGTCTTGACAGTGGAGTGGACACCATTTACATTGACTGTTCCCACACGGTATGACTGAGACATATCAAGTGGCGGAGGCAGTGTGCCGGTGCAAGCCCACTTTGATCTCACACACCACACAGCCATCCATCTCCATCCATCTGCATGCTGTGCTTTACTGTGCCGTATGAGTCCCTGACTGGCAGAGCCCTCCGGGCTCAATGTCAGCCATGGGCTCTGGTGGAGATATCGATGTTTGCTGTGAATCATCTGCCTCCATATCGTCTGCCCAATCACCAAGAGACGATTGTGATGTCATTGGTGGCTGGTCGCTTTCACAGGAGCCCACATTTTGGGAGTCGACGCAATGCGTCTCGTTTTCTGGGCCACCAAATTTAGGAGAGTGTTCCTTGTCTTTAGGCACCTTCTGGTGAATGATGCCACTGGAGTCCGTTGCAGTTTTGGACGAGTCAACGAAGTCGATGTCTTCCGCCGGCTTCACATCCCTGTCCTGTTCTTCAACTGACAATCGCCTCTTCTTGTGTCGCTTGGGTGGTTTTTGCTTTCGGGTCCGAGATTCGACATCCACTGGAGGGCGGGGCTCGACACAGTCTCGGTCGCTAGGAATCCCTGTGTCCGATCCCGACAGTGACGGTGGCTGGGTGCCCACGACGCTGCGGTTGGCAGAGGCTGTAGGAACCTCTACACCGTTGGGCTGCGGCGTCGTCGACGGCGCTGACTCTCCAACGGAGCTGGCAGCGGCTTGAGGAGGTAGCAGGTTTTGACCATCCATCACATCATGTCGTGCCGCCCCCACATATGTTAGCGGGAGAGAGGTCATAGTGGATCGTTGGGGAACTTCATTGCGGGGCACCTGAACGAGGCGACGCTGCAGGCACTCAGTTTTAACGTGGCCCTCCTGGCCGCAGCCCGAGCAGGTCCTCGGTTGTCCATCATATATAACAATTGCGCGGCAGCCACCAAGGAAAGTATATGATGGAACGTGCTTCTTAAGTTCTATGCGCACTTGTCGTACCCCGTTAAGGACAGGGTACGTTTCGAATGTGTTCCATTTCTCCTCTGTGTGGCTCAGAACTGTGCCGTATGGCCGCAGCGCATCAACGACTAAGGTGGCAGGAACTTCGAACGGTAGTTCAAAGATGAGCGCGGTACGCACCCCCAGACCAGCATGGTCAACTCCTACCACGCTCACATTACCGTCTGCGTGACAGAAGCGAAAGCCGTTTGCAGATCGTAGGAGTAATCTGTCGCAGGCTGCTTCGTCAATCAGTTTGAGGTACACTGTGCTGGTTACAATAGACAGATGAATGCCTATCAGTTCTTGAGGTTCTATGTGCATGATGTCTCGTAGAAACCGTTCAATTTCATGGGCCTTCGGTCTCGTGTAAGATGCGTTGAACGTTAGTTTGATTGTAGCTTTTAGATATGAGAACGCCATGGCGGGTCGGTACAGGTACTATACGGCAATACAACGACGCGACCGCGCGCTAGCGGGTAAACAACAACACCTGCGGAGCACTGCCCGGCGCGCCGAGCCCGTCGCACGGTATCACGGCTGAAAGCTGACTGCCCATCTGAGCCACCGAGGGAACAGGGGATAGTGTGCTTGCAGGGATTTATCCCTTGCACGCTCCCCGCAAGACCCACATTCCCAACGTGTCCACACCACTACATTCGTAGTGCGCCTAATAGATGTTTGCCCATCATACTCACTACTCGTGTCAGATTAATCTACCAAGTCCCGTACGAGTTCGGCCATAGCGAGTGCGTTCGCACAAGAAGATCAATGGCCATTGACTTGAAAACTGCGATATAAAACTCAAGATCTGATTCAAAGCGCTTCCAATGTAATATGTTTGTATGTATCAATCAGAAAAAAACTGTTTTATTACTACCACTTCTCATGAAGCAATGTTTTTCGATGACTGTACTATTGTGACCTGACGTGACTTTCAAGTATCTTTTTGAAAAGAAATTGAAATAAACGTCAAAAATATGTTTTGCAGATTTTCTTTGTACTAAAACAATTTCCAGTCGATCATAATGACAGAAAAGAAGTGTGAAAGTGAAAGATTAAACATTCGGGCCATAAAAGGTTGCAGGCCTAACCACATCAGTTGTGCAATTCAGCTGCTACATAGACCATTGTTTTGATTTAGGGCACCACGGAAAAGTTACGATATACTAAGGACGTAAGGAACCAAAAAGTTTGGGAACAACTAGGTTACAGCTTTAACCTAGGGACACATTCGCCTTGGTAACTTTTGAATTCACCGAAAACACTAGCAGCGTTTAAGAATACGACCGTCGTGATTATGCCTACATGCATTCCTTCGTGATAGGTGACAATTCAGCAGACTGTAGCATTTCACAGCGGGAGAACCGTCTATGCCACACTGCAAATAAGTTGTGTGTGGCTGCATACATAGTGCTTTGGAATGTGAGCAAACAAAATGTTCTTTAGGCGGTGTTCGAGTGAGTAACGGTGGTAAAATGAAACTGGAGCACCAGACTCTGAACAAATGTAGGACGGCTTCCCAAGAATATTCAGAGTCGCCCTTCCGCGGAATAAATGGCAACTAACATGGAAGACCTCGTAGGTTTACAGTCGAAGGTAACCTGATGAAGCATCGATCACTGATGATAAGCAGTATAAACATTACATCTAATCAGCTGCATCCAGATATGTCCCTGTATCCGCAGGTGTGCTCCACAAACGCCTCAGAAAGGTAACTTGATGGCAACGACATCAACATCATGTCTGTCATTTACCCAGAACCATGGATGACAATGTTTTCACAAGGCTGGAATGCAATGGAATTGAATCTACGAGAAAGCTCGTTAATGATTTACATTTATTTACAACATACTATGTTTACGGTATGTCCAACATACTACATACTTTCACAATATTCATGAACGCAAAACCGTCTTTCGTTAACTGCTTATTTTTGTGTAACTTATGCTCCCCGATTGTTCACTAACAAAAATTGTAAGAAACAATAACTGTATTAGTTGTATATTCAAAGATCCTTCCCAGCAGAATGCATAGGATGTTGTTCATATTACAACGAGAGAATTTTCAGAAATGTTTATTCCGAAATGCTATTAATGGAATACAGATGACGTTAATACCTGGGTATAGAGCCCAATAAAGTGGTAAGTGATACAGAACATGTTTAACATCACATCTTGCAAAACCTCTAGTTATGCTGATGTCCATTTTGCAATATATCTAACATTTACATTTCTGACAATGTTTTATGTCTGTCAATCGTCATCTTTGTACGCGACCGTCTTTGTGATCCAAGGAAGGAAAAAGAAATGGAAGATAGCGTTTAACGTCCTGTCGTCATCTAAGTCGTTAGTGCTAGGGCACTAGCTCTGCCTGTAAAAGAATGAGGAAAGAAATTGGCCGTGTACTTTTCAAAGGAACCATCCTGGCATTTGAATTAGCAGTTTGGGTCGGGTCTGGTATGGGGGCAGCATGTGCACCGCTACTCTGCTTGTCTTGGCTTTGGTCGTTCCTTCTCGGAAGTCCACGGCACAGTGCGCCATTTCATTTAGTATTGCTGTGTGTAGTTTTTCGGTCGGCACAACTCTCTTCAGCTCGGCAGAATCGTGGTGTGAGCACTGTTTCCCATTCGCTGTTTGTTCGTGGTTGAAGGACGTTCACAAGTCCAGTGGATGTTCGCACAAAAAGAGGCAGTCTATCGATCTATCGTCACAAGCCTTTGAAAATGAATGAGAATGATACAAGAGAGCAATGAGAATTCTCAGTGTCTATTATGCAGCTGCATAAGCGACGGATACTGCGAATTTGCTACGAAACGATATTACATTACCATGCAGACACAATTTAGAGATTTAGTTGACAACGAAAGAGCAATTCAGTACTTCAAGAAGCTCTTCGTGATAAATTTTCAGGCATGCAGCACTTAAACAAATTTGTGACATGAACAGTAAAAATCCGAAGTCGCACGCATTATCCCACTGTCAGTTGCGACAACTTGATATGGAACTGGACGAAGAGTATGGAGACTGTATATTATTGCAAAGTACGTTGGTTAAGTCAATGTGCATGTCTGGAGCGATTTTTCGATATAAAACTCGTTGATATTGAATTTATGAAGGCAAAAGGTGTGCACGAATGAAAATTAGAACATCTGGAATAGACGTTGCATTTTAAGTGTACTTGGTTGCACACGGCCCACAGTAAGACACAGCAACGTGTGAAACAACTTTTTCTGATTTGATGGGGATGCATTTAAAAAGAAAATTACATTATGGGAGGGACACATTATGGCAAACGCAGTCCAGTGCCCTAAGCTCCCTAAGGTTAAAGAAAACTCGACGTTTAAGGAATCCATTGTGGCCTTGAAAGAATTACAAGGATAATTTCCTAAACATTTGTTTTCGAGCTGTTTTCGAGACCGTTTGTCGTTTCAGGTGAAAGCGATCCTGTAACTGCCTGACCTGCAAGGCTTTAATGACAAATCCTTTTATGTTAAAGCTGTCAGGAGTCTACATTGCTTTTCTCAAATAGAGTTACCACGTCTCTATAATGAGGCTGCAAAAGTCCTACAATAATTTGATCGACATATATGTGTGTTAGACTTTTTTCGATTATGAAACTAAGGAGTCACAATTATGTGACAACTTGAGTGCGAAACTCTGTGATACTTTCTGCGTCTGTCGGTATGCCGACAGTTTGTACCACATAATATACGAGGCGTGTTTTTCAAGTAAGGTCCGTTTTGTTGTAGACACTAGTAGTTCACGCGCATACCGCAACGAGCGCGTGCGTCGTGCACCGGCATGCCTTGGGAACAACTGTGCTCAGTTTCAGCTCTGTAGCTAACCTGTACGGTTCTGTTCTGTGCTTTCAAAATGTTTAAAACTATCAAATCGCCCGCTGCGTGTGAGGTTCGCTCAGTGATACGGTTTTTGTTAGCAAGGAACCTGTCTGCTGCAGAAATTCATCGACAGATTTGCGAAGTGTATGCTGATACTGTTATGAGTGAAAGCAAAGTGCGTACGAGAATTCAAAGATAGCAGTGGCAACGTCCATGATGAGGACCGCTCCAGTCGCTCTTTTTTGATTACAGACGATTTTTTGGCTTCAGTTGAAGCGAGGATTCGTGAGAACAGGCGCTTCACAATAACAGGTCTCTCAAACGAATTTCCTGATGTGTTGAGATCAGTGCTTTACAACATTGTTTCTGAGCACCTAAAGTTTAGGAAACTGTGCTCTCATTGGGTCCCGAAACTACTAACAGAGGACCACAAAAACCAAAGATTTGAGTGTGCGATGAAGTTCTTGACTCGTTATCACGAAGAAGGTGACGGCTTCTTGAGTCAGATCGTAACTGGGGACGAAACATGGGTTTCGCATATCACGCCCGAATCGAAGCAACAGGGCATGGACTGGAGACACACACACTCGCCTGTAAAGGTGAAGACCAAACAGACTCTGTCCCATCGCAAAACCATGGCGTCGGTGTTTGGGGATAGGCATGGTGTCGTCGACTTCATGCAACGAGTAACCACTATCACTGCAGAAGCATACTGCCAAACCCTGAGAAAGCTAAACAGAGCGATTCAAAGCAAAAGACGCGGCATGCTGACAAAGGGAATTGTCCTTCTCCATGACAATGCAAGACCTCACACTGCAGGTCAGATCCGCGATTTATTGGACAGTTTTGGCTGGGAAGTTTTAGACCACCCACACTACAGTCCTGATCTTGCCCCGAGCGATTACCATCTGTTCCTCCACCGCAAACAATAACTCAGTGGCAACCGTTACAATACTTACGACGACGTGAAAATGGCAGTGAACTCTTGGTTATCGGAGCAGGCGGCAAGTTTTTATGAAGAGGATATTTTAAAATTGGATGAGAGGTATGATATTCAACAAACTTGGGAACTATGTCGAAAAATAGAGTGATGTATGTACTTTCTGAAAATAAATTTACTTTTTTGAAATAACCTTTTGTTGTGTACTTATGTTCAAACGGACCTTACTTAAAAAACACGTCTCGTAATTTCAATGTCCTCAGTGCACAACGATAATTAAATAACACTGAGAATTTGCCTTGTTTGCTATCTATGTTGTTGAGAAATGTGAAATACAAACCTCTCCCCCCACCCCCACATCCCCCCCCCCCCACCAAACGCTCAGAGAACACGGCGTGGTGGTGCAGGAAATGTGCAGAGGGGCTGACAAGGGAAACTCCCCATCCCACCTCCGTCAGATTTAGTGGTAATAAGGCCCAGTGGATGGCCCGTCAAAAACTGAACATAGATCAAGCCTGAAACCATGTAAGAAGGTGTACTGAACTTTGGAAAAAAGCAAAATAGGAACAGTGAAAGGTCCAAGGACAAGTAATACAAGATAGAGGAACTTGAGATATTAACGACGTCGTGATTAAGTGTACATGGAGTTGGACTGTCCAGCGGGCGACCTGTTTTCGAAACTCCCTCGTGTCATTTGTTTTTTCACAACATTATGAACTGTCCGTTCGGTCATTGAATTATTTGTATTCCTTCTGTAGTATTGGCAGTTGTCTAACTGTACATTGGTTATAGAATATGAGTCATGTGGTACGAATACATTACAGTCGCAAGTAAATGTGATGAATAGTGAGAGCAGGCGAGATACCACATAGACGTTTCACAGAAATGAAAACAACAAATAAACGGTTGCTAACTATGTTACAACAAAGGAATTCAAGAGTCAAAATTTCCAGAACCAAACGAAACTTCAAAAATGTTAAAAACATATGTTTTGATGGATCACAGAGAAACTGTGTGGTTGAGACACTGTTGCGCTCATTTGTTGCAGCTTATGTGACAAACTATGTTTTCAAAAAATGTTCAAATGTGTGTGAAATCTTATGGGACTTAACTGCTAAGGTTATCAGTCCCTAAGCTTACACACTACTTAACCTAAATTATCCTAAGGACAAACACACACACACCCATGCCCGAGGTAGGACTCCAACCTCCACCGGGACCAGCCACACAGTCCATGACTGCAGCACCACAGACCGCTCGGCTAGTCCCGCGCGGCAAACTATGTTCCTTGGGAGTGATCACATTCACATTCATACGAACACCTTAAACTGGCAAGGAGGTAAATCTCAGTCATTTACCAGGCGTACAAATAAGGTGCATCGGTAAGCTATTCCGATCATATGACAGACGTACGCCGGCCGAAGTGGCCGTGCTGTTCTAGGCGCTGCAGTCTGGAACCGCGAGACCGCTACGGTCGCAGGTTCGAATGCTGCCTCGGGCATGGATGTGTGTGATGTCCTTAGGTTAGTTAGGTTTAACTAGTTCTAAGTTCTAGGGGACTAATGTCCTCAGAAGTTGAGTCCCATAGTGCTCAGAGCCATTTGAACCATTTGACAGATGTACTGTCAATAACCCCGTGTATGACCCACCAGATGTGTTTTCCGGTAGAGGATTCAGCTGGCTTGTCGCCTTGTCATCAAACGTTTGCGGCTCCCATTCCAGAGCCACTTCCTTTCGGCTGCTAATAGAGTAGTTGTGCAGAGTCAACTGTCATTATACGTCCCCACTTCCTTACATGTCGCTGCTGCCAACGGACGTTACACCACGACACAGGCAAAAATTGAATACAGCTAACATAAAAAATTTAAAAGAAATTGGCCGAAGGGAAGTTTCAAGACGTCTTACCTGCTTAGCAGTCCATCACCGTGACCACTTAACCACGACGTCGTTACTCTTACAAGCTACTCTGCATTACACTTCTTGTCCTCCGACAGTGCACTGTTCTATTTTGCTTTTTCTCACAGTTCAGTACATCTTCTTCCTGTTTTCATGCT
This sequence comes from Schistocerca piceifrons, assembly GCF_021461385.2. Lineage (NCBI taxonomy): Eukaryota > Metazoa > Arthropoda > Insecta > Orthoptera > Acrididae > Schistocerca > Schistocerca piceifrons. The sequence continues at coordinate 283,088,837 of NC_060149.1, forward strand.
GGACCTATGTTCAGTTTTTGAGGGGCTGTCCACTGGGCCATCTTATCACTAAATCCGAGGGGGCTGCGATGAGGAGTGTCCCTTGTGTGGCACTCCTGCCGTAGCACTATCCGTGAGCCGAAATCTTGGCCGCCCTTGGCATACGTGCTCAAAAACGAACTTTTTAAGTTCTAAGCGCTGTTATGTAGCAGACTGTGTGGAGTACAGAATCTTAGTTGTGAGACAAACAGCGAGGATGGAAAAGATTCAGTAGACGTTAAAACTAAGCCTTGAGTAGAGAGATAAATGACGGAGCACAGTGGCAAAGATCACAGGATTGATTAAAAGATGACTGGTTCGATGAGGATACAGGTTGCGACACGACGTTCAGAGTGGTAGAGAGAGCATAACTAGCTGGAAGCTGGCTTTTGTAATTTTTTTATGTTTATGTTACGTGAAGTACAGAAATCAAATATACCTCTGTCAAAATAGTTCGATGCAACTGTCAAAAATTGTCTGGAAAATCGACTTCGAAGTTTTCCAGCCAAGTTTAATACGCTAAAGTAAGGTATATATTTTTCGTTCCATTGGGCCCGCACCATCGTAAACATATAGCATCACAGTAAACAACTGTCAAAATATTTAACTGTCAAAATATCTGTCAAAAACGTCCTTTTTACGTTTTTGTAACTACAAAAAATATTATATTCACCACGACTTGACAGGAAAATTTACTATAGACGCAATATGGTTGTCGCTTTCAACTAGACATCATTTGATTATGGAAATAAGCCGAAACAGGCCTGTAGTGTAAATATCAAAAGTACAGTATCTTATTGCAGCTAGTTTTGGAGCTTTCATTTTTATTAAATATTTTTCGAAGAGCAGTGTGGCTCTGTGGTAGAGGGATCGCTCGCTGTGTGGAGAGACAGAGTTTGATTCCAGGTGGAATCAAATTTTTAAACAGAACTGCATGTTGTACGAGCATTTTCATGAAGTGTAGAACACATAAAGCACACGATATTGGTAACTGCTAGACTGAGTCTCGTTTCGGTCATTATTTTATCGCTTTTTCTTTTCAGTTCGAACATCTGTGTCATTTAAGTGTAAAATACATCAAATATATGCTCATTAACACTTTATGAAAAATACACGCATTCTTTTTCTAATTATTATTGAACAAAAAATAAAGTTTTCAATGCAAAAAGACATGGGTGATCACCGATATTTTGTAAAAGATTGTATAAATAAAAAAATTGTATTTTACGCTTCACCTAAATGCACAGAGAACATGCACCGTTGTTTAAATACTTGATTCCAGCAGGATTTGAACCCAGTCTCCCCCCCCCACTACGTCAGACGAGCACTCTACCACGAGTCCCCTCCACGGTCCTCGTCGAGTAACAGTGCTGGGGCCTGAGAGTCCTAATGATCTCCTGGCGTACATCACATCACCACACACAAAGTCGGCATGACTAAGCAGAGCAATGACCTTTTTAAAGACCATCTGTACGGAAAATTTGGTCCCAGTGTCAAAATGTACCAACTGAACACTGAAGGCATTAGTAGACTAAAATGTCAAATTCTACAGAAGATCCTAGATGAACGGACCCTGGAAACTCATCTAGGAGCTAAAGCACAGCTTGTTTTGAGAGGTAAAATACCTGGATTTGATGTACTTGGTGCTACATACGACTGATCTATGATGCAGCAAGGTAGATTCGGAAAGATAAAGAAAAGGCTACCAATATCTCTACCAGCACCACGAATAATATCCATAAAGATATTTTCAGAATTGATGAAATACCTGTTGTGACTATCTATACGCCACAGGGTACCATGAAGCCCTCACATGCACTAGAAACAGACGACCACCCTGGGGAGAATTCAACAGCCGTCAAAGACTATGGAAATACAAACGTAACGATGAAAAAGGGAACGAGCTGGTTGCCTAACCTGAAGAACACAGCCTCCACCTTGATTTAATACTAAAGATCGCTGTATATTCTGTTCAGCTGCCTGGAGAAAAGATTAAAACTCTGATTTATGTTTTATGTCCTCTGAAAACAATGACCTGCCATTACCAGTGTCGAGGAAAGTCCTGGGCGACTTCCACCCCAATCAGTACTGCCCGTTATTCCTCGCAACAGGTACAGGCACACCTGTTATAAGATCATTTCCCAGACCTGGAGGGAACTTTAAAAGAGCCGATTGGTTAGCATTCTCTGAAAATGTGGGCAAAGGTGTGGCATGGATCTCACCAAGAAGCACAGACTGTAAGAGGTTCGTTGGAGCTGCTGTGTCCATAGCAAAGAAATGTATCTCAAGAGGCTTCCGCTACGAATATGTACCTGGATGGAAGGAAAAGCGTGGAATTATGTACGGACAGCTTTGTGACGAAAATGACGGCGGAGTATCTGACCAACTTCTACACAGCATCGACGTAGCTTGACGTGTGCAGTGAACTGAAACGGTTGAGGTCTAAGACTTCCGCAGCTCAAGGTGAAAAGCTTGGTCCTTGCTAAGAAAACTTGAAGGTGCCAACCCGCCAGCCTGCACGAAGGAGGCTGTTACTCCCGAGCAAGTAACAAATAATGCTGAGACCACCTCAAGAACTCCTCAGATTCGTTCACTTACAATTGTGGCCAAAAATAAATTGAAGGCTCTCAATGTTGTCTGTAAACCTGAGTCAGATTCTAGAAAACAGAGAAGGCACCTGGTTTTGACGGAATCCATTCATAATTCTTAATCCACAGTCGTAAGTACGTAACAAATTGGTTAGAAGCGTTTTTTTACTGATATTCTCCAAACTGGTAACATACTCTATGATTTGTAAAGAGCAAAATTTATAGCCATCTTAAGACCAAGTAAATCAAATAATAAACCACAAAGCTACCGACCCACTGTTTTACTCAGCGCAGTATACAAATTATTGAAAAGAATAGTGCATAACAGAATCAGCCACAAAATTTTCCAAAACGTGTCTGCTGAAAAAACAGTATTCTACCCAAACTGCAGCTGTACCGACCAGGTTCTCTCGGTGACAACTTTTGTTGTAGTAGTATTCCAAAAGAAACAAAACAGCTACACTGTGTTTATAGATCTAACGGTGACTGATGATAGTGGGCGGAGGCAAGGGGTGATATTTAGACCTTTACGAGTCTTACCATATCTCAAAATTGGAAACCTCGCCAATTCCATGTTAAGCAATAGAAGCTTTCAATTTCTGATGGGTAATAAGATGAGCCCACTACTGAAGCTTTGTAATGGCCTTCCGATAGGATCTTTCCAATCCCTTCTTTTGTTTCATACACGCCTGAGAGAACATAAAAAAATTTGGATATGTTGACGATTGAGCTCCTGCTGGGAGCCACAAAGGCCTGGGCGTTACTGAGTCTGTGTTGACTTAGGCCTGAAGACGTGCAAAATGATTGGCAAATACTTCCGTAACTGGTGGTTATAGCCAAGTAGTGCCAAAACAGAGGCCACCGCTTCCACCTTAACAATAAGCTCACAAACAACAAAGTAAAGATATACTCTGAAGGGGAACAGCTGTGCCATAACAGAAGTCTCCACGTTATCTAAAAGTCATTTTCGACCCGACGCTCAGCTTTAAAGAGCACTTGCTGGAAACTGCCGCTAAGATGAAGTGAAGAAGCAAAATCTTGCAGAAACAATGTGGCACGACATGGGAATCATAAGCTCCAACACTAAGAACATCTGACCTTAGACTGGCGTACCCTATGTCAGAATATTGCGTTGCAATCTGGATTAACAGCCCATGCACCAGAATCTACGATACACAGTTCAACCACATTATGCTCATCACAGGAACAATCAGAAATACTCCAACTTTCTGGTTACTGTTCTCAGCCATATAGCCCGTCACTCCCATTTTTGCGGTGAGGAATGAAATGCTCTCAAGCAGGAGTTCACAAAATAGCTGCCGAGCCTTACCTTCCTGCACACGAGGAAATTTATGCTCTCAATAAAAACAGACTTCACTCCCGTCATCCACCTCTACAAGGTGTAAAATAATTGGTGGACAACGGAGCAACAACAATGGGCCGATGGACACAAATATGGCAGAATAACTCTACCCCAGAACAGCTGCATCTCGACCAGGGCACCAGACTTTGAAGAGAATTGCCAGATCTGGTCTGCACTCAACAGAATACGGACAAATAGTGGAAGATGTGCTGTCTCACTTTATAAATGGGGGTTAACAACATGGCACAGCTCTGATTGTGGTGCAGAAAGACGGTCTGTACAGTATATCAAGCGTATGTGCCCAAAACGATCCTTTCCTAGCGATCCGTAGGAGTTCCTGTTGAAAACATAGATATCAGTTGTGTATGTTCAGCAGTTGGATATATGCCTTTGACCTTCTGTGCTTTGTAAATACTGTAAATTTAATGAACTTAAAATTAAGAATTTCTTCTCTTTGTGTTAAATATACACTCCTGGAAATGGAAAAATGAACACATTGACACCGGTGTGTCAGACCCACCATACTTGCTCCGGACACTGCGAGAGGGCTGTACAAGCAATGATCACACGCACGGCACAGCGGACACACTAGGAACCGCGGTGTTGGCCGTCGAATGGCGCTAGCTGCGCAGCATTTGTGCACCGCCGCCGTCAGTGTCAGCCAGTTTGCCGTGGCATACGGAGCTCCATCGCAGTCTTTAACACTGGTAGCATGCCGCGACAGCGTGGACGTGAACCGTATGTGCAGTTGACGGACTTTGAGCGAGGGCGTATAGTGGGCATGCGGGAGGCCGGGTGGACGTACCGCCGAATTGCTCAACACGTGGGGCGTGAGGTCTCCACAGTACATCGATGTTGTCGCCAGTGGTCGGCGGAAGGTGCACGTGCCCGTCGACCTGGGACCGGACCGCAGCGACGCACGGATGCACGCCAAGACCGTAGGATCCTACGCAGTGCCGTAGGGGACCGCACCGCCACTTCCCAGCAAATTAGGGACACTGTTGCTCCTGGGGAATCGGCGAGGACCATTCGCAACCGTCTCCATGAAGCTGGGCTACGGTCCCGCACACCGTTAGGCCGTCTTCCGCTCACGCCCCAACATCGTGCAGCCCGCCTCCAGTGGTGTCGCGACAGGCGTGAATGGAGGGACGAATGGAGACGTGTCGTCTTCAGCGATGAGAGTCGCTTCTGCCTTGGTGCCAATGATGGTCGTATGCGTGTTTGGCGCCGTGCTGGTGAGCGCCACAATCAGGACTGCATACGACCGAGGCACACAGGGCCAACACCCGGCATCATGGTGTGGGGAGCGATCTCCTACACTGGCCGTACACCACTGGTGATCGTCGAGGGGACACTGAATAGTGCACGGTACATCCAAACCGTCATCGAACCCATCGTTCTACCATTCCTAGACCGGCAAGAGAACTTGCTGTTCCAACAGGGCAATGCACGTCCGCATGTATCCCGTGCCACCCAACGTGCTCTAGAAGGTGTAAGTCAAGTACCCTGGCCAGCAAGATCTCCGGATCTGTCCCCCATTGAGCATGTTTGGGACTGGATGAAGCGTCGTCTCACGCAGTCTGCACGTCCAGCACGAACGCTGGTCCAACTGAGGCGCCAGGTGGAAATGGCATGGCAAGCCGTTCCACAGGACTACATCCAGCATCTCTACGATCGTCTCCATGGGAGAATAGCAGCCTGCATTGCTGCGAAAGGTGGATATACACTGTACTAGTGCCGACATTGTGCATGCTCTGTTGCCTGTGTCTATGTGCCTGTGGTTCTGTCAGTGTGATCATGTGATGTATCTGACCCCAGGAATGTGTCAATAAAGTTTCCCCTTCCTGGTGTTCTTATTTCAATTTCCAGGAGTGTATGTATATGTATTGTTAAAGAAAACAAGTTTCCTTGTTGACGTGATACGCTAGATAAAGACGCGGAACACGACTTGCGAATTATGGTTATTAATTTACAGGTAATTAAAGATACAGACACAAAAAATGGTTCAAATGGCTCTGAGCACTATGGGACTCAACTGCTGTGGTCATAAGTCCCCTAGAACTTAGAACTACTTAAACCTAACTAACCTAAGGACATCACACACATCCATGCCCGAGGCAGGATTCGAACCTGCGACCATAGCGGTCGTGCGGTTCCAGACTGTAGCGCCTTTAACCGCTCGGCCACTCCGGCCGGCGATACAGACACAAATTTGGGCAACAGCATAAGGTAGTATTAACACATGGTGGAAATAATACTGTTGCACATTTAAAGATTTGTATGTGTTTGATGTTCCTGCTCGCTTCAGAATCTGTATGATGCTCATTGTCTTAATTACGGGCAATCGGTGAGTACTTGGTAAAGTCTGGGAGCGGCACAGGAAAGGTATTTAAAAATAATTTCAGAATATCACACGTTGTGCCTGGTGTTTGTGAATTGTGACTCGTGTACTCGATCTTTCCCAAATTAAAGTCATAGAACATATGTAGCTTGGTGCGAGTTACACTTCGTGGAATTTTCAGCAATGTTAGCTATATTGCATAGATTATGAATTAGTCGTATTTTTAGATGTTCACTCTAGGACTTAAACATATTCTTAGGTTTTCTGAACTTGACATTTGGATCGAATGAAGCCTCTTTGACCTTAAAAATATTTTAGTGACTCAATTACGGGTTTACTGAACTCACACGAAAATTTTGTTTGGATGGATGTTAACTTCGAACTTGGAGATAACTAAGCCTGGTTTGGGAACGTTACTGATGCATTTCCACACAATCGGTCTTCTAATTATCAGTCGCTATGTCAACAATGGCCTGTGGTTCGATGAACCCTCTGCCAAGCACTTAAATGTGAATTGCAGAGTAATCATATAGATGTAGACTCATCAGTAGTAATTTATGGGTTTGTTTCATAGGAATAAATTGTCTCGTTGAAGTCAGTTCAGAAACAATACAGCATTTCTATAATTTTAATTGTATCTTATTGGAAAATATTTTGGACGTACTTGGTCAACCCTTGACAACCATTGAGACATAGCTAATCCAGGTGACTATACATTGTTTAACAGATCTCTTGGCAAGTTCCCGGACTGATAAAAGATGTGAAATATTTTACCCCAGGTTACTACGCCACACGTTGAGGCATAGCAGTTTAGCAGTTTTTTAAATTTTTTTTGCTTCCCTACACTGTGCAATCAAATAAGGAAACCAGTCTTCTACGCTGTATGGGCCGACAAATAGATTATGATCAACCCCCTAATAAGGTGCCAATACTCTACTGACACGATAAATAATTGCAGTGCTTGTGAGGCAAGGAAATCCAACCCACTGCCACCACTTTATAAACCGCGCGACCGCTACGGTCGCAGGTTCGAATCCTGCCTCGGGCATGGATGTGTGTGATGTCCTTAGGTTAGTTAGGTTTAAGTAGTTCTAAGTTCTAGGGGACTGATGACCTTAGAAGTTAAGTCCCATAGTGCTCAGAGCTATTTTGAACCACTTTACAGTTTCAAAGAAATTCATCCACATTCTATAGGTCTTAGAAGCGTGAGTGTGCCTCACACCTGCCATAACCGTCAATGTGCACGCATTTCAGGTGCTCTAATACGACTGCGGCAGACTGCATGATTGGGTGAAGGATCGCAATCCGCATGGATTGAGATGGAAGCATTCTTTTTATGGACTCTGTACAACGTCACACAAATTCATGATCTCACACTGGCAGGATTTTTTTCCCAATCCAGTAAACGGAAGGAAGGAAGATGGCCTAGGGTTTAACGTCCTGTCAACACCGACGTTATTAGTGACGGTGCAAAAGCTCGGATTGTTGCAAGGATGAGGAAGGAAATCGGCCGTGCCCTTTCAAAGGAACGATCCGAGCATTTCCCTGGCGCGATCTAGGGAAATCATGGAAAACCTAAATCCGGATGGTCGAACGAGGATTTCAACCTTCGTATCCCGAATGCGAGTCCATTGTGCTACCTACTACGCCACATCGCTCACTGTTTATGCATTGAACATTATCTATACTTCCTTCGTTGTATTTTCTTATTGCAGGCCTATCTTATGCACAAAAATGCATATCTGGCGTTTCTTAAGTCACTTAAGGAGACTTTCAATAATTCACAGTGTCTATAGGTTCAGTCCCCAAACGCTCACAGTATTTTTTTCTGGTAATTATCACTTTTCTCACACCTCACAATGATTCATTAATGTGGAAAATGTCAAGTTGCACGTGGTTTGGAATTTACGTTGAACTGTTAGTTCCCCTACAGCTGGTTGGGTATGACAGTTAGATCGGCGGAAGGTAAGGCCATGCCATCTCCAATGCGCTCAGTAACGCACTGCGATGTTCAAACCAACTTTCTGGCTTGGAGCAGGTTTATTTTACGAGACGAATGTGTAGGACGTACCGGGAAATTTATTGATTTTTCAGACCAACATCCAACTGATAAACCGTTTTTAACTGGGCAAAGCGGAATGTTCATTTCACAAATGGTTATATACACTGCCGTTCAAAATTGAGGAAACAAACCACTTTTTCCCCGTCTTGTGTCTAATTTACGATGTTGTTGTTGTTGTTGTGGTCTTCAGTCCTGAGACTGGTTTGATGCAGCTCTACGTGCTACTCTATCCTGTGCAAGCATCTTCATCACCCAGTACGTACTGCAGCCTACATCCTTCTGAATCTGCTTAGTGTATTCGTCTCTTGGTCTCCCTCTACGATTTTTACCCTCCACGCTGCCCTCCAATACTAAATTTATGATTCCTTGATGCCTCAGAACATGTCCTACCAACCGATCCCTTCTTCTAGTCAAGTTGTGCCACAAACTTCTCTCCTCCCCAATCCTATTCAATACCCCCTCACTAGTTGTGTGATCTACCCATCTAATCTTCAGCATTCTTCTGTATAATTCACGATATAATCATGCAAACTGTCAACAGATGTCCGTACGATCGTGTCCTGCACGGAAGATGGCATCCTGGTCAACCGACAACGACGACATCACGGCACCTATCAAACGGGATAATGTTTGCCGGGTAGTCCCACATCCATAGTCGCTGTGTACACAGTCACAGGCGGTGCAGTATGGCACAGAGAAGAGGCCTACCAGCCTCTCTACGGTGGAGGCCCATGAGAAAATGTAGGACACTCGCCAACTGAAGTGGCCCGCTGGCTTAATGTTAATCTTACTGTCGTTTTTCGGATGTGGCAATAGTTTATAGAGATCGAAACTATCCCGAAGACCAGGGCGGGGCCGACTACGTGTAACATCAAAAAGAGAGAGCAGCTGTTTGGCTGTAAAGGAACGACGGTACCGCCTTTGTACTATACAGCAACTGATATTTGACCTCGTAGCATCCACTGAACGTGTTGTAGCGAAGCAAACGGTGTACAGAAGTCTTCGGCAGAGTGGCCTTTATTGTCAGAGACCTGTTGTACGTGTACCGCTGACACGTTTCCACAGAAGGGAGAGTCTAGAATGGAGCCGTCAACATGCCGTATGGACGGTCGAACAGTGGGCCAATGTTCTCTTCGCAGGTGAGTCCCTATTTGCGGATGACAGACTGAGATTCAATGGAGGAATCCTAAGGAAATGCAATCCGAAAACAAAGGAAGTAGGTTACAGTACACTTGTTCGCCCACTGCTCGAATACTGCTCACCAGTGTGGGATCCGTACCAGAGACGGTCGATAGAAGAGATAGAGAAGATCCAACGGAGAGCAGCGCGCTTCGTTACAGGATCATTTAGTAATCGCGAAAGCGTTACGGAGATGATAGATAAACTCCAGTCGAAGACTCTGCAGGAGAGACGCTCAGTAGCTCGGTACGGGCTTTTGTTGAAGTTTCGAGAACATACCTTCACCGAGGAGTCAAGCAGTATATTGCTCCCTCCTACGCATATCTCGCGAAGAGACCATGAGGGTAAAATCAGAGAGATTAGAGCCCACACAGAGGCATACCGACAATATTTCTTTTCACGAACAATACGAGACTGGAATAGAAGAGAGACTCGATAGAGGTACTCAAAGTACCCTCCGCCACACACCGTCAGGTGGCTTGCGGAGTACGGATGTGGATGTAGATGTAGATTTGGTCTGGACCGTGATTCTAATGGATTCGCATCTGGAGGGAACGTGGAACACGATTTCGGGATCCAACCATTGTGGAAAGAAACTGATATCGAGGATGATCCCTAATGGCGTGGGCAGGGATTATGTTGACCACTCGGACACCATTTCATGAAATTGTGCGGTAAAACCGGAAAGGTTTAACTCCTGTTAGGTATCTTGACGAGATCTTGGGACCTCATGTGCGGTTGTTGTGATGTTCTCTGGGCCCAGACTTCGCGTTTCTGGACGATAATTCTCGACCACTAAGAGCATGAGTGGTTTATGTTTTCCTGGAAACGCAAGATATTGCACACATGGGGTGGCCTGCTCACTCTCTCGGTTTGAATCCCATACAGCACGTCTGGAATGCACTAGCAACATGGGATGCATCACGTCAGCATCCACCAACCACTCGCCAAGAATTACGAGCAACGCAGTTATTGCCTCAACATGAGACTGATGACATCATTCACAGCATGCCCCGTCATTTGTCAGATCTGTATTGCTGCCAGAGGTGGTCACATCAAATACTGAGCGCATCAGAAAACGAAAAACATCAAAAACATCGGAAAGTGTGTGTAAATCCGTTAAGCTCGAAGAAATGAAGAACATTTATGTCTACCGTTATGCATGTTGCAGTTGTTTAAGTACTGTATTTTTTATATTATTTCAACTTTACTATCACCTGATTTTAGTTTTGTGGCAAAAATAAACACATCCTTGCAAAATTTAGGTTTGTTCCTTTAATTTGGGACACCAGCATATTTCTATACAGATATGGTTTTCTCTCTTCCTACCCAGTGTGACAGGTATGTATGGAGTTCATTAGAAACGAAACATTAGTTAGAATTACGTACGGATGCTGGAAGTAATCGAACGTGGCGTTTTTGACAGAACCATCCTGGCTTTCATGAGTAATAATTTAAAGAAACTGTTAGATAGAAATTTTAGCATAGTCTGGTGTGGCTTTGTGTGCGGAAATATGAGCCAGAACACACTATTCAATATATTTGATGTTTTTCGTTTATCAGACATAATTGTATTTCATCGGACTCACGTTCGTTCATTGCTGTGCCAATTCCTTCTGCCTGGAAACTGGTAACCATGCACTTGCACTCAAATATTTTCTATGTCTGACATTGTTAATTTATACAACCAAATTAATAACCCAGAATATAGTTCAACCCGTTAGTAAGAATCTCCAAAATATTTTTCCCCGACCTTCTTGAACCACAACCGTTCTTACTCATTCTTGTACAAATATTTATTAGTGTCTGCTGTAATATAGTACTGTATTTTATTACTAAAATAGGCTGTACCATCAATTATGTATTTTTTATTACTACGTTTTATACTATTATTCAGTGGTCATTCAGCGAAATTTCGTATGTGTTAATACTCTCAGAAAATAGAGCGTGCGTATGTGGAACACTGAAACCAAAAGAATTCCTCTTATTTAAATTAGCACTATTACGTAACGTTTCCCATTATGCGCGGTATCTAAGATTACTCTTTTATTTTACTTGAAGCAGATGCTGCGATAGGTTCAGTGTGAGCAGTTTAATGGAAGCCCAAAGTGCTCGGCGTTTTCTTGTCAAGTTGCCAGTTCTAACGTCTCTGATTAGTGACGCTGTTGCCAGCTTCGCATCCGGCAAATAATATTGGTTAAGTAATGACAGAACTGTAGCGGGCTAATGAAACTCGGATATAGGTGCTTGGAACTTGGCCAGTGAACTGAAAGGAATGTAATTTGCGCGATTACATCTGAGAGATTGTTACATATACTTCCTGACCGTCTCTAATGTTTTCTTTCCTTTCGTTGTTTCTCTGGTGAGTAAGAAGACCGTACGGACTTGAAACTATTCGTTGTCGCCAATATAGCTACTTCATTAATATTAAATAAATATATGAGCAAGAAAGGTGGTGGTATGAACGATTTGGTAACAAATGATAAAATTATTTCAGAATGGAAAAACTGACAGAACTACAATTCTCCTTAAAGCAATTCTCTATTATTTACACTGAATCTAAAATGCTACGTGTGAAATAAAAAGGAAAAATGAATGATTAAGGTTGAAGGGACCGTCGACGTCGAGATTATTACGGAAGGTGCTCGAGGTCGAATTGGACAGTGCTTGTAAAGGAAATAAATCTTGACAACCTGTAAGGAATCATCTCTACATTCAAGAAGTGATTTAGAAAAGCACGTAATGCCTAAATCTGGAGAGCCGAAAGGGTTTTGAAACCTGCTCTTCCGAAAATCTGGTCCAATGCCTGAACTACGTCGCCTCGCTTACTATGAAAGTACAGTCTCAAAATGAAGGTGACTATGGACGACAGTACAATCTAAGAGTAAATACTCATGTAACGATGCTATACGATAACATTAAATAACATCAGAGAAGCTTGTAAGCTGACATTTTTAGAATCTTGAATGAATCTTTCACGCAGCAGCGGAATGTGCGCTGTTTTAATACGTCCTGACAAATGAAAATTTTGTGTCGAACGTGGATTCGAACCAGGAGATACTCTAAGGTGTAACGGGAGACATTCAAGTAATACGAGGGCTGGAACTTAAATAGTGGCAATTATTTCTTCACAACCGATTAAAAAGAGTTACATGTTTGCACCTGTTACTGTCCTTCAAAGTAGTCACCAGTGTTGTGTAGAATCCGTTGCCAGTGATGTGGAAGGCGTAGTATACCGTTAGCAGAGCCCGTTCTGTTGATGGTGCGAATGGAGCGGTCTACTGCCTGTCGAATCCCTGGAACATTTCTGAAGCGAATGGCACGAAGTGGTTCCTTCATCTTCGAAATCAAATCAAAGTCACAAGGACTTAAGTCCGGGGAGTATGGTGGATGGTACAGTACTTCCCAGTCCCATCGACCGAACAGAGTAGCCACGGCTTGCGCTGTATGCGGCCGAGCATTGTCGTGCAAAATGATGGGTGGGTTGCGCAGAAAGTGTCGCTGCTTCTTTCGCAAAGCTAGTCGCAGGTGATGCTCCAAAAACGAACAGTAATACTGTGCATTGATGGTCTACCGTGTAGGAACGTAATGCGTTAGGATAACACCATCACAGTCGTACACGAGAATCACCAAAACTTTCACCATACTGGGGCTCTGACGCCCTTTCTACTTCCGCGGCGACCCATAATGACGCCATTCGTTGGATTGGCATTTCAGTTTTGGCTTTCGTGGCATTCGCTTCAGAACTGTTCCAGAGATTCGACAGGCAGTAGACAGCTCCATTCGCACGAGGCGGCGACCCATAATGACGCCATTCGTTGGATTGGCGTTTTTGTTCTGGCTTCGTGGCATTCGCTTCAGAACTGTTTCAGAGATTCGACAGGCAGTAGGCAGCTCCATTCGCATCATCAACGGAAAAGACTCTGCTAACAGTGTACTACGCCTTCCACATCACTGGCAACGGGCTCTACACAACGCTGGCGACTACTTTGAAGGACAGTAACAGGTGCAAACATGTAACTCTTTTGTTTCGGTTGTGAATAAAAAGTTGCCACTATTTAAGTTTCAACGTTCGTATAATGACACTAATACAGTAAAATATAAAAAGGTGGTGTAAAAGGATGAATTTATTCTTCACGTTAAACAGAAAAAAAAATCACCAAGATAAATGTCACGTGGCTCAACAGTCTAGTGCAAGTCTTTCAAATGATCTGCAGTTGGGTGACTTGCGTCTTCCTAACCTACCCCTGTAGTCAAATGGGGAAATGAGATCTAAAGTTTAACGTGGAATCTGAACCGTGTATCGTTTCTGGCAAATATCCTCATCATAGAGAGACGAATGCTAAGTTACAGGCGGACTGAACAATATGTGGTTCGCCCAGGATTCGATCCTGCCGACCTTTCGGTTTCTAGACGAGTGGTTTACTGCTAGACCACCAGGCCCCGACCAAAATACGAAGATACCCAACCAAATACCGAGAATGATACATGTGACTGCACTTACCTTCATGTCCCGTGACATGGCAATGTAGAACTGATCACAGTTACATAACTGATGTCTTATACTGAGAATACAGTGTGGTTTGAAACTCTCATGTGCTGCGAAGGAGTCTTGGCATGGAATTAGGTAGGCCCTGGATATGTTCCTGTGGAAGGTCGTGCTGAACAAATTATCGAACGGCCATAAATCAGACAGTGTCGACGGGCGAAATGAAAAGCAAATTTACCTGCCAGTGGTGTTCTTCGAAGATAACGTGGAAATTCATCGCCACATGTGAGCGGACTCTGCTGGCACCGAGCGAGGTGGCGCAGTGGTTAGCACACTGGACTCGCATTCGGGAGGACGACGGTTAAATCCCGCGTTCGGCCATCCTGATTTAGGTTTTCCGTTATTGCTCTAAATCGCTCCAGGCAAATTAGTGGATGGTTCCTTTGAAAGGGCACGGCCGTCTCCCTTCCCCATCCTTTCCTAATCCGATGAGACCGATGACCGCGCTGTTTGGTCTCTTCCCCCAAATAACCCAATCCAACCCTCTGTGCTGGCGATATACAGCATAGGAAGTTACGTGAAGGAGGAATTATGTTTATTGCCCTAAAACCTCCCAGATGTAACAAGAGCTCTTTTGTTTACTGTCAGTGTGTAAAAGACCAGATCGTGTGCCGTATGCAGTAGTCCCATAAGCCGTCACACTGGACATTTGTCCACAATATTATATAATAACGCAAGATGCCATATTGTTGTTGCCACGGTATCGTCTGACACGTATCTGGCCATCACTGCAGGGCACGCAGAAATAGAATTCGTGTGAAAGTAATTCATTTTGCGGTTGGGCACCACAGCTACGACGTTCACTTGTCCATTACACATTGCGGCGATTATGATTTCTGGGCAATGGAGACTGATACAATAACATGGATGCCAACTGTGCAGCCTGCATCAATGACTCTGCTATTAGTAAGTGTACAATAGGGCAATTGTTCAATATTGTGCTAATTTCGCGTGGTGGAGGGCATTCTTCTTGTTGCGTTCGACTATCTTCTAATGACTGGTTCCACTCGTGCGTGACTGCCATGCCGTGTGCCATTTGCAAGGTTTCTATAATAGCTACGATGAAACATAGTATTATGTGTAACTGACTTAAAATTCACGTTACCATATTAACTGTAAACAGAATCTGTTTAAAGATCGCCTGCATCAGGAGCTATAGTAGTAGAACGCTTCAGAGGAAACTTGCAGAATTTCGTGAATAAATTTCCTTATTATGCTGTTGTAATAGTGGGTGACTTCACGTTGACAGGTATAGAATGGTAGAATCATGCGATTAAAACTGGTGCCAGAGACAAGTACTCGTGTCGAAGTGTTCTAAATGTCTTGCCCGAAAATTACTTAAAGCTGATAGATGGAGGACTAATTCTTAGACCTCTTAACAACAAACAGAACTGAGCTTCTCGAATTAATTGATATAGAGGAGGATCTCAGTGATCATAGAGCAGTGATGACATTTATGGTTACGGGTATTAAAACGAATGTTAAGAAATGTAGGAAAAAAAATGTTTGCCTATCAAGAGTGGTATGATGCAAACTGCTGAACCTCTGAGTAGTCAACATCAAATATTCAGGGTTGAATACGAAGATCTGGAGCACAAATGGAAAAAATTCAAAAGGAACGTTCAATATGCTTTCGACAAGTTTTTTCCGAGCGAGGTATTAACGAATGAGAGAGACCTACCATGGTTTACTAGCCGAGTTAAAAAACTTCTACGTAAACAAAGAGAGCTTCATCTCAGATTCAAGAGAAGTCAAAACCTAGCACACGAACAGAAGCTGAACGAAGCGAAAATGAGCGTTAGGAGATCAATGAGAGAAGCGATCGACTTTGAAAATAAAATTTTGTCAACCGATCTGACTGAAAACCTTAAGAGGTTTTGGTCTTACGTAAAATCAGGAACCGGATCTAAATCATCTATTCAGTCACTCAGTGAACACAATGTCACCGAAACGGAAGAGTACAGAGAGAAGGCCGCAATACTGAATTCGGTCTTCCGAAATTGTTTCATCGCGGACGATCGCAATACGGTCGCTCCTGTCAGTCATCGTACGTACACTGAAATGGCAGATGTTGAGATAAGTGCTCGTGAAATAGAAAAGCAACTGCAACCGGATATTAGTGAAAAAGCATCAGGACCAGATGAGGTACCTGTAGGATTCAAGAAAATGGTTCAAATGGCTCTGAGCACTATGAGACTTAACATCTTAGGTCATCAGTCCCCTAGAACTTAGAACTACTTAAACCTAACTAACCTAAGGACATCACACACATTCATGCCCGAGGCAGGATTCGAACCTGCGACCGTAGCATTCCCGCGGCTCCGGACTGAAGCGCCTAGAACCGCACGGCCACCGCGGCCGGCTACCTGTAGGATTCTACAAAGATTATGGGAAAGAAGTTGTACCCTACTAGCAGCAGTTTATCATAGGGTGTAGAAGCAACGAAGGGTACCTAGCGACTGGGAAACAGCGCAGAAATTTCCGTTTTCAAGAAATGTTGCAGGAAAAATACATATAGTTATAGGCCTGCATCTTTGACAACACTTTATTGTACATTTGTGGAACATGTTTTATCCTCAAGGATTATGAGGTTTTGGAGAACGAAGATGTCCTCAATGAAAATCAAGATGGATTGTGAAAGTCAGCTAGCTCTGTTCCTCCGCGACATCCACAGTGTTGTAGACATCTGCGCTCAGGCTGATGGCGCGTTCCTGGACTTCAGGAAGGCATCTGACACCGTCCCGCACTGCGTTTAATGAAATAAATGCGTTCGTACCGAGTATCGGGTCATATTTGCGACAGAATTCAAGAATTCTGTGCAGTGTTGCAGTGAGAACACAACTCGTCACTCTCAACGGAACAAAATCGACAGCTGTAAAGGTAATTTCAGGAATACCACAAGATAGTGTGATAAGGCCGTTAATGTTTTCAATGTATACAGGGTGTTACAAAAAGGTACGGCCAAACGTTCAGGAAACATTCCTCACACACAAATAAAGAAAAGATGTTATGTGGACATGTGCCCGGAAACGCTTAATTTCCATGTTAGAGCTCATTTTAGTTACGTCAGTAAGTACTGAACTTCCTCGATTCACCGCCAGTTGGCCCAATTGAAGGAAGGTAATGTTGACTTCGGTGCTTGTGTTGGCATGCGACTCATTGCTCTACAGTACTAGCATCAGGCACATCAGTACGTAGCATCAACAGGTTAGTGTTCATCACGAACGTGGTTTTGCAATCAGTGCAATGTTTACAAATGCGGAGTTGGCAGATGCCCATTTGATGTATGGATTAGCACGGGGCAATAGCCGTGGCGCGGTACGTTTGTATCGAGACAGATTTCCAGAACGAAGGTGTATCGACAGGAAGACGTTCGAAGCAATTGATCGGCGTCTTAGGGAGCACGGAACATTCCAGCCTATGACTCGCGACTGGGGAAGACCTAGAACGACGAGGACACCTGCAATGGACGAGGCAATTCTTCGTGCAGTTGACGATAACCCTAATGTCAGCGTCAGAGAAATTGCTGCTGTACAAGGTAACGTTGACCACTTCACCGTATGGAGAGTGCTACGGGAGAACCAGTTGTTTCCGTACCATGTACAGCGTGTGCAGGCACTATCAGCAGTTGATTGGCCTCCACGGGTACATTTCTTTCTGCGAATGGTTCATCGAACAATGTGTCAATCCTCATTTCAGTGCAAATGTTCTCTTTACGGATGAGGCTTCTTTCCAACGTGATCAAATTGTAAATTTTCACAATCAACATGTGTGGGCTGACGAGAATCCGCACGCAGTTGTGCAATCACGTCATCAACACAGATTTTATGTGAACGTTTGGGCAGGCATTGTTGGTGATGTCTTGATTGGGCTCCATGTTCTTCCACCTACGCTCAATGGAGCACGTTATCATGGTTTCATACGGCATACTCTACCTGTGCTGTTAGAACATGTGCCTTTACAAGTACGACACAACATGCGGTTCATGCACGATGGAGCTCCTGCACATTTCAGTCGAAGTGTTCGTACGCTTCTCAACAACATATTCGGTGACCGATGGATTGGTAGAGGCGGACCAATTCCATGGCCTCCACGCTCTCCTGACCTCAACCCTCTTGACTTTCATTTATGGGGGCATTTGAAAGCTCTTGTCTACGCAACCCCGGTACCAAAGGTAGAGACTGTTCGTGCTCGTATTGTGGACGGCTGTGATACAATACGCCATTCTCCAGGGCTGCATCAGCGCATCAGGGATTCCATGCGACGGAGGGTGGATGCATGTATTCTCGCTAACGGAGGACATTTTGAACATTTCCTGTAACAAAGTGTTTGAAGTCACGCTGGTACGTTCTGTTGCTGTGTGTTTTCATTCCGTGATTAATGTGATATGAAGAGAAGTAATAAAATGAGCTCTAACATGGAAAGTAATCGTTTCCGGACACATGTCCACATAACATATTTTCTTTCTTTGTGTGTGAGGAATATTTCCTGAAAGTTTGGCCGTACCTTTTTGTAACACCCTGTATAAATTATCTAGTAGAATGCGTAGGAAGCTCTTTACGATTGTTCGCAGGGTTGTCTACAAGAATACAGCAACTCCAAAAGACGGCAGCGATTTGCAAAAGGAGCTGTCGAGAGTAAGTGAATTGTCCACGGACTGAACGTCAAATAAATGTAACATATTGCGTAGTAATAGGAGAAGAAATCCACTGCTGCGCAACTACTCCATTGGTGACAAATTGCTGGAAACAGTATCTAGCGTAAAACATGTAGGAGTTATAATCGGGAGCGTATTTAAATGGAATGATCACATAACAACAGTAGCAAGGAAAAGCAAATAATAGACTGAGATTCATTGGAAGAATAGCAAGGAAATTTAATTCATCAAAACCGACTCCGCCAGAGCCATGCATACCTGTGCAAGTCTAACACAAATGAGGTGAGACAGGTGCGCCGGAAGTCGTCCACCGGTGACTGTTCCAGCACAGTAGCCATACACTACATCGGCATGCAACACACCTTGATGTAACAGTTTCATCTTTTTTCTCAAGAACTTTATTTTTTATGACTAAAATGGAGACATCGGCTGCAGAGAATTTATTTTAAATTTTTGATAGGTCGGACAGGTATCAGGTCACATACTAATCTTCAGCGGCAAATTGCAGAAAGCAAGTCAGAATGGTAAAATGTACATAGCTACTTATCTAAGTAACTTACACAAAAGTTTTGTACAGAGCCTATTCGAACATATTTGGCCCCATAGGCAATATATTTAAAATCTAATACAAAATAATCTATAATGGTGATAGTCTCATAAAAATAGGCATTTCAAAAGTACATTAACCATGGCAGAAATGTGGTTCACGAGATAGTGCAGAAATTAATCAGCTGTGTAACATCTTGTATTTATTTATTTTTGTCAGTAGGTCCTGCAGAATAAGCTACGTCGAAATATGACACTTTACAAGAAGTCAATTTTAATAGCTGATGTGTAACATTTATTTGCTTGTAATTAGATATTTCAGTACAACAAGCTTGCCTGTTTCGGCTACACTTTCAAGTTCACCTGTGGATGTTCAGAATAATGAATCTTATTTACGATTTACTTATTATCAAGAACGCCACTTCCATAAATTACATTTCTACTTACATCTAGGAGGAGTGGACGATCGTATGGCATCCGGGGGCCAATAGTGAACTTACTCTAGTGAAATATTAATATTATTATAACATGTTTGTTATTATATGAAATTTTTCGTGATAATAATTGTTTAACAGCTATTTGACAGTTGGGATCCTTAGATGCTATATGTTCACATTTTTTTTTATCTTCACGAGTCATAGAAGGCGTGTTTGTTGCATAGATATTACATGGTTATTTTTTTATCTGTGATTTCGTATGTTTATCCTATCTCGTGGTCGAAAATTTCAGTAAAATTTTGTAATTAGGGCTTGTGTTTCAGGTGACTTTGTTAATTGAGTAAGACATGTGGGAAATTTTTTGTTTGTGTGTCTATCTCCAAGTCTTCTAAAATATTCAAAGTATGTCCATCAGATATTTTGTGTAAAATTTATACAGTGTTTTCAATGTATTCTGCTTTGTTGTTTTCATTTTTAGGAAGTAGGTATAATAATGTCTGATTTCACATGCTCTCGTATGTTCTTAAATCTAATGCTGATGTTTCTTCCCGTTTGTTGGTCAAACAGGAAGAAACATCTACATTAGATTCAGAGAACATACTAGAGTATGTGAAAGCAATCAATCAACATCCTACCTACGTCTTAAAGATGAAAGCCACAAAGCGGAACACATTGATAACAATGTACAAATTTTACACAAAATGTCGAAAGTACGTATTATGAGTATTTTGGAAGAGCTGGAGATATACATACGTACAACAAATTGCCCACATGACTTACTCAATAACCAAAATGATCTGAAACACAAGCAGTACTTACAAAATTTTACTGAAAGTTTTCACCACGATAAAGGATAAACATATCAAATCATAGATAAAACGGAAAACAATTAACCATGAGGGCACTCTCACTTCTCATATGATGTCATGCCACTGAATGTTCTTAGGGAAGATTGTCTTTATAACTTGGTTGCTATATCTGGATATGATTTGACTTCATACCTCATGAGGGCAGTAGTTAACGCTCTATTTAAGGAATAGCGGTAAGCTTTACCCGCATTCAAAGGAAGAGGGTGCCGATTTAAACGACTGCAGTAAAAGCATAAGGCGGCTGAGGGTTATGTTCTGTTGTATAGTGTGTGAGAGGGGCATCATTGAGTTTAGTTTGCGAGACCCATAGAGGTTTTGCAGGATGGTTGTGTATTGTCCACATGAGGGGCGTATTGACTTTCTTGTGTGTTTCGCCATGCTTTGTGACCCTTGCCCAGTGCACTGTGTCTTCGCTGTGAGCTGATTATTGTCATCGCCAGTGGCGCGATGTATTTGTGGTGTGTTTTTTGTCTATGGATTTCGCCTTTGGTGCGATGTTTCTCTCGAATGGGCTACTTTACTCGAGTGTGGTTACACAGATGAGCTATCGCGTCTTATGCGACTGTTGTTCACAGTGGTTATTCGCTTGCGGTTTCCGCATGTGGTTTTCCTCACTATTGCGCGATGATATTCGTGTGGGCTTTTGCGAGTAGTTCGCGAGCGACTGAGTGGTAGATCTTTGGCGATAGTTTGTACTATGTGGTGTTAGCACGGAATGTGCGAGTCACTTTGGTATGTTTATGCAGTGAGCGAGGCGCACCATCAATTTGTGAGAAAGAGAAGAACAGAAGAAATGTTGCTTTGCAGTTAAATGTCGATAATACCTTCTGCTTCTTTATGCTTGTTTCAGGAGCTGGAGTGGAAAATTTGTACGCCAACAGGAGAAAATTTTGTGTCAGTTTCAGCAAAAAGAGAATTTTGCAGAATAATTATATTGCCACATAGGATAGAGAGCAGACTGGGGACGTCGGCACTCATCGAGATTTACGCCTTACACCAGCATAAGTGCCACCATAAAAACAAAAAATAATGGAAAGTCTAATACCTTCAGTAGTTCATATATCTTTCTTGTCTAGTACCTTCAGTAGTTCATATATCTTTCTTTAGTACTTGTGTTGCATGAATAAGTAGTAGACTTAGATGGTGGGAGAGTAACTGAAGTGTATGTGTAGTCTAAACCGGCTTAGTGCTTTGAGTTGCATGAAAGGCTGTGGGAAATTAACACTGGACTATCATACATTACACCACCTCATCACTACCTAAGATTATAAAGATTTAGACACAGAAAATTAATCATTTAAAATTATTCCTATAATAAAATAAAAGATTACTTGTAGAACAGAATAAGATTTTGTTATCAAAATGGTTCAAATGGCTCTGAGCACTATGGGACTTAACTTCTGAGGTCATCAGTCTCCTAGAACTTAGAACTACTTAAACCTAACTAACCTAAGGACATCACAAACATCCATGCCCGAGGCAGGATTCGAACCTGCGACCGTAGCGGTCGCGCGGTTCCAGACTGTAGCACCTAGAACCGCTCGGCCACTTCGGCCGGCAAGATTTTGTTTTCTTTTTTTCAATTTTTAAAAAAATTTTTTATCTTTGGAGTAATCATATAAAGCAATCCGTTCCAATTTCGTTATAATTTTCACTGTACTTCGGCTGTAAACATATTTGTAAAAACACGACACTAAGTCCCCATGTAAGCATTGTGCAGACTACAGAAGCTGAGTGGGTGGCAACGCATCAGGCAGTTGGAGAGGTCGCTGACACCGGACCGGCCATAACAGCTGAACAGATGGAGCGCCAAGGACTGAAGCGACAGTCAAGGTCGTCCGCCAGCCCTGTCAGCCGGGGGTGTCGCAGCAGGGAGTAGTGACCCACATAGTGACCGCAGGGCAGCTAGTCGACATGAGGTCATCTGGCTACGTGAATGGAGGCAGGTGAAGACGAGCCTCTTCGTGCCACGAGCTGTCAACAAAGGGCTGAAGCCCTGCCGGCATGCGAGTACTTCCGCCGCCGCTTCCGACTCCAAGGTCCTGAGGAACCACCGCTGAATGGAAGGGCGAGTGTGCAGCACAAGGGCGTGCTGCGGAGCGCTGAATGGAGGTACTTACATGTCTGGAGACACGTATCGACGCAGACGGCAACGGCGGGAGGTGATTCATCTCAAACCTGTGTCCATATGCTGCCCGGGTCATCCCATGAACGTCTTCAACAATGGCAACGCATTGCCGACTACCACGTCATCCAAGACAGTCAGTAATCGAGACGCCACTGATTGCCACTGACAGACGAGGCCCTGCCACACCGAGGGTGCTGCCTGTACGTTATATGCTGGGTAAATGGGGTAACACATCTTGGCAAACTCAATGCTCAAAGCTGCCACATCTGACCTGTTACATGACGTGTGGCGCTGTGTTTATTCGTGTGACAATTGTAAATTTAAAAATCGGACTCCCTAAAGACCTTTGAGAAGGGAGCTGTAGGAGGTATTTGTTGTTTTCATTAATTTGTTACATGTACGTTTGTTTTATATATGTTTTATATATGCCTTGCTGTTTTCATTTTTACGAGATCACATATATTTTCTGTGTTTTCTTACAAAGTTTCATTTTCTATTAATGAACTAATGCATTATTTTTCGTTTTGTGTAAAGGTTCACTTATTTAGTGTCACTTATATGTTGTTTTGTTGTGATGACACTTGCATCTTTGTACTAAAGGAACAGACTGACACATGTTAGAGAAATAAATTTAAAAGATGACACATGCAAAATGAAAACTAGGAATCTATTATACTGGGTGAATGTGAGAGCGTTTGCGATCGATGTTCTATCAAGGAATGAATGCAGCCATGTGTATAATTGAACAGGGGTACTAATTTTCCATGAGGCAGAGAATCCTCAAGACAACATGATTATATTTTGGTTAGGGAAATAACCTTCTCTGGCCCCAATTTCAGGATGAATGAGTAGATAAATGTCTGCACGAACCTGTAACCGTTTAGTAATTGTCATTTAAGACTGTGTCTACCAGAATAAGACCCGATGGTATGCCCATCACATTTTTATTTCTCGATTTAATTTTGTAGGCATGCAGCAGAGAGTGTATGTATGACCCCTGGTTGAATGTGGTAAAGACAGGGTATAACATTGTGCTGAGGTTTATGGTGAACAAAGATTGATTTATGTTTATTTCCTTGTTAACGACACAACTTAAGTGTCACAATTTATTCTTTTTTGTGTCACACTAACCATTTTAAAGTGAGAAACTCCCCAAGAATTAATTTGAGAGCAACGGGGAGGTTGTGAGAGACTGTATGGCACTCTCACTTCTGATACGGTGTCATGCCACTGAATGTTCTTAGGGAAGATTTTCTTTATTACTTGGTTGCTATACCTGGATACGTTCTGACTTCATACATCATGATGAAATGATGGGCAATAGTTAACGCTCTGGCTTTTGTGCTGTAGTGAGGGAATAGCAGTAAGCCTTACCTGCAATCAAAGGACGAGGGTGCCAAGTTAAAAGACTGCAGTAAAAGTGTATGGAGGCTGATGGCCAAGGGGAGCCTTTTTTCTGCAGAACCTTGGTGAAAACAATTGTGGACTGCCGAGTTTTGCGGTCTCATTGTGCAGGCACGTTGGATGGCTCCCGACGGTCGGCGGCCGCATGCAGGTAGGCTGACTAGCGCCGAGGAGTCGCCACTGCAAAGGGCAGAGCATTGAAGACTGGCAATAAGGCAGAGGATGGGCCCTTGTTGGCAGGAAGCCGAAGAGACAACTGTGCATTTCTGCGAATTTCCGTGAGACAGGTCAGTGGCGCCCAGACGTCCAGACTCTGTTTCAAAACATATTTGTGAAGGCATGAGGCTTTTGGCGAGTCTATGGCCATTCTTTTGAAAGTTCGAAATGGACTCAACAGGGGATATAATGATCTTTTTATGGAGTGCTGTGGTTCCATCCCCATAATGTTTTTATTCTTTAGTAAATGCATGAGAAAGTTGCTGCGAAGTTGAATCTTTTTTACCTTTCTCCCAATTAACTTTAAAGTCTCGGTTTAGTGAAATCTGTGTATGCACAGCAAAGGGGCCGTCTCCTCGTTTCAAATGCTGCACTCCAGCTCGTGATTGGCTTGTGCTAAAGTGGGAGTAATCTAAGATGTAAATGTGCTATGCTACCGAGCTGGCGAGGAAAGCTGAGAGAAAGAGAAGAGGTCACTCTTGTACTGGCGTGTCGCTAGTGAAGAACTGCAGGTCTTTACCTAAACGGCCGGACTTGGGTCCTTTGCTAGTGTGCCACTTAGAGCCTGTGCCAGTCACCATCTGAACCATCTGAATCATAGATACTGCTCCTAGCATCACACACACAACAATTGATGCGTGGATGTACTTATTTGTTTTGAGTCGGCCGTCTAAACATTTGGCATATTCCGTCACGCATAGTCGTGGCACGGAGTCAAATTGGTTTGGCAGACCAGCAAACGGGTCCACCTGCACACTAGAATCCACCGGGGTTTCAGAGGCTCATAGGGAAGTACCTGCACTACGAATTAGCTGAACGCGAGACCGCCATTTTTCGTGCGCGCACCATTAATAACAGATTGCTGCCGTCCATGACTCCAGTCGCCGAACGCATCGTGGTGTGCCGCACTGACCAGCAGAAGGGTAAAGTATTCGCTGCTACGGCGTAGGTCTCCAATATATGTTTCACAGCACCCTGTTCTTTGGAACCATATTTTTCTTTATAGATTAGTAGAGCATAGATGCTTGATAGTAGCGTAGTTTTTGGGCCATACCACGGATTCACATGTATGAAGTCAGGTAAAGTGATTAGTTCTGGTTAGTGTCGTGTGATGATCCCCAGCTGATCACTTTGTTCACCATAGACCGCATATTAGTGTCTTGTGATGTTAAAAATGAATAAATCTATTGTTATTTAGGTGACAACTCTTTCCAGTGTCCTGATTAACATTACCTTTCCCATTTTTATTAAAGTCTTCATTACAATTGAAAGTAGTAAGCTACGCAACAAACACACCTTCTCTAACTCCTAAAGATAAAAAAAATTGTGAACGTATAGCATCTAAGGATCCCAACTGTCAAATAGCTTTCAAACAATTATTGTCACGAAAAATTTCATGTTATAAAAACTAAAGGATTATAATAATAATATTTCATAACAATAAGCTCACAGTTGGGCGCTGGATGTCATGTGATCATCTGTTCCACCTAGACGCAAGTAGAAATGTAATCTATTAAACTGATGTTCTTGATAGTAAATAAAACATAACTAAGATTAGGTATTCACCTCACCCAGACGTGCGCTTGAAAATGGTATTGTAAGATGAAACGGGCAAGCTTGTTGTACAGAAGTGGAGAAATACCTAACTACAAGCAAATAAATGTTACACTGCATGTACTGGAATTGACTTATTGTCAAATCTTGTATTTACGATTCTTTGTGCAGTAATGTTACAATATTTCAGCAAGAATGTGAAAATACCGATAAGATCAGAAAATTCTCAGAATGACGGGAAAGAATGATATACACCTCAAACATAAACAAAAGGTGGATTCCGCATATAAGGTTAGTAAAGTATAGCCAAACTATCACGACAGTGAAACATGCACCGTCTAAAATTGGAAACCTGAGACATCGCTATACTAACGGGTCTCGCTTCCAAGAAGTATGAAGTCAACCGCTATGGACTAGCCAACATTAATTAATTATGCCATCCCGTGAACGTGCTGGAAAATAAATCCAAGGACAACTACACGATCGTACCCAGAATAACTGAGACCAGACACATGATTTGGCCAGAGGACTTACAACCAAAGAATACAACTACACTTGGTCACAGAGCGGAACAAACATTTCTGTAGAAATAGCTGGAGTTGGCGGTATAATGGCCATTCACTCTGACAGAAAATAGTGTGTGAAAATTCAAAATGATCTAAGGAATATATCGAGATATGTACATATTTTACAAACTATACGTTTGCTTAACAGGAAGGGTCTAGTGGAGTTATTTCGTACAAACCATTTAAAACTCTTACGAAAACGCAGATTTCAAACATATAGGAATCAATGTTTAACAGCGTATACTTTTTTTAGCTCTTGTTTCTATGACAAAAGCAGATTTCAAATATATAGGAATCAAAGTTTAACAGCGTATACTCTTTTTTAGCTCTCGTTTCTATGACCAAAGCGATACTGTGGCTAACCAACGATCCAGGTATTAGAAAAGCAAGACGGTCCAGCGTTGCTCCCCACGGTAATCATTGAAACTTAAGCAGGGCTGACAGCGCTGTTTGAAAGATCCAGGTGCGTGCTAGGGCTTGTCTAGCGAATCAAGACAGAGGAGCTCCACCCGTTTCTTCACCCTACGTCTTGTAATGCATTTATTCGAGTTAGAAAAAGTGCTATGCAACACATTCTAACTAAATTATGTCCTGTCACAGTGTTTTATTACTTGAAGTTGACAGATGATAACGAAGTCCTCTCAAAGGAGCCCCTGCATTTCTTCTGAAGTCGCTTTATAAATCACCATGTGCGGAAATACTCATCATTGATAGCTTAAAAAGACGAAAGAAAACTAATGTAAGTAAGATAAGAGACATCTACTGCACTCACCTGATGGCGCCCTTGATAAATACTGACATGACAGCAATTCCCAGCCCACTGCCAGACACAATGAAGATTTCGACGAGTTCGCGGCGCCGTTTGAAGTACTGCGCCACCATCAAAGTGGAACAGTCTCTTGTCAGTCCGACTCCCACACCTGTAACACATCGCTGCAGACAGACACCGCGTCTTTCGGGATAAGGTAAATACCAGTTTGTGTGATAGCACTTAACTAACAAACAGCATCTAACGCTTTCAGCTAATCATGGAATGATCACTCATGCACCACACTGATCTAATTTTCTTAGTAACATGAATAAATTACCTGTTTGCATTTATATCTTTCTGGGTACGTATACAGGCAAATAAATATTTTACCACAGATTTTAAAGATAAATATATTCGCATGAAATGTGGTTTACTCTAAAATCAATGCAAGTTGCTGCACTCAAACGCGCACACACACACACACACACACACACACACACAACTGTGTAATAATAATGACAAACCTGTTATTAAATTTAAGTAATCAAAATTTAAGCCGGCTTAAGTGGCCGTGCGTTTCTAAGCGCTGCAGTCTGGAACCGCGAGACCGCTACGGTCGCAGGTTCGAATCCTGCCTCGGGCATGGATGTGTGTGTCCCATAGTGCTCAGAACCATTAATCAAAATTTAACCGTATCCTAGTAGAATGTGCAAATCACTGTAGACTTCGTACGTGAAGAGTCTCACATACACTGATGAACCAAACCATTAAAATCCTGCTTAATAACCTGTTATGTTCACCTTTGAAACGCAATACGGCAGCGATTCTGCATGGCACGGATCCGTAAATACTTTCTAGGTTTCCGGAGGTATGTGGTAATCAGATCTCAATGCATAGGTTACGCAATTCACGTAAATTATGGGTCGCTGGTTTGTAGGGGCGGTGTTGGTGCACAATAATGTCCCAGGTGTGTTCCATCGGGTTCAGATCTGGCGAATTTGGTGGTCAAGGCATGCGAACAACCGAACAGCTTCGCCGTTTCCGTGATATTAAAAAATTGTTCAAATGGCTCTGAGCACTATGCGACTTAACTTCTGAGGTCATCAGTCGCCTAGAACTTAGAACTAATTAAACCTAACTAACCTAAGGACATCACACACATTCATACCCGAGGCAGGGTTCGAACCGGCGACCGTAGCGGTCGCTCGGCTCCAGACTGTAGCGCCTAGAACCGTGATATTCCCCAGGCGCCTGGCCATAACAATCTGCCCTTCTTCAAATTCTATTATATGGTTGGATTTTCCACTTACTCTAGAATAGAAATCGTCTCAGCTCTGCTTATATACTTTCACTAGCATATCACGCGTCCACAACGCCACCCGGTGGCATTCCATCTCACAGTGGTGAGTGGCAATGTTTTAGCTCATCAATGTGTGTAAATAGTCGGAGTGAGAAAATGTAACCCTCTTAAACATACTCATCCCAACTAATTCCGATGTTCTAAGAGCAGTAAACATGATAGATCGCTCACAATGTCGTTCGGGAGGTTTTATCTTTATTTTCTTTTAGGTGCTAGAAATAATCCATCTCCAATCATGTCGAGGAATTCGGTAGGCTATTGAAGGAACTAAACGAAGGAGACGGCGTGAGTATTAGCGGAGGAGCAAAAACTGGAGGGTGGGGTGAGGGGGGGGGAGGGAGGTGGATGAGCATGGAGTAGGAAGTAATGGGTATCAAGTTTCATGAAACTATTCCTATGTTTGTCAAAACTGATTCAGGTAAACCATGGAAAGTTTATAACTGTTTTGTCGAATAGGAACTGAAATTCCCTTGAGTCGAAAACGAGCACAGTACCTTAAACGCTGCGCTGATCCCGGTGAACCAGTTGGCATCGAGCAACTTAGAGACGGATCATAAACTAGTGTCCGAAATATAACCATAAGGAAAAAAGAGAAAGATAAAAGAGTGGGTTCAAAAATGGTTCAAATGGCTCTGAGCACTATGGGACTTAACTTCTGAGGTCATCAGTCCCCTAGAACTTGGAAATATTTAAACCTAACTAACCTAAGGAGATCACACACATCCATGCCCAAGGCAGGATTCGAATCTGCGACCGGAGCGGTCGCGCGGTTCCAGGCTGTAGCTCCTAGAACCGCTCGTCCACCCCGGCCGGCATAAAAGAGTGGGAATTACTGTTTATAAGGAGTAAAACGTTACGGAAAATCTAACAAGGGCTCATATGACAATCGGAGTTTTGAAATTTCTTATATTTATGGTATATTTATTTCAGAACTAAAAACCTACAAAATTCTCGAGAAACTCAACTTTGTAGTTTTCCGAGCGACCTACAGGTAGGACAGTTTTTGACAGGCCGCGTGGTTCTATCGGTAGAACTCGAGATTGCTAATCTCTGAAAGACTGGTTTGAGTCTCACTTCGATCATTATTTTTTTTGTCCAGTTCGAATAATTACATCATTTAAATACAAAATTAATCAAATATATGATAATATTTGATTATCATAGCTTATGAAAATTGCATCTGGTTTGAGGGAAAACGCGATATTATAGAGTTAACAGTACTTGTTATCTTCGTGTGTTTGCAAATTGTGTAGAACGCAAGTTACTATTAGTTGATGACGGTTGCTGCTTGGAGACAAATCATTTGGTAAATTCCACAACGGTTGGAAGGGATACGACATCTTTTGCATGGGATGGCTGTGGCTATAGCAGCATTTCAGCGTTCATTGCCGAAGCAGCAGATAGTGTTCTGCAGCATTATATGTGAAAATCTTCTAATACTACGAAAGAAAAAAAAGAAAGATTTTCATGTCGGAAATGGATGACATAAACTTGTCTGGTCCTTCAGCGGCACAAAATGATGATGCTGAAGACTTCCTATGCAATGAAGTTTCAAGATAACGCATGAGAAATGCCCTTGTATGTTGCGAGCAAATCCTCGGACAAAATAATCTCGTCAAACCAACACCATTGGCGGTAGTTCCTTATGAAGCAATGCTACTAGCAGAAGACTTGTTCTATTGTACACTAGAAAATCCACACGAAAAGATTTTGTAGTAAATAAAGAGTCAATTATGTTTTCATAAAAATGTTAATTAGATGTATGTTGATTATTATAAATTTGTTTGTTTTTACATTTACATAATTTATCATTTAATTGTCGTGATCGCGAAGTTTTTTGGGCAGAAATGTCGGTTTCGGCTATACGATAGGCATCATCAGAACTGCAATAGAAGTAAAGGAAGAAGGAAAAAAACCCGTTACTACTAAATATAATAAGAGACTGAAAATAGTGGACAGAAAATATACCATTAACGCGCTATACCTCTCATTCTGCTGTACTATAACACGTCATAACAATGTAGGAAGATATGGATACAACTACCATGCATGTTGTAACTGGATGTTTATAGGATAGAAAGCGAACCTAGACCCCGCTGATGCAGGCGTAACGTACAGATAATTACACAATGTAGTTAAAAGAAGGTTCATTTAAAAGCACAGTTCTTTAAAGTATTCTTAGTTGTATGTAAGTAAGCAAAAATTGTTTTTTTACATTTAACCATCTGAAAAATTTACTTGTCTCCTGGCAGTGAATTCTGTAATCAAATTTTATTTTTGAATGTTTTGTTAAATTGTGACCAGCTACTAGCTGAAGTTTCTTTTCACTACTTTGTGTAAATATCTGTACGTTGTTCATGCATCAACGATGTCTAGGATCGGTTTGTATCCTGTATACGTCCTGTTGAAACATGCATGGCAGTTTTGATTCATATAATTTTGACATGTTGCCTTGCAGCGCAATGAGAGCTATATCGTGTTTATTTTATCTTTTCTGTCCTCTGTTTTTATTCTCTTTTTGTATCAAACAGTAATGATTTTTTCTTTTCTTTTATTTCTGTTGTAGATTCTGAAGATGATTATTGTATAGCCGAAACCGTCTATAATTTTGTCCAAAAAACTTTGCTATCAAGACAGTTCAATAAAAAATTATGTACATCATATGATCGCTCTTCATATTGTCATTTTATATCATATTCTATTCAGTTTTATATTTTAATTTCGTAGTTATTCGAAATGAACGAAAAAGAACGAAAGAATGACCGATCCGAGGCTCGAACCAACGATCCAACAGTTACCACTCGCACGAGCTACAGACAGAGCCACGCAGCACTTCAAAAATCCTTCTACCTGTACTGAACTAAGGTCGATCGGAGAGCTCTGAAGTCGATTTCCTCTACAATTCTCGAGAGTTGCATCCAACAGCTTTCTGGAATTGACATGAGTTCTGAACGTCAAATAGAGGACATTTCACAATATTTTGATGATTTCAAATTTGGATAACACACAAACTAATCGCGATACTAAGCTGAATATTGTTCAGAAGGTACAATGATTTTCCAATTTTACCTACGAAATACTACATAGGACAAATGGCGACCGTCCGCTGCTACACAATGCTCGAGGCGTTTGGTGCGAGTTTTGAACACATCTTTCGTAATTGCGAGCTCTGGTTTCTCTTATTTCACAATGATCATTTCTCCCTATGTAGGTGATCGCGATCAAAATATTTTTACACTCTGAGGAGAAGGTTTGGGTCTGAAATTTCATGAAAACATCCCGCCGCAACAAAAAAAATGCCTTTTTTTGAATGATTGCCACCAAAATTCGCATATGATACCTTTTTCGAGATAATAAATGTTCAAATGAGTGTGAAATCTTATGGGACTTAACTGCTAAGGTCATCAGTCCCTAAGCTTACACACTACTTAACCTAAATTATCCTAAGGACAAACACACACACCCATGCCCGAGGGAGGACTTGAACCTCCGCCGGGACCATCGCGATAATACAAAACGAGTTGCCCTTCTTCGAACTTTTTCGATGTCCTCCTTCAATCCAAGGTGACACAGATCTCACACCGGACAGTAATATTCTAGACGAGGGCGGACAAGCGTAGTGTAAACAATCTCTCTTGTAGACCTGTTGCATTTTCTAAGTGTTCTGCCACTAAATCGCAGTCTTTGGTTTGCTTCCCCCACAACGTTATCCGTGAGATCGTTCTAATTTAAGTTATTCGTAACTGTAATCCCTAAGAAATTAGTTGAACTCACAGCCCTTAGATTTATGTGATTGATCGTGAAACAGAAATTTAGCGGATTCCTTTTAGCACTCATGTGGATGATTTCACACATTTCGTTGTTTAGAGTCAAAATCATTTTGCAATTGGTTTCGATCATCTGATGTTTTTACAAGAAGGTAAATCACAGCATTATCTACTAACAATCGAAGAAGGCTGCTCTGATTGTCTTCTAAATCATTCAAGTAGATCAGGAACAGCAGAGGCCGTATAACACTTCCTTGGGGGAACGACAGATATTACTTTTGCTTTCCGTGAATTCCTACGAACCGCGAACTGTTAGCACTCTCATGGATGAAGAACTGTTTCAGTGCATTTCAGCAAATCGCTTCAAGAAAACAGCACCTTTTAGTTCCTTTTTAATTTCATGTCTGTGAGGTGTTCATTAAACTGCGTGACTGCATAATGAACTTGAAATCACCTTCTCAACAGGTTCAGTATAAGGTTAACCCAAAGTAATCATTCAACAGCAGGACTGACAACCAGCCTTATCTGCACGGCGATATTCTTAGATATGTGGAAATACATCCTCCTTCGGAGAATACCTGAGACATATTATAACGATAAAATGAAGCCCAACAGCCACCTGCAGACTCCACTAGGCTCTTCCTCAGAAACGAAATCAGTTTATTATAGATCTCTTACACCACCTCAAAGAGCGCATGCGAGATCGATGAAAATCATGTGTAGCAGCGCGAGATAACCATATTCAATATCGACTGTTCGCATATCGTGAACGAGATTTTTCACATCTTTTACTGTCTTTAAATTTTTATCTTCGATTTCAAAACGTTGCTTATTACATTTTTTGGACATTATTGAATGCCGAATGTCTGGTGATTAAACCTTACAGCACTCACTAACCTTCCAATATCATGGTCGAGAAATATGTTCTGAAGCGTAATTGTGGTTAATTATTGAATACTAGAATATCTCAGTTGGGGCAAACATTTGCCATTGCCCTGTAGAAGGAACGATCCCAGCAATCACTCGAATGCGTCATGTCATGATCCATTCCTGTTATCGCGAATGCCGGCCGTTGTGGCCGAGCGGTTCTAGGCGCTTCAGTCTGGAACCGCGCGACCGCTACGGTCGCAGGTTCGAATCCTGCCTCGGGCATGGATGTGTGTGATGTCCTTAGGTTAGTTAGGTTTAAGTAGTTCTAAGTTCTAGGGGACTGATGACCTCAGATGTTGAGTCCCATAGTGCTCAGAGCCATTTGAACCATTTGAACCTTTGTTATCGTGAATGCTTGGAATAACGCGTTGAGGCCTTGCCTCCATAACCACATTCACGCAAAGTAACTTGTTTCGTGTATGATAAAAGCACACAATCTGTGTGAAAACTGTGAACATTCATTGGGCTGATGCACTAGTGTGCTAATGGTTAAAGTTGTTGCAACTGATATTGCAGATCGCCTGCAGTATTATCGTACCTGCTACTGGAAGTTATTCTCTTTGTTTTCTAGTCAAAACATAGTTGCATCTCCTGTGGAACATT
Organism: Schistocerca piceifrons; assembly: GCF_021461385.2. Taxonomy (NCBI): domain Eukaryota; kingdom Metazoa; phylum Arthropoda; class Insecta; order Orthoptera; family Acrididae; genus Schistocerca; species Schistocerca piceifrons. Next base: position 283,122,725 of record NC_060149.1, read on the forward strand.
TATTGTGTATCATCGTAATTGAAGGATGTGTTCCATATTTTACAGTACAGATATTTTTAACGACACTGTAAACTTCCAGATGTAGAGCTAAAGGGAAGCACATATTATAGTAAGAAATTAATCTTACCTAGAGTGCATCTGAGTGTCTCTATATGAACAACTGATTTTTTTTAAAGACTGTTTGTTTCCTAATCAGTTATTGTACACCATCTGATCAAAAGTATCCGGACACATATTAGTAGACATTAATATGGGGTGCGTCCGTCCTTCGCCCATATGACGGCTTCAACTCTGCTGGAAACATTTGCAATGAGGTGTCTGAATGTCTGTGTAGTATTGGCAGCCCACTATTCCTCAAGAGCTCAGAGAAGTTAATGATGTTGGACGCTGGGGGTCTGGAGCGAAGTCAACGTTCAAACTCAGCCCAAAGGTGTTCCACTGGATTCGGGTCGGGAATCTGGGCAGGCCATTCCATTTCAGGAACGTTAATTATCACAAATCATTGTCTCACAGGTTCTGCCTTATTATAGGATGCATTTTTTATTTTTTTTATTTTTTTTTGGTTGTACAAACCATCACAGTCTCCGAAATGTTCTTCTACTGTACGCAGAACACAATGCTGTAACATATTTTCACATACTTCTGCATTTAGTATTTTCTTGAGTCCAATAAGGGGAACATACCGTAACCACGGGAAAACATTACCGTACCGTAACATCACATCCTCCATAATTCACTGTTGGCGCTACCCATGATAGCAAGTAACGTTTTCCAGTCTCTCGTCAGATCCAAACCCTTCCATTGGAGTGCCACAGAGTTCAGCGCGATTCATCACTCCAAATCACTTGTTTCCAGACTGTCCAGCGGCGTCGCACTTCTCACGACCTCAAGCGCCGCTTGACTGCAGAAATGTGTGGCTTCTGAGGAGCTGCCCGACCAGTGTACCCTACTCTTCTTAATTCTCTACACACAGTCATTTCGTTTTGTGGGCTACTGGTAGCAATTTTGGCACTCACGAATGATTTCTTCCTCTGATTTTATGCGATTTTTAACGACCATCTTCCGCACTGCTCGATGATCCCTATGCATCAGTACATGAGGTCGGCCTGGTCTTGGTTTCGCTGTGACGGTTCCTTCGAGTTTCCACTTCACAATCACATCACTAACAGTCGACTTGGGCATATTTAGAAGAGTTGATATGTCTCTAATGGATATGGTACTCAGGTGATATCCAGCGCCTAGTCCACGTTGAAGTCACTGAGCTCTCCTAAACGAGCCCATTCTACTGTTACTTCTTCTCTACTGACAACAAATTGCTCCTCGTCCCTTTTAAACAGGCGGATCCGAATCTTGTGACACCTAGTGGTCAATTTCACATTACCTGGGGCAGGTTCAAATGGCTCTGAGTACTATGGGACTTAACATCTGAGGTCATCAGTCCCCTAGAACGTAAAACTACTTAAACCTAACTAAGCTAAGGACATCACACACATCCATGCCCGAGGCAGGATTCGAACCTGAGAGCGTAGCGGTCGCGCGGTTCCAGACTGAAGCGCCTAGAACCGCTCGGCCACACCGGCCGGCTTTAAATTCGTAGTCAATCATAGTTGTAGTTAGTGTAGTCGTGCTCTTCCTCTGTCATGTAAACTGATACATCCAATCTATTATGAAGAGACCTGAATTAAATGTGGAATCAGTTCTACAGTCCAGATTTTCATTCGACACTGTAATCTCTGTTTCTCGAAAGCTAAACAAAATCTTACATTAAAGGTTTTTTGTTCTTTTAGTAATATAGGTGATGGGCCACACATTAAAGCATCAATAAATATGTAAACACGCAATTAATTCATCACAAATATGAGGGTTGGAACTTTAATAGTGGCAACTATTTATTTGCAGCTCGTAGAAAACAGATACGTGTTTCAAAGTTTTACTGACCTTCAAAGTAGTCACCAGCATTATGTATAACCCATTGCCAGCGATGTGGAAGTCGTAGGACATTCTTAGCAGTACCAGTTATGTTGACAGTTCGAGCGGCGCGGTCTTTTGCACGACGAATTTGTAGCAATTCTGAAGCGAACGCCATTAAGTGTTTCCTTCAGTTTAGAAATCGAGTTGAACTTGCCAGGGCTTAAGTCAGGAGAGTGCAGTAGGTGGTATAGCACTTAGCAGACCCATCAGTCAAACAAATCAGTAATAGCTTACACTGTACGTGCTTGAGCATTGTGCTGCAAAATGATGGTCAGGTCCCGAAGAAAGTGTCATCACTTCTGTCTCTAAGCTGGACGTAGGTTGTGTTCCAAAAATGAACAGCACAGAGACCGAAGTGATGCCACTTTCTTCAGGACCTGACGATCATTCTGCAGGACAATGCTCAAGCACGTACTGTGCAAGCTGTTACTGATTTGTTTGACTGATGGGGCTGCTAAGTGCTATACCACCTACTGTACTCTCCTGACTTAAGTCCTTGTGAGTTCATCTCGATTTCTAAACTGAAGGAAACACTTCACGGCATTCGCTTCAGAATTACTACAAAATCGTCGGGCAATAGACCGCGCCCCTCGAACAGTCAACACAACTGGCACTGCTAAGAGTATCCTACGACTCCCACATCGCTGGAAACGGGTTATAAACAATGCTGGTGACTACTCTGAAGGTCAGTAAAACTTTGAAACACGTATCTGTTTTTTACGAGCTGCAAATAAATAGTTGCCACTATTAAAGTTCCATTCCTCGTATATACAAGGTTCAAAATGTCGTAATGGTATTCTTGCGTATACAGACATTCAAGATAAATTTCCCCTTTCTTACACACTGTTTACTTAAAAGATTACACAACAGCGACAATAAAGTAGAAAAAAAATGCTGACTAACTGAACACTACGTTACTGCATTGCATTTATTAACCTTCAGAGTTAGTTCTCTGTTAGCTATACCAAGTTGCTCGAAAACACACAGGTTATGCAAGACATAGTTCTGCCGTTTCCGCTACTCGTAACCCCAAAAATACGGAGAACATTAAGAAGGAAAACAGATTCGTCAGATTTCATTTCACCACTCCGACACTTACACAGCACAAAAAAATGCAGACTATGATTATTGCGTAAGCAGTTAGGATGAATGTGTGTAAATTTTGTTCTCCTGGTATCAGTATAAAGAAAGAAAAATGGTGAACTCGTTAAGAGGCGAAAATGAGGTACCTGACAATCTGTGTTCTATGTTGGCATCCGTACTATGTAATTTAACGACTGCCCGGTCTGTAATTTGCACCAATTTCGTTGGCCTTTAACGCACGGCTAACTCTGACGTACGAAAAGAAAATAGAATGAAGGAAACGATATTTTAGCGCGCTCTAATTTTGTCCTGCGTGAAGTTCCTAGCATATGTACGATCGTATCTACACCTGTAAGAGATTATCAATGTTAGAACCATAACATCCTGTTCGCAATTCGGACAACGACGTTCACTAAGTGGTACTTTGTTGGTATAGGTAATAAGTTGTTGGTATGTTGCTTGTTGCATTGAATCGTCACAGATTTTGTCTCTCTCACTGCTCCTTTATTGCAGGCACATACTGGTTGTTGTGAAATAGTGGTGATTTCATCCGTAACTTGTGACATTAAAGGGATGAAGAAACCTTGATTCCGACAGTAACACTGATCGTTGTTTCTTTCAGAAAACATGTTAAACTTTTTCTGGCACTGACTAAAGGGTGGAGACTAATGCAAAATACACACTTATTTCTCGTCCTTGATGACAATAGAAGCGCAGACACAAAACAACAAAAATACAACTGACCCAGGAAATATTTTATGCACCTTAATATAGGCAACCCAACATACATCACCACCTGGGAGCAGGTGATGTAAGTTGGGTTGCCTATCTTAAGGTGCATGAACTATTTTATCATCTGGGTGCACGTGATGTAAGTTGGGTTGCCTATGTTAAGTTGCATGAAATATTTTCTGGGTCAGTTATATTTTACCAGCCTGTAATATGAGTTCTTATTTACTAGGGATAAAAATATCATTTTGTTTTATTTTGGAAGTTTTTTGTTTATATGTATCTTCGAATCGATTTTAACCAATAGAAAGTTAACGCCAAATGCTCATTTCTGTTATAAGAGTGGGGTACACACTTAATGCAGAAACGTACTTGGAATAATTATATTTCAGCTTTACTATCTATTGTGTTCTCTTATCATGACCACGTTGCTTCCCTGTTTTCAAATTGTAATATCTTGTTGTTCTACATCAGCAAAAAATTGTGATAACTGCAACTTTCCGTGAAATGTTTTATTCCTTCCTCATTAGAGCATTATGCAGGTATTGGATGACTATCTTTGCTATGACGACTTCATTGCATATGCGCTCCCACAATTAATTGTGTGACAGTATGGGTGTAGTATCTACGAAAATTTTTTGGAGCTTTAGAGCTGCTTAGCCGGCCGGAGTGGCTGTGCGGTTCTAGGCGCTACAGTCTGGAGCCGAGCGACCGCTGCGGTCGCAGGTTCGACTCCTGCTTCGGGCATGGATGTCTGTGATGTCCTTAGGTTAGTTAGGTTTAATTAGTTCCAAGTTCTAGGCGACTGATGACCTGAGAAGTTAAGTCGCATAGTGCTCAGAGCCATTTGAATCATTTTTTTAGAGCTGGTTGTTCACTCATTTCTATTTCAAAACATTGCTTAAATGAAGGGGATATATTGGAGAATCATCTCTATGATTATAAAATTTCGTTGTATTTCGATGAAACATGTTGCTGGATCTAAGAAAATCTGTAGAATGTTACGTACTGCATTCAGCGTGGATGAGATTTCTGAAATTGTATCATACGTAGTACTAAATTGGTTAATGTCCACAGTAAGGTTAAAAGTTAAGACGCTGGGCTAGTAGATAGTAAATAGTGTCGGAAGTTCCATGCGACTTTTCGCGGATGATGCTGTAGTATACAGAGAAGTTGCAGCATTAGAAAATTGTAGCGAAATGCAGGAAGATCTGCAGCGGATAGGCACTTGGTGCAGGGAGTGGCAACTGACCCTTAACATAGACAAGTGTAATGTATCGCGAATACATAGAAAGAAGGATCCTTTATTGTATGATTATATGACGGCGGAAAAAACACCGGTAGCAGTTACTTCTGTAAATTATCTGAGAGTATGCGTGCGCAACGATTTGAAGTGGAATGATCATATAGAAACTGTAGTCCGTCAACAAAGGAAGTGGCTTATAAAACACTCGTTCGACCTGTACTTGAGTATTGCTCATCAGTGTGGGATCCATACAAGATCGGGTTGACGGAAGAGATAGAAAAGATCCAAAGAAGAGCGGCGCGTTTCGTCACAGGGTTATTTGGTAAGCGTGATAGCGTTACGGAAATGTTTAGCAAACTCAAGTGGCAGACTCTGCAAGAGAGGCGCTCTGCATCGCGGTGTAGCTTGCTGTCCAGGTTTCGAGAGGGTGCGTTTCTGGATGAGATATCGAATATATTGCTTCCCCCTACTTATACCTCCCGAGGAGATCGCGAATGTAAAATTAGAGAGATTCGAGGGCGCACGGAGGCTTTCCGGCAGTCGTTCTTCCCGCGAACCATACGCGACTGGAACAGGAAAAGGAGGTAATGATAGTGGCACGTAAAGTGCCCTCCGCCACACACCGTTGGGTGGCTTGCGGAGTATAAATGTAAATGTAGATGTAGATGTTGTTGTTTCAGTATTCAAGGAGAGACTGGAATGAGAGTTTCCATCTGCAGTGTAGTGTGCGCTGATATGAAACTTCATGACAGATTAAAACTGTGTGCCGGACCCAGACTCGAAGTCTGGTTCTTTGCCTTTCGCGGGAAAGTGCTCTGGCAACTGAGCTACCAAGTACGACTCACGACCCTCCTTACAGTCAATAGTTTCATACTAGCGCACACTCCGCTGCAGAGTGAAAAATCTCATTCTGGAAAATCCCCCTGGGCTGTGGCAAAGCAATGTCTCCGTAATATCCTTTCTTCCAGGAGTGTTGGTTCTGCAAGTTTTGCGGGGGTGAGCTTCTGTGAAGTTTGGAACGTAGGAGACGAGGTACTGATGGAAGTGAAGCTGGGAGTGCGGGTCGTGAGTCGTGCTTGGGTAGCTCAGTTGGCAGAGCACTAGCTCACGAATGACAAAGATCCTGAATTCGAGTCTCGCTCCGGCACACAGTTTTAATCTGCTATAAAGTTTCAAGAAGTGACTGGTTTTCAATTATTATGTCCCAAACTAAGTCTCATTGGAGAAGATAGTTTGTGTGTGTTTTTCTGGCACTGCCTTTGGCGGACACATCAAGATTTTGATAATTCATGCCCATGGCAATTGTAATCAACGATGTCACTGAGTCTACATGGGAAAACACAGACGTCGTCTGCTGCAGAGCACCACATTCAACAGGGAATACAGAACAGTGTGCTCTGGAACACTGGTGCCTGCTACAGTTCTCCACGTATCCTGCTTTACAGAGAGGGAAAACCTCCGAGCTAGTGTTCCGTGATGAGGCGCGGATGTCCAATAGCTTGTTCCTACTCGTGGCGTCGTCGTCCTTCGACCACATTCCGTAGGTTTTTACAAGATTAGCACTCGGACAGCTGGCCAGCTTCGACATTTCCGAGATGCTCGTGCCCAGGCGGGATTTGCCCTTTATCTACGATAATGATGGAAGCTGAAGAAATGAATTAAAATTTGTGAGACGGCCGGGACTCGAACCCAGGTCTTCTTGCCCTTTGTCAAAGTCGTTTATATTGGTGGATTTCCCCATTTGAGATCAGAATCATTGCTAGAATGATTCCACGTTCGTCTCTGCACCGCTTTTCGCTTACTGTGTCACGTGATGGGCAGGGGTTGTAACGTTTTGGCTCATGCATACAAGTATCGGGCATGTGGAGTTGGATACCTGGCAAAGGGGCATTGCTCACGCAAAGCTACACGGCTTCATTTGTCCAAACAACACAGAAGCTGGATAGTAACTGACTGGAGGCATGTAATGTTGTCAGAGGAGCCGAAATTTTGCCTCTGTTCAAATGATGTAAGGCGTCGATGGCAACGAGGTTGCAATTAGGCGTTTAACACGCTGTATGTGGTGGGTGCAATTCAGACCACTGTTGGTTCTAAGATGTTTTGGGCGTGTTTTCATGACGTGAGTCGCCGGCCGCGGTGGTCTAGCGGTTCTAGGCGCGCAGTCCGGAACCGCGCGACTGCTACGGTCGCAGGTTCGAATCCTGCCTCGGGCATGGATGTGTGTGATGTCCTTAGGTTAGTTAGGTTTAAGTAGTTCTAAGTTCTAGGGGACTGATGACAACAGATGTTAAGTCCCATAGTGCTCAGAGCCATTTGAACCATGACGTGAGTCTACTGATTCAACCTACCGCGAGCGTGGAACAAAATGTGTATTTCAATATTCACGCTGACCAAGTGTTGCCCTGTCTTTTACATCTTCATGATGGGTTCTTCTCTCTTCCATGATGTCAACAGCTCTGTTCATAGGGCTACACACATACGTTCCTGGTTTGAGGAACACCTGGATACTACATCGCAACCTGACCGTCTGCTAAAGCACCCAATCTTAATCCGATAGAAAATTCTGTGACTGTTTGGAACAGCGGATGAAACTCAGCAATTTGGTAGCTCCACAGGATCTAATCATCAACGAGTGTGTTCATCTGGATACTTAAGAGACTTGTGGACTCTCTTCTTAGTCGAACTGAACGTCATTGTCAATGTTAGAGACGGTGTTACACTACATTAGCATGATGTATGCTGGGGGACGACAATTTTTTTGTCCAATATGCTCATTTAGGGTAACGCAGTTATGCAGATACGAAAAGACCTGCGCAATATATGCTGGCCTAGTCTTCGGACTGACGACTGTAATAATAACAATAACTTTCGTAAACCTATCTGACAAGGAAACACTATCAACTCAACGTAAAATTTTAAGGAGAAAAAGCGCATTTTCAAGATGTCAGCTCGAATATTCGATCCAGCGTAGAAATTTGGCCCATGACTGTGACAGTACGCATTTATGAACTTCTGAATTTACAGCATTTAAACTTCTCACACCTCGGTTGTTTGTCACTCGCTCCGTCTCACTATAGCCGCTGATTGCCCTAGCGCGAAGTACTGTACGGCGAAATAACAACCACAGGCCTCCAGTTCTCGGGATGTTGACGGCAAGGGAAGAAGTATGTGGTCACTTCAGGAGAACGTAATTTAAAATCTTGTCCGAGAACGCATTATTTAACACGAAGAGAGTACATTTTTCTTGGTTCGCGATTTTTTGCGAAACGTCCGCGACGACGCCATTCATTCACTTTGCACATATGCAACTCTTCGCATCCGCGAATTCTTTCTGTCATATCTGTCAAATTTTCAAAATTTATCTAGTCGTCTTCTTCAAGAACATCACACAGTTTTCTCCAGCAATTTTCTATAGTTTTTGCTTTTACATTATTCCAGGCTTGTGCAAACAAGTAAATTTCATATTTACTATACTCAGCTGTTCAATCATGTTTTTTGTTGTGCTTGTCACTATCGTGCAGGATGGTTCTCAAACATAGACCACGGCTGTGCCGTTTAAATGTTGCTATTACACTTCATTTAGTGGCTGAATTGGACAGGTAAAATTCGGAGGAAAGAAACATAAAAAATGTTCAAATGTGTGTGAAATCTTATGGGACTTAACTGCTAAGATCATCATTCCCTAAGCTAACACACTACTTACCCATTATTATCCTAAGGACAAACGCACACACCCATGCCCTAGGGAGGACTCGAACCTCCGCCGGGACCAGCCGCAAAGTCCATGGCTGCATCGCTTAGACCGCTCGGCTAATCCCGCGCGGCAAAGAAACATACTACAATCGATACTGCGTATTGTCAGTTAATAAGTTTGCTTGTTTAGGGATACATTTTTTAGATTAAAAACTTCACAACGTTCGGTGCATGGCTGCATCGCTTAGACCGCTCGGCTAATCCCGCGCGGCAAAGAAACATACTACAATCGATACTCCGTATTGTCAGTTAATAAGTTTGCTTGTTTAGGGATACATTTTTTAGATTAAAAACTTCACAACGTTCGGTGCAATTGATCACTAAATACTCAGTGAAGGACCACAACACATCCAAGAAGTTTTTGGGCTGTATAAAAACCTGGTTGTGTATTTCTGGAACACCCGTCGAAGTTCGAGGCTCTTCAACTTCGTGATAGTTACTGGGAGCAGTCTGCGCGTGCCAGAAAAGTTTGATGCCAAAAGAACTGTTTCCAGCCCTTTTTCATTTTTTGTCCAGAGGCAGACGTATCCTTCAAGGAAGCTAAGTATCTTGTAGGTAACATCTTAAAATTAACGCCCGTTTCATAGGCATTGTAAATATGGTCCTTAGTGCAGCCTCGGCTGTAATCCTCAAACTCTGTTTTTAAAACATCAGCTGCATCGAGGTCTGTAGATAACTTTTCTACACCTACGTTAAATTGTGGAATGACATGTCTGTTTTTAAACCCGTTTAATGACTCGGAGATTGAGGAAAGAATCATTTCGTTCGTCACCTGACAACTCAGATAATATTTTAGCTTTCTCTTGAATTATAGGACTAGTGAAAGTCATGCGTTTTTCTCGTTGTTTGATGAACCAAAGATAAAGAGCTTCGCCTATTATTTCAAAGTCGGAGGTTTGCAGTGTTTCTCTGCGAAGATTTGTCACAGCTTCCTCTAGAAATCTAGACTTCAACAATTGCGAAATTACAGAAATACATACTCCGTAATTAGCTGCAACTGTTTTGAATAACCTTCCTGTTTTAACTTCTTTTACAGAAGCTAATGTACCAGCGAAAGTATCCGCAAGACAGTTCCGCTCAGTTGCCATTGCACAAAAAAATACACAGGTAACGGAAGTAGAATGCGCTATTGTTGGCAGTGTAGCTGTATTTAGAATGAGGAGTCGGTGTCTGGGGAAGCAATCAGGGTTGGGTGCCGATCTCTCCCCATTAGTTATAGTTATGAAAACTCTCTTCTCGAATTGTTTCCGTGTAGTACAATATTTAGTTGGGTTCTACGATGCTTGCAGGTCTTTCGGATAGCCCGCGTTTCGATTGACCCGGGTTCGGTTAATCGAGGCTTTAAATACTGACGGGAGAAAAGCAACATCAAAATATAATTAATGGAGAGTAATGGAATTTCGGGAATTCATTTGTTTAAGTAACATATTTAAGTCATTAACATTCAAAGATTACAGATTAATTAAGCGCGAGATAAGCCATTGCTAACATGAAATGCTGGTACATTAATAACTCGTGTAACCGCAAGAATTTTGAATTCAAGCCTACAAACGTGCATGCATTGTGTTGCAGAGGTGCCGGACGTCAGTTTGTGGGATAGAGTTCCATGTCTGTTACGCTTGGTCGGTCGATACAGGGACGATTAATATTGGTTATGGATGACTCCGAAGTTGTCGTCAGACGGTGTCCCATATGTGCTCGATTGGAGACAGAGCTAGTGCTCGAACAGTCCGAGGCGACAGCAGCCACTCTGTACAGCATATTGGGTAACAACGGCGGTATGTGGGCGAGCGATATTCTGTTGGAAAACACTCCCTGGAATGCTGTTCA